>NW_027635287.1:0-600000 GCF_949748355.1 Melanostigma gelatinosum | reverse complement strand
TAACACTGCTGCCCTCTAGTGGTTAAATCGTGTAATGTTCATGATTCATTAAATGGTGTAACACTGCTGCCCTCAAGTGGTTAAATCATGTAATGTTTATGATTCATTAAATGGTGTAACACTGTTGCCCTCTAGTGGTTAAATCATGACATTTTTCATGATTCATTAAATGGTGTAACACTGCTGCCCTCTAGTGGTTAAATCATGTAATGTCCATGATACATTAAATGGTGTAACATTGCTGCCCTCTAGTGGTTAAATCGTGTAATGTTCATGATTCATTAAATGGTGTAACACTGCTGCCCTCTAGTGGTTAAATCATGTAATGCTCATGATTCATTAAATGGTGTAACACTGATGCCCTCTAGTGGTTAAATCATGTAATGTTCATGATTCATTAAATGGTGTAACACTGCTGCCCTCTAGTGGTTAAATCATGTAATGTTCATGATTCATTAAATGGTGTAACACTGCTGCCCTCTAGTGGTTAAATCATGAAATGTTCATGATTCATTAAATGGTGTAACACTGCTGCCCTCTAGTGGTTAAATCATGTAATGTTCATGATTCATTAAATGGTGTAACACTGCTGCCCTCTAGTGGTTAAATCGTGTAATGTTTATGATTCATTAAATGGTGTAACACTGCTGCCCTCCAGTGGTTAAATCGTGTAATCTTTCATGATTCATTAAATGGTGTAACACTGCTGCCCTCTAGTGGTTAAATCGTGTAATGTTCATGATTCATTAAATGGTGTAACACTGCTGCCCTCTAGTGGTTAAATCGTGTAATGTTCATGAATCATTAAATGGTGTAACACTGCTGCCCTCTAGTGGTTAAATCGTGTAATGTTCATGATTTATTAAATGGTGTAACACTGCTGCCCTCTAGTGGTTAAATCATGTAATGTTGATGATTCATTAAATGGTGTAACACTGCTGCCCTCCAGTGGTTAAATCATGTAATCTTTCATGATTCATTAAATGGTGTAACACTGCTGCCCTCCAGTGGTTAAATCATGTAATCTTTCATGATTCATTAAATGGTGTAACACTGCTGCCCTCTAGTGGTTAAATCATGTAATGTCCATCATTCATTAAATGGTGTAACACTGCTGCCCTCTAGTGGTTAAATCATGTAATGTTCATGAATCATTAAATGGTGTAACACTGCTGCACTCTTGTGGTTAAATCATGTGATGTTCATGATTCATTAAATGGTGTAACACTGCTGCCCTCTAGTGGTTAAATAGTGTAATGTTTATGATTCATTAAATGGTGTAACACTGTTTCCCTCTAGTGGTTAAATCATGACATTTTTCATGATTCATTAAATGGTGTAACACTGCTGCCCTCTAGTGGTTAAATCATGTAATGTCCATGATTCATTAAATGGTGTAACACTGCTGCCCTCTAGTGGTTAAATCATGTGATGTTCATGATTCATTAAATGGTGTAACACTGCTGCCCTCTAGTGGTTAAATAGTGTAATGTTTATGATTCATTAAATGGTGTAACACTGCTGCCCTCTAGTGGTTAAATCGTGTAATGTTCATGATTCATTAAATGGTGTAACACTGCTGCCCTCTAGTGGTTAAATTGTGTAATGTTCATGATTCATTAAATGGTATAACACTGTTGCCCTCAAGTGGTTAAATCATGTAATGTTTATGATTCATTAAATGGTGTAACACTGTTGCCCTCTAGTGGTTAAATCATGACATTTTTCATGATTAATTAAATGGTGTAACACTGCTGCCCTCTAGTGGTTAAATCATGTAATGTCCATGATTCATTAAATAGTGTAACACTGCTGCCCTCTAGTGGTTAAATCGTGTAATGTTCATGATTCATTAAATGGTGTAACACTGCTGCCCTCTAGTGGTTAAATCATGTAATTTTTCATGATTGATTAAATGGTGTAACACTGCTGCCCTCTAGTGGTTAAATCATGTAATGATCATGAATCATTAAATGGTGTAACACTGCTGCCCTCTAGTGGTTAAATCGTGTAATGTTCATGATTCATTAAATGGTGTAACACTGCTGCGCCCTAGTGGTTAAATCATGTAATGTTTATGATTCATTAAATGGTGTAACACTGCTGCCCTCTAGTGGTTAAATCATGTAATGTTCATGATTCATTAAATGGTGTAACACTGCTGCCCTCTAGTAGTTAAATCGTGTAATGTTTATGATTCATTAAATGGTGTAACACTGCTGCCCTCTAGTGGTTAAATCGTGTAATTTTTCATGATTCATTAAATGGTGTAACACTGCTGCCCTCTAGTGGTTAAATCATGTAATGTCCATGATTCATTAAATGGTGTAACACTGCTGCCCTCTAGTGGTTAAATCATGTAATGTTCATGATTCATTAAATGGTGTAACACTGCTGCCCTCTAGTGGTTAAATCATGTAATTTTTCATGATTCATTGAATGGTGTAACACTGCTGCCCTCTAGTGGTTAAATCATGTAATGATCATGAATCATTAAATGGTGTAACACTGCTGCCCTCTAGTGGTTAAATCGTGTGATGTTCATGATTCATTAAATGGTGTAACACTGCTGCCCTCTAGTGGTTAAATCATGTAATGTTTATGATTCATTAAATGGTGTAACACTGCTGCCCTCTAGTGGTTAAATCGTGTAATGTTCATGATTCATTAAATGGTGTAACACTGCTGCCCTCCAGTGGTTAAATCATGTAATATTTCATGATTCATTAAATGGTGTAACACTGCTGCCCTCTAGTGGTTAAATCATGTAATATCCATGATTCATTAAATGGTATAACACTGCTGCCCTCTAGTGGTTAAATCATGTAATGTTTATGATTCATTAAATGGTGTAACACTGCTGCCCTCTAGTGGTTAAATCATGTAATTTTTCATGATTCATTAAATGGTGAAACACTGCTGCCCTCTAGTGGTTAAATTATGTCATGTCCATGATTCATTAAATGTTGTAACACTGCTGCCCTCTCGTGGTTAAATCGTGTAATGTTCATGATTCATTAAATGGTGTAACACTGCTGCCCTCTAGTGGTTAAATCGTGTAATGTTCATGATTCATTAAATGGTGTAACACTGCTGCCCTCAAGTGGTTAAATCATGTAATGTTTATGATTCATTAAATGGTGTAACACTGTTGCCCTCTAGTGGTTAAATCATGACATTTTTCATGATTCATTAAATGGTGTAACACTGCTGCCCTCTAGTGGTTAAATCATGTAATGTCCATGATTCATTAAATGGTGTAACATTGCTGCCCTCTAGTGGTTAAATCGTGTAATGTTCATGATTCATTAAATGGTGTAACACTGCTGCCCTCTAGTGGTTAAATCATGTAATTTTTCATGATTCATTAAATGGTGTAACACTGCTGCCCTCTAGTGGTTAAATCGTGTAATGTTCATGATTCATTAAATGGTGTAACACTGTTGCCCTCTAGTGGTTAAATCATGTAATGTTCATGAATCATTAAATGGTGTAACACTGATGCCCTCTAGTGGTTAAATCATGTAATGTTCATGATTCATTAAATGGTGTAACACTGCTGCCCTCTAGTGGTTAAATCATGTAATGTTCATGATTCATTAAATGGTGTAACACTGCTGCCCTCTAGTGGTTAAATCATGAAATGTTCATGATTCATTAAATGGTGTAACACTGCTGCCCTCTAGTGGTTAAATCATGTAATGTTCATGATTCATTAAATGGTGTAACACTGCTGCCCTCTAGTAGTTAAATCGTGTAATGTTTATGATTCATTAAATGGTGTAACACTGCTGCCCTCTAGTGGTTAAATCGTGTAATGTTTATGATTCATTAAATGGTGTAACACTGCTGCCCTCTAGTGGTTAAATCGTGTAATGTTTATGATTCATTAAATGGTGTAACACTGCTGCCCTCTAGTGGTTAAATCGTGTAATGTTTATGATTCATTAAATGGTGTAACACTGCTGCCCTCTAGTGGTTAAATCGTGTAATGTTTATGATTCATTAAATGGTGTAACACTGCTGCCCTCTAGTGGTTAAATAGTGTAATGTTTATGATTCATTAAATGGTGTAACACTGCTGCCCTCTAGTGGTTAAATCGTGTAATGTTTATGATTCATTAAATGGTGTAACACTGCTGCCCTCTAGTGGTTAAATCGTGTAATGTTTATGATTCATTAAATGGTGTAACACTGCTGCCCTCTAGTGGTTAAATCGTGTAATGTTTATAATTCATTAAATGGTGTAACACTGCTGCCCTCTAGTGGTTAAATAGTGTAATGTTTATGATTCATTAAATGGTGTAACACTGTTGCCCTCTAGTGGTTAAATCATGACATTTTTCATGATTCATTAAATGGTGTAATACTGCTGCCCTCTAGTGGTTAAATCATGTAATGTTTATGATTCATTAAATGGTGTAACACTGCTGCCCTCTAGTGGTTAAATCGTGTAATGTTTATGATTCATTAAATGGTGTAACACTGCTGCCCTCTAGTGGTTAAATCGTGTAATGTTTATGATTCATTAAATGGTGTAACACTGCTGCCCTCTAGTGGTTAAATCGTGTAATGTTTATGATTCATTAAATGGTGTAACACTGCTGCCCTCTAGTGGTTAAATAGAGTAATGTTTATGATTCATTAAATGGTGTAACACTGCTGCCCTCTAGTGGTTAAATCGTGTAATGTTTATGATTCATTAAATGGTGTAACACTGCTGCCCTCTAGTGGTTAAATCGTGTAATGTTTATGATTCATTAAATGGTGTAACACTGCTGCCCTCTAGTGGTTAAATCGTGTAATGTTTATGATTCATTAAATGGTGTAACACTGCTGCCCTCTAGTGGTTAAATAGTGTAATGTTTATGATTCATTAAATGGTGTAACACTGATGCCCTCTAGTGGTTAAATCATGTAATGTTCATGATTCATTAAATGGTGTAACACTGCTGCGCTCTAGTGGTTAAATCATGTAATGTTTATGATTCATTAAATGGTGTAACACTGCTGCCCTCTAGTGGTTAAATCATGTAATGTTCATGATTCATTAAATGGTGTAACACTGCTGCCCTCTAGTGGTTAAATAGTGTAATGTTTATGATTCATTAAATGGTGTAACACTGCTGCCCTCTAGTGGTTAAATCATGTAATGTTCATGATTCATTAAATGGTGTAACACTGCTGCCCTCTAGTAGTTAAATCGTGTAATGTTTATGATTCATTAAATGGTGTAACACTGCTGCCCTCTAGTGGTTAAATCGTGTAATGTTCATGATTCATTAAATGGTGTAACACTGCTGCCCTCTAGTGGTTAAATCGTGTAATGTTCATGATTCATTAAATGGTGTAACACTGCTGCCCTCAAGTGGTTAAATCATGTAATGTTTATGATTCATTAAATGGTGTAACACTGTTGCCCTCTAGTGGTTAAATCATGACATTTTTCATGATTCATTAAATGGTGTAACACTGCTGCCCTCTAGTGGTTAAATCATGTAATGTCCATGATTCATTAAATGGTGTAACACTGCTGCCCTCTAGTGGTTAAATCGTGTAATGTTCATGATTCATTAAATGGTGTAACACTGCTGCCCTCTAGTGGTTAAATCATGTAATTTTTCATGATTCATTGAATGGTGTAACACTGCTGCCCTCTAGTGGTTAAATCATGTAATGTTCATGATTCATTAAATGGTGTAACAGTGCTGCCCTCTAGTGGTTAAATCATGAAATGTTCATGATTCATTAAATGGTGTAACACTGCTGCCCTCTAGTGGTTAAATAGTGTAATGTTTATGATTCATTAAATGGTGTAACACTGTTGCCCTCTAGTGGTTAAATCATGACATTTTTCATGATTCATTAAATGGTGTAATACTGCTGCCCTCTAGTGGTTAAATCATGTAATGTCCATGATTCATTAAATGGTGTAACACTGCTGCCCTCTAGTGGTTAAATCATGTGATGTTCATGATTCATTAAATGGTGTAACACTGCTGCCCTCTAGTGGTTAAATAGTGTAATGTTTATGATTCATTAAATGGTGTAACACTGCTGCCCTCTAGTGGTTAAATCGTGTAATGTTCATGATTCATTAAATGGTGTAACACTGCTGCCCTCTAGTGGTTAAATCGTGTAATGTTCATGATTCATTACATGGTGTAACACTGCTGCCCTCAAGTGGTTAAATCATGTAATGTTTATGATTCATTAAATGGTGTAACACTGTTGCCCTCTAGTGGTTAAATCATGACATTTTTCATGATTAATTAAATGGTGTAACACTGCTGCCCTCTAGTGGTTAAATCATGTAATGTCCATGATTCATTAAATAGTGTAACACTGCTGCCCTCTAGTGGTTAAATCGTGTAATGTTCATGATTCATTAAATGGTGTAACACTGCTGCCCTCTAGTGGTTAAATCATGTAATTTTTCATGATTCATTAAATGGTGTAACACTGCTGCCCTCTAGTGGTTAAATCATGTAATGATCATGAATCATTAAATGGTGTAACACTGCTGCCCTCTAGTGGTTAAATCATGTAATGTTCATGATTCATTAAATGGTGTAACACTGCTGCGCTCTAGTGGTTAAATCATGTAATGTTTATGATTCATTAAATGGTGTAACACTGCTGCCCTCTAGTGGTTAAATCGTGTAATGTTTATGATTCATTAAATGGTGTAACACTGCTGCCCTCTAGTGGTTAAATCGTGTAATGTTTATGATTCATTAAATGGTGTAACACTGCTGCCCTCTAGTGGTTAAATCGTGTAATGTTCATGATTCATTAAATGGTGTAACACTGCTGCCCTCTCGTGGTTAAATCGTGTAATGTTCATGATTCATTAAATGGTGTAACACTGCTGCCCTCTAGTGGTTAAATCGTGTAATGTTTATGATTCATTAAATGGTGTAACACTGCTGCCCTCTAGTGGTTAAATCGTGTAATGTTCATGATTCATTAAATGGTGTAACACTGCTGCCCTCTAGTGGTTAAATCGTGTAATGTTCATGATTCATTAAATGGTGTAACACTGCTGCCCTCAAGTGGTTAAATCATGTAATGTTTATGATTCATTAAATGGTGTAACACTGTTGCCCTCTAGTGGTTAAATCATGACATTTTTCATGATTCATTAAATGGTGTAACACTGCTGCCCTCTAGTGGTTAAATCATGTAATGTCCATGATTCATTAAATGGTGTAACACTGCTGCCCTCTAGTGGTTAAATCGTGTAATGTTCATGATTCATTAAATGGTGTAACACTGCTGCCCTCTAGTGGTTAAATCATGTAATTTTTCATGATTCATTGAATGGTGTAACACTGCTGCCCTCTAGTGGTTAAATCATGTAATGATCATGAATCATTAAATGGTGTAACACTGCTGCCCTCTAGTGGTTAAATCGTGTAATGTTCATGATTCATTAAATGGTGTAACACTGCTGCCCTCTAGTGGTTAAATCATGTAATGTTTATGATTCATTAAATGGTGTAACACTGCTGCCCTCTAGTGGTTAAATTGTGTAATGTTCATGATTCATTAAATGGTGTAACACTGCTGCCCTCTAGTAGTTAAATCGTGTAATGTTTATGATTCATTAAATGGTGTAACACTGCTGCCCTCTAGTGGTTAAATCGTGTAATGTTTATGATTCATTAAATGGTGTAACACTGCTGCCCTCCAGTGGTTAAATCATGTAATTTTTCATGATTCATTAAATGGTGAAACACTGCTGCCCTCTAGTGGTTAAATTATGTCATGTCCATGATTCATTAAATGGTGTAACACTGCTGCCCTCTCGTGGTTAAATCGTGTAATGTTCATGATTCATTAAATGGTGTAACACTGCTGCCCTCTAGTGGTTAAATCGTGTAATGTTTATGATTCATTAAATGGTATAACACTGCTGCCCTCTAGTGGTTAAATTGTGTAATGTTCATGATTCATTAAATGGTGTAACACTGCTGCACTCTAATGGTTAAATCGTGTGATGTTCATGATTCATTAAATGGTGTAACACTGCTGCCCTCTAGTGGTTAAATCATGTAATGTTCATGATTCATTAAATGGTGTAACACTGCTGCCCTCCAGTGGTTAAATCATGTAATCTTTCATGATTCATTAAATGGTGAAACACTGCTGCCCTCTAGTGGTTAAATTATGTCATGTCCATGATTCATTAAATGGTGTAACACTGCTGCCCTCTAGTGGTTAAATCGTGTAATGTTTATGATTCATTAAATGGTGTAACACTGCTGCCCTCTAGTGGTTAAATCATGTAATGCTCATGATTCATTAAATGGTGTAACACTGTTGCCCTCTAGTGGTTAGATCATGTAATGTTCATGAATCATTAAATGGTGTAACACTGATGCCCTCTAGTGGTTAAATCATGTAATGTTCATGATTCATTAAATGGTGTAACACTGCTGCGCTCTAGTGGTTAAATCATGTAATGTTCATGATTCATTAAATGGTGTAACACTGCTGCCCTCTAGTGGTTAAATCATGTAATGTTCATGATTCATTAAATGGTGTAACACTGCTGCCCTCTAGTGGTTAAATCATGTAATGTTCATGATTCATTAAATGGTGTAACACTGCTGCCCTCTAGTGGTTAAATCATGTAATGTTTATGATTCATTAAATGGTGTAACACTGCTGCCCTCCAGTGGTTAAATCGTGTAATCTTTCATGATTCATTAAATGGTGTAACACTGCTGCCCTCTAGTGGTTAAATCGTGTAATGTTCATGAATCATTAAATGGTGTAACACTGCTGCCCTCTAGTGGTTAAATCGTGTAATGTTCATGATTCATTAAATGGTGTAACACTGCTGCCCTCTCGTGGTTAAATCGTGTAATGTTCATGATTCATTAAATGGTGTAACACTGCTGCCCTCTAGTGGTTAAATCGTGTAATGTTTATGATTCATTAAATGGTGTAACACTGCTGCCCTCTAGTGGTTAAATCGTGTAATGTTCATGATTCATTAAATGGTGTAACACTGCTGCCCTCTAGTGGTTAAATCGTGTAATGTTCATGATTCATTAAATGGTGTAACACTGCTGCCCTCAAGTGGTTAAATCATGTAATGTTTATGATTCATTAAATGGTGTAACACTGTTGCCCTCTAGTGGTTAAATCATGACATTTTTCATGATTCATTAAATGGTGTAACACTGCTGCCCTCTAGTGGTTAAATCATGTAATGTCCATGATTCATTAAATGGTGTAACACTGCTGCCCTCTAGTGGTTAAATCATGTAATTTTTCATGATTCATTGAATGGTGTAACACTGCTGCCCTCTAGTGGTTAAATCATGTAATGATCATGAATCATTAAATGGTGTAACACTGCTGCCCTCTAGTGGTTAAATCGTGTAATGTTCATGATTCATTAAATGGTGTAACACTGCTGCCCTCTAGTGGTTAAATCATGTAATGTTTATGATTCATTAAATGGTGTAACACTGCTGCCCTCTAGTGGTTAAATTGTGTAATGTTCATGATTCATTAAATGGTGTAACACTGCTGCCCTCTAGTAGTTAAATCGTGTAATGTTTATGATTCATTAAATGGTGTAACACTGCTGCCCTCTAGTGGTTAAATCGTGTAATGTTTATGATTCATTAAATGGTGTAACACTGCTGCCCTCCAGTGGTTAAATCATGTAATTTTTCATGATTCATTAAATGGTGAAACACTGCTGCCCTCTAGTGGTTAAATTATGTCATGTCCATGATTCATTAAATGGTGTAACACTGCTGCCCTCTCGTGGTTAAATCGTGTAATGTTCATGATTCATTAAATGGTGTAACACTGCTGCCCTCTAGTGGTTAAATCGTGTAATGTTTATGATTCATTAAATGGTATAACACTGCTGCCCTCTAGTGGTTAAATTGTGTAATGTTCATGATTCATTAAATGGTGTAACACTGCTGCACTCTAATGGTTAAATCGTGTGATGTTCATGATTCATTAAATGGTGTAACACTGCTGCCCTCTAGTGGTTAAATCATGTAATGTTCATGATTCATTAAATGGTGTAACACTGCTGCCCTCCAGTGGTTAAATCATGTAATCTTTCATGATTCATTAAATGGTGAAACACTGCTGCCCTCTAGTGGTTAAATTATGTCATGTCCATGATTCATTAAATGGTGTAACACTGCTGCCCTCTAGTGGTTAAATCGTGTAATGTTTATGATTCATTAAATGGTGTAACACTGCTGCCCTCTAGTGGTTAAATCATGTAATGCTCATGATTCATTAAATGGTGTAACACTGTTGCCCTCTAGTGGTTAGATCATGTAATGTTCATGAATCATTAAATGGTGTAACACTGATGCCCTCTAGTGGTTAAATCATGTAATGTTCATGATTCATTAAATGGTGTAACAATGCTGCGCTCTAGTGGTTAAATCATGTAATGTTCATGATTCATTAAATGGTGTAACACTGCTGCCCTCTAGTGGTTAAATCATGTAATGTTCATGATTCATTAAATGGTGTAACACTGCTGCCCTCTAGTGGTTAAATCATGTAATGTTCATGATTCATTAAATGGTGTAACACTGCTGCCCTCCAGTGGTTAAATCGTGTAATCTTTCATGATTCATTAAATGGCGTAACACTGCTGCCCTCTAGTGGTTAAATCGTGTAATGTTCATGAATCATTAAATGGTGTAACACTGCTGCCCTCTAGTGGTTAAATCGTGTAATGTTCATGATTCATTAAATGGTGTAACACTGCTGCCCTCTAGTGGTTAAATCATGTAATGTTGATGATTCAGTAAATGGTGTAACACTGCTGCCCTCCAGTGGTTAAATCATGTAATCTTTCATGATTCATTAAATGGTGTAACACTGCTGCCCTCTAGTGGTTAAATCATGTAATGTCCATGATTCATTAAATGGTGTAACACTGCTGCCCTCCAGTGGTTAAATCATGTAATCTTTCATGATTCATTAAATGGTGTAACACTGCTGCCCTCTAGTGGTTAAATCGTGTAATGTTCATGATTCATTAAATGGTGTAACACTGCTGCCCTCTCGTGGTTAAATCGTGTAATGTTCATGATTCATTAAATGGTGTAACACTGCTGCCCTCTAGTGGTTAAATAGTGTAATGTTTATGATTCATTAAATGGTGTAACACTGCTGCCCTCTAGTGGTTAAATCGTGTAATGTTCATGATTCATTAAATGGTGTAACACTGCTGCCCTCAAGTGGTTAAATCATGTAATGTTTATGATTCATTAAATGGTGTAACACTGTTGCCCTCTAGTGGTTAAATCATGACATTTTTCATGATTCATTAAATGGTGTAACACTGCTGCCCTCTAGTGGTTAAATCATGTAATGTCCATGATTCATTAAATGGTGTAACACTGCTGCCCTCTAGTGGTTAAATCGTGTAATGTTTATGATTCATTAAATGGTGTAACACTGCTGCCCTCTAGTGGTTAAATCATGTAATTTTTCATGATTCATTGAATGGTGTAACACTGCTGCCCTCTAGTGGTTAAATCGTGTAATGTTCATGATTCATTAAATGGTGTAACACTGCTGCCCTCTAGTGGTTAAATCATGTAATGTTTCATGATTCATTAAATGGTGTAACACTGCTGCCCTCTAGTGGTTAAATCATGTAATGTTTATGATTCATTAAATGGTGTAACACTGCTGCCCTCTAGTGGTTAAATTGTGTAATGTTCATGATTCATTAAATGGTGTAACACTGCTGCCCTCTAGTAGTTAAATCGTGTAATGTTTATGATTCATTAAATGGTGTAACACTGCTGCCCTCTAGTGGTTAAATCGTGTAATGTTTATGATTCATTAAATGGTGTAACACTGCTGCCCTCCAGTGGTTAAATCATGTAATTTTTCATGATTCATTAAATGGTGAAACACTGCTGCCCTCTAGTGGTTAAATTATGTCATGTCCATGATTCATTAAATGGTGTAACACTGCTGCCCTCTCGTGGTTAAATCGTGTAATGTTCATGATTCATTAAATGGTGTAACACTGCTGCCCTCTAGTGGTTAAATCGTGTAATGTTTATGATTCATTAAATGGTATAACACTGCTGCCCTCTAGTGGTTAAATTGTGTAATGTTCATGATTCATTAAATGGTGTAACACTGCTGCACTCTAATGGTTAAATCGTGTGATGTTCATGATTCATTAAATGGTGTAACACTGCTGCCCTCTAGTGGTTAAATCATGTAATGTTCATGATTCATTAAATGGTGTAACACTGCTGCCCTCCAGTGGTTAAATCATGTAATCTTTCATGATTCATTAAATGGTGAAACACTGCTGCCCTCTAGTGGTTAAATTATGTCATGTCCATGATTCATTAAATGGTGTAACACTGCTGCCCTCTAGTGGTTAAATCGTGTAATGTTTATGATTCATTAAATGGTGTAACACTGCTGCCCTCTAGTGGTTAAATCATGTAATGCTCATGATTCATTAAATGGTGTAACACTGTTGCCCTCTAGTGGTTAGATCATGTAATGTTCATGAATCATTAAATGGTGTAACACTGATGCCCTCTAGTGGTTAAATCATGTAATGTTCATGATTCATTAAATGGTGTAACACTGCTGCGCTCTAGTGGTTAAATCATGTAATGTTCATGATTCATTAAATGGTGTAACACTGCTGCCCTCTAGTGGTTAAATCATGTAATGTTCATGATTCATTAAATGGTGTAACACTGCTGCCCTCTAGTGGTTAAATCATGTAATGTTCATGATTCATTAAATGGTGTAACACTGCTGCCCTCTAGTGGTTAAATCATGTAATGTTTATGATTCATTAAATGGTGTAACACTGCTGCCCTCCAGTGGTTAAATCGTGTAATCTTTCATGATTCATTAAATGGTGTAACACTGCTGCCCTCTAGTGGTTAAATCGTGTAATGTTCATGAATCATTAAATGGTGTAACACTGCTGCCCTCTAGTGGTTAAATCGTGTAATGTTCATGATTCATTAAATGGTGTAACACTGCTGCCCTCTCGTGGTTAAATCGTGTAATGTTCATGATTCATTAAATGGTGTAACACTGCTGCCCTCTAGTGGTTAAATCGTGTAATGTTTATGATTCATTAAATGGTGTAACACTGCTGCCCTCTAGTGGTTAAATCGTGTAATGTTCATGATTCATTAAATGGTGTAACACTGCTGCCCTCTAGTGGTTAAATCGTGTAATGTTCATGATTCATTAAATGGTGTAACACTGCTGCCCTCAAGTGGTTAAATCATGTAATGTTTATGATTCATTAAATGGTGTAACACTGTTGCCCTCTAGTGGTTAAATCATGACATTTTTCATGATTCATTAAATGGTGTAACACTGCTGCCCTCTAGTGGTTAAATCATGTAATGTCCATGATTCATTAAATGGTGTAACACTGCTGCCCTCTAGTGGTTAAATCGTGTAATGTTCATGATTCATTAAATGGTGTAACACTGCTGCCCTCTAGTGGTTAAATCATGTAATTTTTCATGATTCATTGAATGGTGTAACACTGCTGCCCTCTAGTGGTTAAATCATGTAATGATCATGAATCATTAAATGGTGTAACACTGCTGCCCTCTAGTGGTTAAATCGTGTAATGTTCATGATTCATTAAATGGTGTAACACTGCTGCCCTCTAGTGGTTAAATCATGTAATGTTTATGATTCATTAAATGGTGTAACACTGCTGCCCTCTAGTGGTTAAATTGTGTAATGTTCATGATTCATTAAATGGTGTAACACTGCTGCCCTCTAGTAGTTAAATCGTGTAATGTTTATGATTCATTAAATGGTGTAACACTGCTGCCCTCTAGTGGTTAAATCGTGTAATGTTTATGATTCATTAAATGGTGTAACACTGCTGCCCTCCAGTGGTTAAATCATGTAATTTTTCATGATTCATTAAATGGTGAAACACTGCTGCCCTCTAGTGGTTAAATTATGTCATGTCCATGATTCATTAAATGGTGTAACACTGCTGCCCTCTCGTGGTTAAATCGTGTAATGTTCATGATTCATTAAATGGTGTAACACTGCTGCCCTCTAGTGGTTAAATCGTGTAATGTTTATGATTCATTAAATGGTATAACACTGCTGCCCTCTAGTGGTTAAATTGTGTAATGTTCATGATTCATTAAATGGTGTAACACTGCTGCACTCTAATGGTTAAATCGTGTGATGTTCATGATTCATTAAATGGTGTAACACTGCTGCCCTCTAGTGGTTAAATCATGTAATGTTCATGATTCATTAAATGGTGTAACACTGCTGCCCTCCAGTGGTTAAATCATGTAATCTTTCATGATTCATTAAATGGTGAAACACTGCTGCCCTCTAGTGGTTAAATTATGTCATGTCCATGATTCATTAAATGGTGTAACACTGCTGCCCTCTAGTGGTTAAATCGTGTAATGTTTATGATTCATTAAATGGTGTAACACTGCTGCCCTCTAGTGGTTAAATCATGTAATGCTCATGATTCATTAAATGGTGTAACACTGTTGCCCTCTAGTGGTTAGATCATGTAATGTTCATGAATCATTAAATGGTGTAACACTGATGCCCTCTAGTGGTTAAATCATGTAATGTTCATGATTCATTAAATGGTGTAACAATGCTGCGCTCTAGTGGTTAAATCATGTAATGTTCATGATTCATTAAATGGTGTAACACTGCTGCCCTCTAGTGGTTAAATCATGTAATGTTCATGATTCATTAAATGGTGTAACACTGCTGCCCTCTAGTGGTTAAATCATGTAATGTTCATGATTCATTAAATGGTGTAACACTGCTGCCCTCCAGTGGTTAAATCGTGTAATCTTTCATGATTCATTAAATGGCGTAACACTGCTGCCCTCTAGTGGTTAAATCGTGTAATGTTCATGAATCATTAAATGGTGTAACACTGCTGCCCTCTAGTGGTTAAATCGTGTAATGTTCATGATTCATTAAATGGTGTAACACTGCTGCCCTCTAGTGGTTAAATCATGTAATGTTGATGATTCAGTAAATGGTGTAACACTGCTGCCCTCCAGTGGTTAAATCATGTAATCTTTCATGATTCATTAAATGGTGTAACACTGCTGCCCTCTAGTGGTTAAATCATGTAATGTCCATGATTCATTAAATGGTGTAACACTGCTGCCCTCCAGTGGTTAAATCATGTAATCTTTCATGATTCATTAAATGGTGTAACACTGCTGCCCTCTAGTGGTTAAATCGTGTAATGTTCATGATTCATTAAATGGTGTAACACTGCTGCCCTCTCGTGGTTAAATCGTGTAATGTTCATGATTCATTAAATGGTGTAACACTGCTGCCCTCTAGTGGTTAAATAGTGTAATGTTTATGATTCATTAAATGGTGTAACACTGCTGCCCTCTAGTGGTTAAATCGTGTAATGTTCATGATTCATTAAATGGTGTAACACTGCTGCCCTCAAGTGGTTAAATCATGTAATGTTTATGATTCATTAAATGGTGTAACACTGTTGCCCTCTAGTGGTTAAATCATGACATTTTTCATGATTCATTAAATGGTGTAACACTGCTGCCCTCTAGTGGTTAAATCATGTAATGTCCATGATTCATTAAATGGTGTAACACTGCTGCCCTCTAGTGGTTAAATCGTGTAATGTTTATGATTCATTAAATGGTGTAACACTGCTGCCCTCTAGTGGTTAAATCATGTAATTTTTCATGATTCATTGAATGGTGTAACACTGCTGCCCTCTAGTGGTTAAATCGTGTAATGTTCATGATTCATTAAATGGTGTAACACTGCTGCCCTCTAGTGGTTAAATCATGTAATGTTTCATGATTCATTAAATGGTGAAACACTGCTGCCCTCTAGTGGTTAAATGATGTCATGTCCATGATTCATTAAATGGTGTAACACTGCTGCCCTCTAGTGGTTAAATCGTGTAATGTTTATGATTCATTAAATGGTGTAACACTGCTGCCCTCTAGTGGTTAAATCATGTAATGCTCATGATTCATTAAATGGTGTAACACTGCTGCCCTCTAGTGGTTAAATCGTGTAATGTTCATGATTCATTAAATGGTGTAACACTGCTGCCCTCAAGTGGTTAAATCATGTAATGTTTATGATTCATTAAATGGTGTAACACTGCTGCGCTCTAGTGGTTAAATCATGTAATTTTTATGATTCATTAAATGGTGTAACACTGCTGCCCTCTAGTGGTTAAATCATGTAATGTTCATGATTCATTAAATGGTGTAACACTGCTGCCCTCTAGTGGTTAAATCATGTAATGTTCATGATTCATTAAATGGTGTAACACTGCTGCCCTCTAGTGGTTAAATCATGTAATGTTCATGATTCATTAAATGGTGTAACACTGCTGCCCTCTAGTGGTTAAATCATGTAATGTTTATGATTCATTAAATGGTGTAACACTGCTGCCCTCTAGTGGTTAAATCATGTAATGTTCATGATTCATTAAATGGTGTAACACTGCTGCCCTCTAGTGGTTAAATCATGTAATGTTCATGATTCATTAAATGGTGTAACACTGTTGCCCTCTAGTGGTTAAATCATGACATTTTTCATGATTCATTAAATGGTGTAACACTGCTGCCCTCTAGTGGTTAAATCATGTAATGTCCATGATTCATTAAATGGTGTAACACTGCTGCCCTCTAGTGGTTAAATCGTGTAATGTTCATGATTCATTAAATGGTGTAACACTGCTGCCCTCTAGTGGTTAAATCATGTAATTTTTCATGATTCATTGAATGGTGTAACACTGCTGCCCTCTAGTGGTTAAATCATGTAATGTTCATGATTCATTAAATGGTGTAACAGTGCTGCCCTCTAGTGGTTAAATCATGAAATGTTCATGAATCATTAAATGGTGTAAAACTGCTGCCCTCTAGTGGTTAAATCGTGTAATGTTCATGATTCATTAAATGGTGTAACACTGCTGCCCTCTAGTGGTTAAATCATGTAATGTTGATGATTCAGTAAATGGTGTAACACTGCTGCCCTCCAGTGGTTAAATCATGTAATCTTTCATGATTCATTAAATGGTGTAACACTGCTGCCCTCTAGTGGTTAAATCATGTAATGTCCATGATTCATTAAATGGTGTAACACTGCTGCCCTCCAGTGGTTAAATCATGTAATCTTTCATGATTCATTAAATGGTGTAACACTGCTGCCCTCTTGTGGTTAAATCATGTGATGTTCATGATTCATTAAATGGTGTAACACTGCTGCCCTCTAGTGGTTAAATAGTGTAATGTTTATGATTCATTAAATGGTGTAACACTGTTGCCCTCTAGTGGTTAAATCATGACATTTTTCATGATTCATTAAATGGTGTAACACTGCTGCCCTCTAGTGGTTAAATCATGTAATGTCCATGATTCATTAAATGGTGTAACACTGCTGCCCTCTAGTGGTTAAATCATGTGATGTTCATGATTCATTAAATGGTGTAACACTGCTGCCCTCTAGTGGTTAAATAGTGTAATGTTTATGATTCATTAAATGGTGTAACACTGCTGCCCTCTAGTGGTTAAATCGTGTAATGTTCATGATTCATTAAATGGTGTAACACTGCTGCCCTCTAGTGGTTAAATCGTGCAATGTTCATGATTCATTAAATGGTGTAACACTGCTGCCCTCAAGTGGTTAAATCATGTAATGTTTATGATTCATTAAATGGTGTAACACTGTTGCCCTCTAGTGGTTAAATCATGACATTTTTCATGATTCATTAAATGGTGTAACACTGCTGCCCTCTAGTGGTTAAATCATGTAATGTCCATGATTCATTAAATGGTGTAACACTGCTGCCCTCTAGTGGTTAAATCGTGTAATGTTCATGATTCATTAAATGGTGTAACACTGCTGCCCTCTAGTGGTTAAATCATGTAATTTTTCATGATTCATTAAATGGTGTAACACTGCTGCCCTCTAGTGGTTAAATCATGTAATGATCATGAATCATTAAATTGTGTAACACTGCTGCCCTCTAGTGGTTAAATCGTGTAATGTTCATGATTCATTAAATGGTGTAACACTGCTGCCCTCTAGTGGTTAAATCGTGTAATGTTCATGATTCATTAAATGGTGTAACACTGCTGCCCTCTAGTAGTTAAATCGTGTAATGTTCATGATTCATTAAATGGTGTAACACTGCTGCCCTCCAGTGGTTAAATCATGTAATCTTTCATGATTCATTAAATGGTGAAACACTGCTGCCCTCTAGTGGTTAAATTATGTCATGTCCATGATTCATTAAATGGTGTAACACTGCTGCCCTCTAGTGGTTAAATCGTGTAATGTTTATGATTCATTAAATGGTGTAACACTGCTGCCCTCTAGTGGTTAAATCATGTAATGCTCATGATTCATTAAATGGTGTAACACTGTTGCCCTCTAGTGGTTAGATCATGTAATGTTCATGAGTCATTAAATGGTGTAACACTGATGCCCTCTAGTGGTTAAATCATGTAATGTTCATGATTCATTAAATGGTGTAACACTGCTGCGCTCTAGTGGTTAAATCATGTAATGTTTATGATTCATTAAATGGTGTAACACTGCTGCCCTCTAGTGGTTAAATCATGTAATGTTCATGATTCATTAAATGGTGTAACACTGCTGCCCTCTAGTGGTTAAATCATGTAATGTTCATGATTCATTAAATGGTGTAACACTGCTGCCCTCTAGTGGTTAAATCATGTAATGTTTATGATTCATTAAATGGTGTAACACTGCTGCCCTCCAGTGGTTAAATTGTGTAATCTTTCATGATTCATTAAATGGTGTAACACTGCTGCCCTCTAGTGGTTAAATCGTGTAATGTTCATGATTCATTAAATGGTGTAACACTGCTGCCCTCTAGTGGTTAAATCGTGTAGTGTTCATGAATCATTAAATGGTGTAACACTGCTGCCCTCTAGTGGTTAAATCGTGTAATGTTCATGATTCATTAAATGGTGTAACACTGCTGCCCTCTAGTGGTTAAATCATGTAATGTTGATGATTCATTAAATGGTGTAACACTGCTGCCCTCCAGTGGTTAAATCATGTAATCTTTCATGATTCATTAAATGGTGTAACACTGCTGCCCTCTAGTGGTTAAATCATGTAATGTCCATGATTCATTAAATGGTGTAACACTGCTGCCCTCCAGTGGTTAAATCATGTAATCTTTCATGATTCATTAAATGGTGTAACACTGCTGCCCTCTAGTGGTTAAATCATGTAATGCCCATGATTCATTAAATGGTGTAACACTGCTGCCCTCTAGTGGTTAAATCGTGTAATGTTTATGATTCATGAAATGGTGTAACACTGCTGCCCTCTAGTGGTTAAATCATGTAATGCTCATGATTCATTAAATGGTGTAACACTGTTGCCCTCTAGTGGTTAGATCATGTAATGTTCATGAATCATTAAATGGTGTAACACTGATGCCCTCTAGTGGTTAAATCATGTAATGTTCATGATTCATTAAATGGTGTAACACTGCTGCCCTCTAGTGGTTAAATCATGTAATGTTTATGATTCATTAAATGGTGTAACACTGCTGCCCTCTAGTGGTTAAATCATGTAATGTTCATGATTCATTAAATGGTGTAACACTGCTGCCCTCTAGTGGTTAAATCATGTAATGTTCATGATTCATTAAATGGTGTAACACTGCTGCCCTCTAGTGGTTAAATCATGTAATGTTGATGATTCATTAAATGGTGTAACACTGCTGCCCTCTAGTGGTTAAATCATGTAATGTTGATGATTCATTAAATGGTGTAACACTGCTGCCCTCCAGTGGTTAAATCGTGTAATCTTTCATGATTCATTAAATGGTGTAACACTGCTGCCCTCTAGTGGTTAAATTGTGTAATGTTCATGATTCATTAAATGGTGTAACACTGCTGCCCTCTAGTGGTTAAATCATGTAATGTTGATGATTCATTAAATGGTGTAACACTGCTGCCCTCCAGTGGTTAAATCATGTAATCTTTCATGATTCATTAAATGGTGTAACACTGCTGCCCTCTAGTGGTTAAATCATGTAATGCCCATGATTCATTAAATGGTGTAACACTGCTGCCCTCTAGTGGTTAAATCATGTAATGTTCATGAATCATTAAATGGTGTAACACTGCTGCACTCTAGTGGTTAAATAGTGTAATGTTTATGATTCATTAAATGGTGTAACACTGTTGCCCTCTAGTGGTTAAATCATGACATTTTTCATGATTCATTAAATGGTGTAACACTGCTGCCCTCTAGTGGTTAAATCATGTAATGTCCATGATCCATTAAATAGTGTAACACTGCTGCCCTCTAGTGGTTAAATCGTGTAATGTTCATGATTCATTAAATGGTGTAACACTGCTGCCCTCTAGTGGTTAAATCGTGTAATGTTCATGATTCATTAAATGGTGTAACACTGCTGCCCTCAAGTGGTTAAATCATGTAATGTTTATGATTCATTAAATGGTGTAACACTGTTGCCCTCTAGTGGTTAAATCATGACATTTTTCATGATTCATTAAATGGTGTAACACTGCTGCCCTCTAGTGGTTAAATCATGTAATGTCCATGATCCATTAAATAGTGTAACACTGCTGCCCTCTAGTGGTTAAATCGTGTAATGTTCATGATTCATTAAATGGTGTAACACTGCTGCCCTCTAGTGGTTAAATCGTGTAATGTTCATGATTCATTAAATGGTGTAACACTGCTGCCCTCAAGTGGTTAAATCATGTAATGTTTATGATTCATTAAATGGTGTAACACTGTTGCCCTCTAGTGGTTAAATCATGACATTTTTCATGATTCATTAAATGGTGTAACACTGCTGCCCTCTAGTGGTTAAATCATGTAATGTCCATGATTCATTAAATGGTGTAACATTGCTGCCCTCTAGTGGTTAAACCATGTAATGTTCATGATTCATTAAATGGTGTAACACTGCTGCCCTCTAGTGGTTAAATCATGTAATTTTTCATGATTCATTAAATGGTGTAACACTGCTGCCCTCCAGTGGTTAAATTGTGTAATCTTTCATGATTCATTAAATGGTGTAACACTGCTGCCCTCTAGTGGTTAAATCGTGTAATGTTCATGATTCATTAAATGGTGTAACACTGCTGCCCTCTAGTGGTTAAATCGTGTAATGTTCATGAATCATTAAATGGTGTAACACTGCTGCCCTCTAGTGGTTAAATCGTGTAATGTTCATGATTCATTAAATGGTGTAACACTGCTGCCCTCTAGTCGTTAAATCATGTAATGTTGATGATTCATTAAATGGTGTAACACTGCTGCCCTCCAGTGGTTAAATCATGTAATCTTTCATGATTCATTAAATGATGTAACACTGCTGCCCTCTAGTGGTTAAATCATGTAATGTCCATGATTCATTAAATGGTGTAACACTGCTGCCCTCCAGTGGTTAAATCATGTAATCTTTCATGATTCATTAAATGGTGTAACACTGCTGCCCTCTAGTGGTTAAATCATGTAATGCCCATGATTCATTAAATGGTGTAACACTGCTGCCCTCTAGTGGTTAAATCATGTAATGTTCATGAATCATTAAATGGTGTAACACTGCTGCACTCTTGTGGTTAAATCATGTGATGTTCATGATTCATTAAATGGTGTAACACTGCTGCCCTCTAGTGGTTAAATAGTGTAATGTTTATGATTCATTAAATGGTGTAACACTGTTGCCCTCTAGTGGTTAAATCATGACATTTTTCATTATTCATTAAATGGTGTAACACTGCTGCCATCTAGTGGTTAAATCATGTAATGTCCATGATTCATTAAATGGTGTAACACTGCTGCCCTCTAGTGGTTAAATCATGTGATGTTCATGATTCATTAAATGGTGTAACACTGCTGCCCTCTAGTGGTTAAATAGTGTAATGTTTATGATTCATTAAATGGTGTAACACTGCTGCCCTCTAGTGGTTAAATCGTGTAATGTTCATGAATCATTAAATGGTGTAACACTGCTGCCCTCTAGTGGTTAAATCGTGTAATGTTCATAATTCATTAAATGGTGTAACACTGCTTCGCTCTAGTGGTTAAATCATGTAATGTTTATGATTCATTAACTGGTGTAACACTGCTGCCCTCTAGTGGTTAAATCGTGTAATGTTCATGATTCATTAAATGGTGTAACACTGCTGCCCTCTAGTAGTTAAATCGTGTAATGTTTATGATTCATTAAATGGTGTAACACTGCTGCCCTCTAGTGGTTAAATCGTGTAATGTTTATGATTCATTAAATGGTGTAACACTGCTGCCCTCCAGTGGTTAAATCATGTAATATTTCATGATTCATTAAATGGTGTAACACTGCTGCCCTCTAGTGGTTAAATCGTGTAATGTTCATGATTCATTAAATGGTGTAACACTGCTGCCCTCTAGTGGTTAAATCGTGTAATGTTTATGATTCATTAAATGGTGTAACACTGCTGCCGTCTAGTGGTTAAATCGTGTAATGTTCATGATTCATTAAATGGTGTAACACTGCTGCACTCTAATGGTTAAATCGTGTGATGTTCATGATTCATTAAATGGTGTAACACTGCTGCCCTCTAGTGGTTAAATCGTGTAATGTTTATGATTCATTAAATGGTGTAACACTGCTGCCCTCTAGTGGTTAAATCGTGTAATGTTTATAATTCATTAAATGGTGTAACACTGCTGCCCTCTAGTGGTTAAATAGTGTAATGTTTATGATTCATTAAATGGTGTAACACTGTTGCCCTCTAGTGGTTAAATCATGACATTTTTCATGATTCATTAAATGGTGTAATACTGCTGCCCTCTAGTGGTTAAATCATGTAATGTTTATGATTCATTAAATGGTGTAACACTGCTGCCCTCTAGTGGTTAAATCGTGTAATGTTTATGATTCATTAAATGGTGTAACACTGCTGCCCTCTAGTGGTTAAATCGTGTAATGTTTATGATTCATTAAATGGTGTAACACTGCTGCCCTCTAGTGGTTAAATCGTGTAATGTTTATGATTCATTAAATGGTGTAACACTGCTGCCCTCTAGTGGTTAAATAGTGTAATGTTTATGATTCATTAAATGGTGTAACACTGCTGCCCTCTAGTGGTTAAATCGTGTAATGTTTATGATTCATTAAATGGTGTAACACTGCTGCCCTCTAGTGGTTAAATCGTGTAATGTTTATGATTCATTAAATGGTGTAACACTGCTGCCCTCTAGTGGTTAAATCGTGTAATGTTCATGATTCATTACATGGTGTAACACTGCTGCCCTCAAGTGGTTAAATCATGTAATGTTTATGATTCATTAAATGGTGTAACACTGTTGCCCTCTAGTGGTTAAATCATGACATTTTTCATGATTAATTAAATGGTGTAACACTGCTGCCCTCTAGTGGTTAAATCATGTAATGTCCATGATTCATTAAATAGTGTAACACTGCTGCCCTCTAGTGGTTAAATCGTGTAATGTTCATGATTCATTAAATGGTGTAACACTGCTGCCCTCTAGTGGTTAAATCATGTAATTTTTCATGATTCATTAAATGGTGTAACACTGCTGCCCTCTAGTGGTTAAATCATGTAATGATCATGAATCATTAAATGGTGTAACACTGCTGCCCTCTAGTGGTTAAATCGTGTAATGTTCATGATTCATTAAATGGTGTAACACTGCTGCGCTCTAGTGGTTAAATCATGTAATGTTTATGATTCATTAAATGGTGTAACACTGCTGCCCTCTAGTGGTTAAATCATGTAATGTTCATGATTCATTAAATGGTGTAACACTGCTGCCCTCTAGTAGTTAAATCGTGTAATGTTTATGATTCATTAAATGGTATAACACTGCTGCCCTCTAGTGGTTAAATCGTGTAATGTTTATGATTCATTAAATGGTGTAACACTGCTGCCCTCTAGTGGTTAAATCGTGTAATGTTTATGATTCATTAAATGGTGTAACACTGCTGCCCTCTAGTGGTTAAATCGTGTAATGTTCATGATTCATTAAATGGTGTAACACTGCTGCCCTCTCGTGGTTAAATCGTGTAATGTTCATGATTCATTAAATGGTGTAACACTGCTGCCCTCTAGTGGTTAAATCGTGTAATGTTTATGATTCATTAAATGGTGTAACACTGCTGCCCTCTAGTGGTTAAATCGTGTAATGTTCATGATTCATTAAATGGTGTAACACTGCTGCCCTCTAGTGGTTAAATCGTGTAATGTTCATGATTCATTAAATGGTGTAACACTGCTGCCCTCAAGTGGTTAAATCATGTAATGTTTATGATTCATTAAATGGTGTAACACTGTTGCCCTCTAGTGGTTAAATCATGACATTTTTCATGATTCATTAAATGGTGTAACACTGCTGCCCTCTAGTGGTTAAATCATGTAATGTCCATGATTCATTAAATGGTGTAACACTGCTGCCCTCTCGTGGTTAAATTGTGTAATGTTCATGATTCATTAAATGGTGTAACACTGCTGCCCTCTAGTGGTTAAATCGTGTAATGTTTATGATTCATTAAATGGTGTAACACTGCTGCCCTCTAGTGGTTAAATCGTGTAATGTTCATGATTCATTAAATGGTGTAACACTGCTGCCCTCTAGTGGTTAAATCGTGTAATGTTCATGATTCATTAAATGGTGTAACACTGCTGCCCTCAAGTGGTTAAATCATGTAATGTTTATGATTCATTAAATGGTGTAACACTGTTGCCCTCTAGTGGTTAAATCATGACATTTTTCATGATTCATTAAATGGTGTAACACTGCTGCCCTCTAGTGGTTAAATCATGTAATGTCCATGATTCATTAAATGGTGTAACACTGCTGCCCTCTAGTGGTTAAATCGTGTAATGTTCATGATTCATTAAATGGTGTAACACTGCTGCCCTCTAGTGGTTAAATCATGTAATTTTTCATGATTCATTGAATGGTGTAACACTGCTGCCCTCTAGTGGTTAAATCATGTAATGTTCATGATTCATTAAATGGTGTAACAGTGCTGCCCTCTAGTGGTTAAATCATGAAATGTTCATGATTCATTAAATGGTGTAACACTGCTGCCCTCTAGTGGTTAAATAGTGTAATGTTTATGATTCATTAAATGGTGTAACACTGTTGCCCTCTAGTGGTTAAATCATGACATTTTTCATGATTCATTAAATGGTGTAATACTGCTGCCCTCTAGTGGTTAAATCATGTAATGTCCATGATTCATTAAATGGTGTAACACTGCTGCCCTCTAGTGGTTAAATCATGTGATGTTCATGATTCATTAAATGGTGTAACACTGCTGCCCTCTAGTGGTTAAATAGTGTAATGTTTATGATTCATTAAATGGTGTAACACTGCTGCCCTCTAGTGGTTAAATCGTGTAATGTTCATGATTCATTAAATGGTGTAACACTGCTGCCCTCTAGTGGTTAAATCGTGTAATGTTCATGATTCATTACATGGTGTAACACTGCTGCCCTCAAGTGGTTAAATCATGTAATGTTTATGATTCATTAAATGGTGTAACACTGTTGCCCTCTAGTGGTTAAATCATGACATTTTTCATGATTAATTAAATGGTGTAACACTGCTGCCCTCTAGTGGTTAAATCATGTAATGTCCATGATTCATTAAATAGTGTAACACTGCTGCCCTCTAGTGGTTAAATCGTGTAATGTTCATGATTCATTAAATGGTGTAACACTGCTGCCCTCTAGTGGTTAAATCATGTAATTTTTCATGATTCATTAAATGGTGTAACACTGCTGCCCTCTAGTGGTTAAATCATGTAATGATCATGAATCATTAAATGGTGTAACACTGCTGCCCTCTAGTGGTTAAATCATGTAATGTTCATGATTCATTAAATGGTGTAACACTGCTGCGCTCTAGTGGTTAAATCATGTAATGTTTATGATTCATTAAATGGTGTAACACTGCTGCCCTCTAGTGGTTAAATCGTGTAATGTTTATGATTCATTAAATGGTGTAACACTGCTGCCCTCTAGTGGTTAAATCGTGTAATGTTTATGATTCATTAAATGGTGTAACACTGCTGCCCTCTAGTGGTTAAATCGTGTAATGTTCATGATTCATTAAATGGTGTAACACTGCTGCCCTCTCGTGGTTAAATCGTGTAATGTTCATGATTCATTAAATGGTGTAACACTGCTGCCCTCTAGTGGTTAAATCGTGTAATGTTTATGATTCATTAAATGGTGTAACACTGCTGCCCTCTAGTGGTTAAATCGTGTAATGTTCATGATTCATTAAATGGTGTAACACTGCTGCCCTCTAGTGGTTAAATCGTGTAATGTTCATGATTCATTAAATGGTGTAACACTGCTGCCCTCAAGTGGTTAAATCATGTAATGTTTATGATTCATTAAATGGTGTAACACTGTTGCCCTCTAGTGGTTAAATCATGACATTTTTCATGATTCATTAAATGGTGTAACACTGCTGCCCTCTAGTGGTTAAATCATGTAATGTCCATGATTCATTAAATGGTGTAACACTGCTGCCCTCTAGTGGTTAAATCGTGTAATGTTCATGATTCATTAAATGGTGTAACACTGCTGCCCTCTAGTGGTTAAATCATGTAATTTTTCATGATTCATTGAATGGTGTAACACTGCTGCCCTCTAGTGGTTAAATCATGTAATGATCATGAATCATTAAATGGTGTAACACTGCTGCCCTCTAGTGGTTAAATCGTGTAATGTTTATAATTCATTAAATGGTGTAACACTGCTGCCCTCTAGTGGTTAAATAGTGTAATGTTTATGATTCATTAAATGGTGTAACACTGTTGCCCTCTAGTGGTTAAATCATGACATTTTTCATGATTCATTAAATGGTGTAATACTGCTGCCCTCTAGTGGTTAAATCATGTAATGTTTATGATTCATTAAATGGTGTAACACTGCTGCCCTCTAGTGGTTAAATCGTGTAATGTTTATGATTCATTAAATGGTGTAACACTGCTGCCCTCTAGTGGTTAAATCGTGTAATGTTTATGATTCATTAAATGGTGTAACACTGCTGCCCTCTAGTGGTTAAATCGTGTAATGTTTATGATTCATTAAATGGTGTAACACTGCTGCCCTCTAGTGGTTAAATAGTGTAATGTTTATGATTCATTAAATGGTGTAACACTGCTGCCCTCTAGTGGTTAAATCGTGTAATGTTTATGATTCATTAAATGGTGTAACACTGCTGCCCTCTAGTGGTTAAATCGTGTAATGTTTATGATTCATTAAATGGTGTAACACTGCTGCCCTCTAGTGGTTAAATCGTGTAATGTTCATGATTCATTACATGGTGTAACACTGCTGCCCTCAAGTGGTTAAATCATGTAATGTTTATGATTCATTAAATGGTGTAACACTGTTGCCCTCTAGTGGTTAAATCATGACATTTTTCATGATTAATTAAATGGTGTAACACTGCTGCCCTCTAGTGGTTAAATCATGTAATGTCCATGATTCATTAAATAGTGTAACACTGCTGCCCTCTAGTGGTTAAATCATGACATTTTTCATTATTCATTAAATGGTGTAACACTGCTGCCATCTAGTGGTTAAATAGTGTAATGTTTATGATTCATTAAATGGTGTAACACTGTTGCCCTCTAGTGGTTAAATCATGACATTTTTCATTATTCATTAAATGGTGTAACACTGCTGCCATCTAGTGGTTAAATCATGTAATGTCCATGATTCATTAAATGGTGTAACACTGCTGCCCTCTAGTGGTTAAATCATGTGATGTTCATGATTCATTAAATGGTGTAACACTGCTGCCCTCTAGTGGTTAAATAGTGTAATGTTTATGATTCATTAAATGGTGTAACACTGCTGCCCTCTAGTGGTTAAATCGTGTAATGTTCATGAATCATTAAATGGTGTAACACTGCTGCCCTCTAGTGGTTAAATCGTGTAATGTTCATAATTCATTAAATGGTGTAACACTGCTTCGCTCTAGTGGTTAAATCATGTAATGTTTATGATTCATTAACTGGTGTAACACTGCTGCCCTCTAGTGGTTAAATCGTGTAATGTTCATGATTCATTAAATGGTGTAACACTGCTGCCCTCTAGTAGTTAAATCGTGTAATGTTTATGATTCATTAAATGGTGTAACACTGCTGCCCTCTAGTGGTTAAATCGTGTAATGTTTATGATTCATTAAATGGTGTAACACTGCTGCCCTCCAGTGGTTAAATCATGTAATATTTCATGATTCATTAAATGGTGTAACACTGCTGCCCTCTAGTGGTTAAATCGTGTAATGTTCATGATTCATTAAATGGTGTAACACTGCTGCCCTCTAGTGGTTAAATCGTGTAATGTTTATGATTCATTAAATGGTGTAACACTGCTGCCGTCTAGTGGTTAAATCGTGTAATGTTCATGATTCATTAAATGGTGTAACACTGCTGCACTCTAATGGTTAAATCGTGTGATGTTCATGATTCATTAAATGGTGTAACACTGCTGCCCTCTAGTGGTTAAATCGTGTAATGTTTATGATTCATTAAATGGTGTAACACTGCTGCCCTCTAGTGGTTAAATCGTGTAATGTTTATAATTCATTAAATGGTGTAACACTGCTGCCCTCTAGTGGTTAAATAGTGTAATGTTTATGATTCATTAAATGGTGTAACACTGTTGCCCTCTAGTGGTTAAATCATGACATTTTTCATGATTCATTAAATGGTGTAATACTGCTGCCCTCTAGTGGTTAAATCATGTAATGTTTATGATTCATTAAATGGTGTAACACTGCTGCCCTCTAGTGGTTAAATCGTGTAATGTTTATGATTCATTAAATGGTGTAACACTGCTGCCCTCTAGTGGTTAAATCGTGTAATGTTTATGATTCATTAAATGGTGTAACACTGCTGCCCTCTAGTGGTTAAATCGTGTAATGTTTATGATTCATTAAATGGTGTAACACTGCTGCCCTCTAGTGGTTAAATAGTGTAATGTTTATGATTCATTAAATGGTGTAACACTGCTGCCCTCTAGTGGTTAAATCGTGTAATGTTTATGATTCATTAAATGGTGTAACACTGCTGCCCTCTAGTGGTTAAATCGTGTAATGTTTATGATTCATTAAATGGTGTAACACTGCTGCCCTCTAGTGGTTAAATCGTGTAATGTTCATGATTCATTACATGGTGTAACACTGCTGCCCTCAAGTGGTTAAATCATGTAATGTTTATGATTCATTAAATGGTGTAACACTGTTGCCCTCTAGTGGTTAAATCATGACATTTTTCATGATTAATTAAATGGTGTAACACTGCTGCCCTCTAGTGGTTAAATCATGTAATGTCCATGATTCATTAAATAGTGTAACACTGCTGCCCTCTAGTGGTTAAATCGTGTAATGTTCATGATTCATTAAATGGTGTAACACTGCTGCCCTCTAGTGGTTAAATCATGTAATTTTTCATGATTCATTAAATGGTGTAACACTGCTGCCCTCTAGTGGTTAAATCATGTAATGATCATGAATCATTAAATGGTGTAACACTGCTGCCCTCTAGTGGTTAAATCGTGTAATGTTCATGATTCATTAAATGGTGTAACACTGCTGCGCTCTAGTGGTTAAATCATGTAATGTTTATGATTCATTAAATGGTGTAACACTGCTGCCCTCTAGTGGTTAAATCATGTAATGTTCATGATTCATTAAATGGTGTAACACTGCTGCCCTCTAGTAGTTAAATCGTGTAATGTTTATGATTCATTAAATGGTATAACACTGCTGCCCTCTAGTGGTTAAATCGTGTAATGTTTATGATTCATTAAATGGTGTAACACTGCTGCCCTCTAGTGGTTAAATCGTGTAATGTTTATGATTCATTAAATGGTGTAACACTGCTGCCCTCTAGTGGTTAAATCGTGTAATGTTCATGATTCATTAAATGGTGTAACACTGCTGCCCTCTCGTGGTTAAATCGTGTAATGTTCATGATTCATTAAATGGTGTAACACTGCTGCCCTCTAGTGGTTAAATCGTGTAATGTTTATGATTCATTAAATGGTGTAACACTGCTGCCCTCTAGTGGTTAAATCGTGTAATGTTCATGATTCATTAAATGGTGTAACACTGCTGCCCTCTAGTGGTTAAATCGTGTAATGTTCATGATTCATTAAATGGTGTAACACTGCTGCCCTCAAGTGGTTAAATCATGTAATGTTTATGATTCATTAAATGGTGTAACACTGTTGCCCTCTAGTGGTTAAATCATGACATTTTTCATGATTCATTAAATGGTGTAACACTGCTGCCCTCTAGTGGTTAAATCATGTAATGTCCATGATTCATTAAATGGTGTAACACTGCTGCCCTCTCGTGGTTAAATTGTGTAATGTTCATGATTCATTAAATGGTGTAACACTGCTGCCCTCTAGTGGTTAAATCGTGTAATGTTTATGATTCATTAAATGGTGTAACACTGCTGCCCTCTAGTGGTTAAATCGTGTAATGTTCATGATTCATTAAATGGTGTAACACTGCTGCCCTCTAGTGGTTAAATCGTGTAATGTTCATGATTCATTAAATGGTGTAACACTGCTGCCCTCAAGTGGTTAAATCATGTAATGTTTATGATTCATTAAATGGTGTAACACTGTTGCCCTCTAGTGGTTAAATCATGACATTTTTCATGATTCATTAAATGGTGTAACACTGCTGCCCTCTAGTGGTTAAATCATGTAATGTCCATGATTCATTAAATGGTGTAACACTGCTGCCCTCTAGTGGTTAAATCGTGTAATGTTCATGATTCATTAAATGGTGTAACACTGCTGCCCTCTAGTGGTTAAATCATGTAATTTTTCATGATTCATTGAATGGTGTAACACTGCTGCCCTCTAGTGGTTAAATCATGTAATGTTCATGATTCATTAAATGGTGTAACAGTGCTGCCCTCTAGTGGTTAAATCATGAAATGTTCATGATTCATTAAATGGTGTAACACTGCTGCCCTCTAGTGGTTAAATAGTGTAATGTTTATGATTCATTAAATGGTGTAACACTGTTGCCCTCTAGTGGTTAAATCATGACATTTTTCATGATTCATTAAATGGTGTAATACTGCTGCCCTCTAGTGGTTAAATCATGTAATGTCCATGATTCATTAAATGGTGTAACACTGCTGCCCTCTAGTGGTTAAATCATGTGATGTTCATGATTCATTAAATGGTGTAACACTGCTGCCCTCTAGTGGTTAAATAGTGTAATGTTTATGATTCATTAAATGGTGTAACACTGCTGCCCTCTAGTGGTTAAATCGTGTAATGTTCATGATTCATTAAATGGTGTAACACTGCTGCCCTCTAGTGGTTAAATCGTGTAATGTTCATGATTCATTACATGGTGTAACACTGCTGCCCTCAAGTGGTTAAATCATGTAATGTTTATGATTCATTAAATGGTGTAACACTGTTGCCCTCTAGTGGTTAAATCATGACATTTTTCATGATTAATTAAATGGTGTAACACTGCTGCCCTCTAGTGGTTAAATCATGTAATGTCCATGATTCATTAAATAGTGTAACACTGCTGCCCTCTAGTGGTTAAATCGTGTAATGTTCATGATTCATTAAATGGTGTAACACTGCTGCCCTCTAGTGGTTAAATCATGTAATTTTTCATGATTCATTAAATGGTGTAACACTGCTGCCCTCTAGTGGTTAAATCATGTAATGATCATGAATCATTAAATGGTGTAACACTGCTGCCCTCTAGTGGTTAAATCATGTAATGTTCATGATTCATTAAATGGTGTAACACTGCTGCGCTCTAGTGGTTAAATCATGTAATGTTTATGATTCATTAAATGGTGTAACACTGCTGCCCTCTAGTGGTTAAATCGTGTAATGTTTATGATTCATTAAATGGTGTAACACTGCTGCCCTCTAGTGGTTAAATCGTGTAATGTTCATGATTCATTAAATGGTGTAACACTGCTGCCCTCTCGTGGTTAAATCGTGTAATGTTCATGATTCATTAAATGGTGTAACACTGCTGCCCTCTAGTGGTTAAATCGTGTAATGTTTATGATTCATTAAATGGTGTAACACTGCTGCCCTCTAGTGGTTAAATCGTGTAATGTTCATGATTCATTAAATGGTGTAACACTGCTGCCCTCTAGTGGTTAAATCGTGTAATGTTCATGATTCATTAAATGGTGTAACACTGCTGCCCTCAAGTGGTTAAATCATGTAATGTTTATGATTCATTAAATGGTGTAACACTGTTGCCCTCTAGTGGTTAAATCATGACATTTTTCATGATTCATTAAATGGTGTAACACTGCTGCCCTCTAGTGGTTAAATCATGTAATGTCCATGATTCATTAAATGGTGTAACACTGCTGCCCTCTAGTGGTTAAATCGTGTAATGTTCATGATTCATTAAATGGTGTAACACTGCTGCCCTCTAGTGGTTAAATCATGTAATTTTTCATGATTCATTGAATGGTGTAACACTGCTGCCCTCTAGTGGTTAAATCATGTAATGATCATGAATCATTAAATGGTGTAACACTGCTGCCCTCTAGTGGTTAAATCGTGTAATGTTTATAATTCATTAAATGGTGTAACACTGCTGCCCTCTAGTGGTTAAATAGTGTAATGTTTATGATTCATTAAATGGTGTAACACTGTTGCCCTCTAGTGGTTAAATCATGACATTTTTCATGATTCATTAAATGGTGTAATACTGCTGCCCTCTAGTGGTTAAATCATGTAATGTTTATGATTCATTAAATGGTGTAACACTGCTGCCCTCTAGTGGTTAAATCGTGTAATGTTTATGATTCATTAAATGGTGTAACACTGCTGCCCTCTAGTGGTTAAATCGTGTAATGTTTATGATTCATTAAATGGTGTAACACTGCTGCCCTCTAGTGGTTAAATCGTGTAATGTTTATGATTCATTAAATGGTGTAACACTGCTGCCCTCTAGTGGTTAAATAGTGTAATGTTTATGATTCATTAAATGGTGTAACACTGCTGCCCTCTAGTGGTTAAATCGTGTAATGTTTATGATTCATTAAATGGTGTAACACTGCTGCCCTCTAGTGGTTAAATCGTGTAATGTTTATGATTCATTAAATGGTGTAACACTGCTGCCCTCTAGTGGTTAAATCGTGTAATGTTCATGATTCATTACATGGTGTAACACTGCTGCCCTCAAGTGGTTAAATCATGTAATGTTTATGATTCATTAAATGGTGTAACACTGTTGCCCTCTAGTGGTTAAATCATGACATTTTTCATGATTAATTAAATGGTGTAACACTGCTGCCCTCTAGTGGTTAAATCATGTAATGTCCATGATTCATTAAATAGTGTAACACTGCTGCCCTCTAGTGGTTAAATCGTGTAATGTTCATGATTCATTAAATGGTGTAACACTGCTGCCCTCTAGTGGTTAAATCATGTAATTTTTCATGATTCATTAAATGGTGTAACACTGCTGCCCTCTAGTGGTTAAATCATGTAATGATCATGAATCATTAAATGGTGTAACACTGCTGCCCTCTAGTGGTTAAATCGTGTAATGATCATGAATCATTAAATGGTGTAACACTGCTGCCCTCTAGTGGTTAAATCGTGTAATGTTCATGATTCATTAAATGGTGTAACACTGCTGCGCTCTAGTGGTTAAATCATGTAATGTTTATGATTCATTAAATGGTGTAACACTGCTGCCCTCTAGTGGTTAAATCATGTAATGTTCATGATTCATTAAATGGTGTAACACTGCTGCCCTCTAGTAGTTAAATCGTGTAATGTTTATGATTCATTAAATGGTATAACACTGCTGCCCTCTAGTGGTTAAATCGTGTAATGTTTATGATTCATTAAATGGTGTAACACTGCTGCCCTCTAGTGGTTAAATCGTGTAATGTTTATGATTCATTAAATGGTGTAACACTGCTGCCCTCTAGTGGTTAAATCGTGTAATGTTCATGATTCATTAAATGGTGTAACACTGCTGCCCTCTCGTGGTTAAATCGTGTAATGTTCATGATTCATTAAATGGTGTAACACTGCTGCCCTCTAGTGGTTAAATCGTGTAATGTTTATGATTCATTAAATGGTGTAACACTGCTGCCCTCTAGTGGTTAAATCGTGTAATGTTCATGATTCATTAAATGGTGTAACACTGCTGCCCTCTAGTGGTTAAATCGTGTAATGTTCATGATTCATTAAATGGTGTAACACTGCTGCCCTCAAGTGGTTAAATCATGTAATGTTTATGATTCATTAAATGGTGTAACACTGTTGCCCTCTAGTGGTTAAATCATGACATTTTTCATGATTCATTAAATGGTGTAACACTGCTGCCCTCTAGTGGTTAAATCATGTAATGTCCATGATTCATTAAATGGTGTAACACTGCTGCCCTCTCGTGGTTAAATTGTGTAATGTTCATGATTCATTAAATGGTGTAACACTGCTGCCCTCTAGTGGTTAAATCGTGTAATGTTTATGATTCATTAAATGGTGTAACACTGCTGCCCTCTAGTGGTTAAATCGTGTAATGTTCATGATTCATTAAATGGTGTAACACTGCTGCCCTCTAGTGGTTAAATCGTGTAATGTTCATGATTCATTAAATGGTGTAACACTGCTGCCCTCAAGTGGTTAAATCATGTAATGTTTATGATTCATTAAATGGTGTAACACTGTTGCCCTCTAGTGGTTAAATCATGACATTTTTCATGATTCATTAAATGGTGTAACACTGCTGCCCTCTAGTGGTTAAATCATGTAATGTCCATGATTCATTAAATGGTGTAACACTGCTGCCCTCTAGTGGTTAAATCGTGTAATGTTCATGATTCATTAAATGGTGTAACACTGCTGCCCTCTAGTGGTTAAATCATGTAATTTTTCATGATTCATTGAATGGTGTAACACTGCTGCCCTCTAGTGGTTAAATCATGTAATGTTCATGATTCATTAAATGGTGTAACAGTGCTGCCCTCTAGTGGTTAAATCATGAAATGTTCATGATTCATTAAATGGTGTAACACTGCTGCCCTCTAGTGGTTAAATAGTGTAATGTTTATGATTCATTAAATGGTGTAACACTGTTGCCCTCTAGTGGTTAAATCATGACATTTTTCATGATTCATTAAATGGTGTAATACTGCTGCCCTCTAGTGGTTAAATCATGTAATGTCCATGATTCATTAAATGGTGTAACACTGCTGCCCTCTAGTGGTTAAATCATGTGATGTTCATGATTCATTAAATGGTGTAACACTGCTGCCCTCTAGTGGTTAAATAGTGTAATGTTTATGATTCATTAAATGGTGTAACACTGCTGCCCTCTAGTGGTTAAATCGTGTAATGTTCATGATTCATTAAATGGTGTAACACTGCTGCCCTCTAGTGGTTAAATCGTGTAATGTTCATGATTCATTACATGGTGTAACACTGCTGCCCTCAAGTGGTTAAATCATGTAATGTTTATGATTCATTAAATGGTGTAACACTGTTGCCCTCTAGTGGTTAAATCATGACATTTTTCATGATTAATTAAATGGTGTAACACTGCTGCCCTCTAGTGGTTAAATCATGTAATGTCCATGATTCATTAAATAGTGTAACACTGCTGCCCTCTAGTGGTTAAATCGTGTAATGTTCATGATTCATTAAATGGTGTAACACTGCTGCCCTCTAGTGGTTAAATCATGTAATTTTTCATGATTCATTAAATGGTGTAACACTGCTGCCCTCTAGTGGTTAAATCATGTAATGATCATGAATCATTAAATGGTGTAACACTGCTGCCCTCTAGTGGTTAAATCATGTAATGTTCATGATTCATTAAATGGTGTAACACTGCTGCGCTCTAGTGGTTAAATCATGTAATGTTTATGATTCATTAAATGGTGTAACACTGCTGCCCTCTAGTGGTTAAATCGTGTAATGTTTATGATTCATTAAATGGTGTAACACTGCTGCCCTCTAGTGGTTAAATCGTGTAATGTTTATGATTCATTAAATGGTGTAACACTGCTGCCCTCTAGTGGTTAAATCGTGTAATGTTCATGATTCATTAAATGGTGTAACACTGCTGCCCTCTCGTGGTTAAATCGTGTAATGTTCATGATTCATTAAATGGTGTAACACTGCTGCCCTCTAGTGGTTAAATCGTGTAATGTTTATGATTCATTAAATGGTGTAACACTGCTGCCCTCTAGTGGTTAAATCGTGTAATGTTCATGATTCATTAAATGGTGTAACACTGCTGCCCTCTAGTGGTTAAATCGTGTAATGTTCATGATTCATTAAATGGTGTAACACTGCTGCCCTCAAGTGGTTAAATCATGTAATGTTTATGATTCATTAAATGGTGTAACACTGTTGCCCTCTAGTGGTTAAATCATGACATTTTTCATGATTCATTAAATGGTGTAACACTGCTGCCCTCTAGTGGTTAAATCATGTAATGTCCATGATTCATTAAATGGTGTAACACTGCTGCCCTCTAGTGGTTAAATCGTGTAATGTTCATGATTCATTAAATGGTGTAACACTGCTGCCCTCTAGTGGTTAAATCATGTAATTTTTCATGATTCATTGAATGGTGTAACACTGCTGCCCTCTAGTGGTTAAATCATGTAATGATCATGAATCATTAAATGGTGTAACACTGCTGCCCTCTAGTGGTTAAATCGTGTAATGTTCATGATTCATTAAATGGTGTAACACTGCTGCCCTCTAGTGGTTAAATCATGTAATGTTTATGATTCATTAAATGGTGTAACACTGCTGCCCTCTAGTGGTTAAATTGTGTAATGTTCATGATTCATTAAATGGTGTAACACTGCTGCCCTCTAGTAGTTAAATCGTGTAATGTTTATGATTCATTAAATGGTGTAACACTGCTGCCCTCTAGTGGTTAAATCGTGTAATGTTTATGATTCATTAAATGGTGTAACACTGCTGCCCTCCAGTGGTTAAATCATGTAATTTTTCATGATTCATTAAATGGTGAAACACTGCTGCCCTCTAGTGGTTAAATTATGTCATGTCCATGATTCATTAAATGGTGTAACACTGCTGCCCTCTCGTGGTTAAATCGTGTAATGTTCATGATTCATTAAATGGTGTAACACTGCTGCCCTCTAGTGGTTAAATCGTGTAATGTTTATGATTCATTAAATGGTATAACACTGCTGCCCTCTAGTGGTTAAATTGTGTAATGTTCATGATTCATTAAATGGTGTAACACTGCTGCACTCTAATGGTTAAATCGTGTGATGTTCATGATTCATTAAATGGTGTAACACTGCTGCCCTCTAGTGGTTAAATCATGTAATGTTCATGATTCATTAAATGGTGTAACACTGCTGCCCTCCAGTGGTTAAATCATGTAATCTTTCATGATTCATTAAATGGTGAAACACTGCTGCCCTCTAGTGGTTAAATTATGTCATGTCCATGATTCATTAAATGGTGTAACACTACTGCCCTCTAGTGGTTAAATCGTGTAATGTTTATGATTCATTAAATGGTGTAACACTGCTGCCCTCTAGTGGTTAAATCATGTAATGCTCATGATTCATTAAATGGTGTAACACTGTTGCCCTCTAGTGGTTAGATCATGTAATGTTCATGAATCATTAAATGGTGTAACACTGATGCCCTCTAGTGGTTAAATCATGTAATGTTCATGATTCATTAAATGGTGTAACACTGCTGCGCTCTAGTGGTTAAATCATGTAATGTTCATGATTCATTAAATGGTGTAACACTGCTGCCCTCTAGTGGTTAAATCATGTAATGTTCATGATTCATTAAATGGTGTAACACTGCTGCCCTCTAGTGGTTAAATCATGTAATGTTCATGATTCATTAAATGGTGTAACACTGCTGCCCTCTAGTGGTTAAATCATGTAATGTTTATGATTCATTAAATGGTGTAACACTGCTGCCCTCCAGTGGTTAAATCGTGTAATCTTTCATGATTCATTAAATGGTGTAACACTGCTGCCCTCTAGTGGTTAAATCGTGTAATGTTCATGAATCATTAAATGGTGTAACACTGCTGCCCTCTAGTGGTTAAATCGTGTAATGTTCATGATTCATTAAATGGTGTAACACTGCTGCCCTCTAGTGGTTAAATCATGTAATGTTGATGATTCAGTAAATGGTGTAACACTGCTGCCCTCCAGTGGTTAAATCATGTAATCTTTCATGATTCATTAAATGGTGTAACACTGCTGCCCTCTAGTGGTTAAATCATGTAATGTCCATGATTCATTAAATGGTGTAACACTGCTGCCCTCCAGTGGTTAAATCATGTAATCTTTCATGATTCATTAAATGGTGTAACACTGCTGCCCTCTAGTGGTTAAATCGTGTAATGTTCATGATTCATTAAATGGTGTAACACTGCTGCCCTCTCGTGGTTAAATCGTGTAATGTTTATGATTCATTAAATGGTGTAACACTGCTGCCCTCTAGTGGTTAAATCGTGTAATGTTCATGATTCATTAAATGGTGTAACACTGCTGCCCTCTAGTGGTTAAATCGTGTAATGTTCATGATTCATTAAATGGTGTAACACTGCTGCCCTCAAGTGGTTAAATCATGTAATGTTTATGATTCATTAAATGGTGTAACACTGTTGCCCTCTAGTGGTTAAATCATGACATTTTTCATGATTCATTAAATGGTGTAACACTGCTGCCCTCTAGTGGTTAAATCATGTAATGTCCATGATTCATTAAATGGTGTAACACTGCTGCCCTCTAGTGGTTAAATCGTGTAATGTTCATGATTCATTAAATGGTGTAACACTGCTGCCCTCTAGTGGTTAAATCATGTAATTTTTCATGATTCATTGAATGGTGTAACACTGCTGCCCTCTAGTGGTTAAATCATGTAATGATCATGAATCATTAAATGGTGTAACACTGCTGCCCTCTAGTGGTTAAATCGTGTAATGTTCATGATTCATTAAATGGTGTAACACTGCTGCCCTCTAGTGGTTAAATCATGTAATGTTTATGATTCATTAAATGGTGTAACACTGCTGCCCTCTAGTGGTTAAATTGTGTAATGTTCATGATTCATTAAATGGTGTAACACTGCTGCCCTCTAGTAGTTAAATCGTGTAATGTTTATGATTCATTAAATGGTGTAACACTGCTGCCCTCTAGTGGTTAAATCGTGTAATGTTTATGATTCATTAAATGGTGTAACACTGCTGCCCTCCAGTGGTTAAATCATGTAATTTTTCATGATTCATTAAATGGTGAAACACTGCTGCCCTCTAGTGGTTAAATTATGTCATGTCCATGATTCATTAAATGGTGTAACACTGCTGCCCTCTCGTGGTTAAATCGTGTAATGTTCATGATTCATTAAATGGTGTAACACTGCTGCCCTCTAGTGGTTAAATCGTGTAATGTTTATGATTCATTAAATGGTATAACACTGCTGCCCTCTAGTGGTTAAATTGTGTAATGTTCATGATTCATTAAATGGTGTAACACTGCTGCACTCTAATGGTTAAATCGTGTGATGTTCATGATTCATTAAATGGTGTAACACTGCTGCCCTCTAGTGGTTAAATCATGTAATGTTCATGATTCATTAAATGGTGTAACACTGCTGCCCTCCAGTGGTTAAATCATGTAATCTTTCATGATTCATTAAATGGTGTAACACTGCTGCCCTCTAGTGGTTAAATCATGTAATGCTCATGATTCATTAAATGGTGTAACACTGCTGCCCTCTAGTGGTTAAATCGTGTAATGTTCATGATTCATTAAATGGTGTAACACTGCTGCCCTCAAGTGGTTAAATCATGTAATGTTTATGATTCATTAAATGGTGTAACACTGCTGCGCTCTAGTGGTTAAATCATGTAATTTTTATGATTCATTAAATGGTGTAACACTGCTGCCCTCTAGTGGTTAAATCATGTAATGTTCATGATTCATTAAATGGTGTAACACTGCTGCCCTCTAGTGGTTAAATCATGTAATGTTCATGATTCATTAAATGGTGTAACACTGCTGCCCTCTAGTGGTTAAATCATGTAATGTTCATGATTCATTAAATGGTGTAACACTGCTGCCCTCTAGTGGTTAAATCATGTAATGTTTATGATTCATTAAATGGTGTAACACTGCTGCCCTCTAGTGGTTAAATCATGTAATGTTCATGATTCATTAAATGGTGTAACACTGCTGCCCTCTAGTGGTTAAATCATGTAATGTTCATGATTCATTAAATGGTGTAACACTGTTGCCCTCTAGTGGTTAAATCATGACATTTTTCATGATTCATTAAATGGTGTAACACTGCTGCCCTCTAGTGGTTAAATCATGTAATGTCCATGATTCATTAAATGGTGTAACACTGCTGCCCTCTAGTGGTTAAATCGTGTAATGTTCATGATTCATTAAATGGTGTAACACTGCTGCCCTCTAGTGGTTAAATCATGTAATTTTTCATGATTCATTGAATGGTGTAACACTGCTGCCCTCTAGTGGTTAAATCATGTAATGTTCATGATTCATTAAATGGTGTAACAGTGCTGCCCTCTAGTGGTTAAATCATGAAATGTTCATGAATCATTAAATGGTGTAAAACTGCTGCCCTCTAGTGGTTAAATCGTGTAATGTTCATGATTCATTAAATGGTGTAACACTGCTGCCCTCTAGTGGTTAAATCATGTAATGTTGATGATTCAGTAAATGGTGTAACACTGCTGCCCTCCAGTGGTTAAATCATGTAATCTTTCATGATTCATTAAATGGTGTAACACTGCTGCCCTCTAGTGGTTAAATCATGTAATGTCCATGATTCATTAAATGGTGTAACACTGCTGCCCTCCAGTGGTTAAATCATGTAATCTTTCATGATTCATTAAATGGTGTAACACTGCTGCCCTCTAGTGGTTAAATCATGTAATGTCCATGATTCATTAAATGGTGTAACACTGCTGCCCTCTAGTGGTTAAATCATGTAATGTTCATGAATCATTAAATGGTGTAACACTGCTGCACTCTTGTGGTTAAATCATGTGATGTTCATGATTCATTAAATGGTGTAACACTGCTGCCCTCTAGTGGTTAAATAGTGTAATGTTTATGATTCATTAAATGGTGTAACACTGTTGCCCTCTAGTGGTTAAATCATGACATTTTTCATGATTCATTAAATGGTGTAACACTGCTGCCCTCTAGTGGTTAAATCATGTAATGTCCATGATTCATTAAATGGTGTAACACTGCTGCCCTCTAGTGGTTAAATCATGTGATGTTCATGATTCATTAAATGGTGTAACACTGCTGCCCTCTAGTGGTTAAATAGTGTAATGTTTATGATTCATTAAATGGTGTAACACTGCTGCCCTCTAGTGGTTAAATCGTGTAATGTTCATGATTCATTAAATGGTGTAACACTGCTGCCCTATAGTGGTTAAATCGTGCAATGTTCATGATTCATTAAATGGTGTAACACTGCTGCCCTCAAGTGGTTAAATCATGTAATGTTTATGATTCATTAAATGGTGTAACACTGTTGCCCTCTAGTGGTTAAATCATGACATTTTTCATGATTCATTAAATGGTGTAACACTGCTGCCCTCTAGTGGTTAAATCATGTAATGTCCATGATTCATTAAATGGTGTAACACTGCTGCCCTCTAGTGGTTAAATCGTGTAATGTTCATGATTCATTAAATGGTGTAACACTGCTGCCCTCTAGTGGTTAAATCATGTAATTTTTCATGATTCATTAAATGGTGTAACACTGCTGCCCTCTAGTGGTTAAATCATGTAATGATCATGAATCATTAAATGGTGTAACACTGCTGCCCTCTAGTGGTTAAATCGTGTAATGTTCATGATTCATTAAATGGTGTAACACTGCTGCCCTCTAGTGGTTAAATCGTGTAATGTTCATGATTCATTAAATGGTGTAACACTGCTGCCCTCTAGTAGTTAAATCGTGTAATGTTTATGATTCATTAAATGGTGTAACACTGCTGCCCTCTAGTGGTTAAATCATGTAATGTTTATGATTCATTAAATGGTGTAACACTGCTGCCCTCTAGTGGTTAAATCATGTAATGTCCATGATTCATTAAATGGTGTAACACTGCTGCCCTCTAGTGGTTAAATCGTGTAATGTTTATGATTCATTAAATGGTGTAACACTGCTGCCGTCTAGTGGTTAAATCGTGTGATGTTCATGATTCATTAAATGGTGTAACACTGCTGCCCTCTAGTGGTTAAATCATGTAATGTTCATGATTCATTAAATGGTGTAACACTGCTGCCCTCTAGTGGTTAAATCGTGTAATGTTCATGATTCATTAAATGGTGTAACACTGCTGCCCTCCAGTGGTTAAATCATGTAATCTTTCATGATTCATTAAATGGTGAAACACTGCTGCCCTCTAGTGGTTAAATTATGTCATGTCCATGATTCATTAAATGGTGTAACACTGCTGCCCTCTCGTGGTTAAATCGTGTAATGTTCATGATTCCTTAAATGGTGTAACACTGCTGCCCTCTTCTGGTTAAATCGTGTAATGTTTATGATTCATTAAATGGTGTAACACTGCTGCCGTCTAGTGGTTAAATCGTGTGATGTTCATGATTCATTAAATGGTGTAACACTGCTGCCCTCTAGTGGTTAAATCATGTAATGTTCATGATTCATTAAATGGTGTAACACTGCTGCCCTCCAGTGGTTAAATCATGTAATCTTTCATGATTCATTAAATGGTGAAACACTGCTGCCCTCTAGTGGTTAAATTATGTCATGTCCATGATTCATTAAATGGTGTAACACTGCTGCCCTCTAGTGGTTAAATCGTGTAATGTTTATGATTCATTAAATGGTGTAACACTGCTGCCCTCTAGTGGTTAAATCATGTAATGCTCATGATTCATTAAATGGTGTAACACTGTTGCCCTCTAGTGGTTAGATCATGTAATGTTCATGAGTCATTAAATGGTGTAACACTGATGCCCTCTAGTGGTTAAATCATGTAATGTTCATGATTCATTAAATGGTGTAACACTGCTGCGCTCTAGTGGTTAAATCATGTAATGTTTATGATTCATTAAATGGTGTAACACTGCTGCCCTCTAGTGGTTAAATCATGTAATGTTCATGATTCATTAAATGGTGTAACACTGCTGCCCTCTAGTGGTTAAATCATGTAATGTTCATGATTCATTAAATGGTGTAACACTGCTGCCCACTAGTGGTTAAATCATGTAATGTTTATGATTCATTAAATGGTGTAACACTGCTGCCCTCCAGTGGTTAAATTGTGTAATCTTTCATGATTCATTAAATGGTGTAACACTGCTGCGCTCTAGTGGTTAAATCGTGTAATGTTCATGATTCATTAAATGGTGTAACACTGCTGCCCTCTAGTGGTTAAATCGTGTAGTGTTCATGAATCATTAAATGGTGTAACACTGCTGCCCTCTAGTGGTTAAATCGTGTAATGTTCATGATTCATTAAATGGTGTAACACTGCTGCCCTCTAGTGGTTAAATCATGTAATGTTGATGATTCATTAAATGGTGTAACACTGCTGCCCTCCAGTGGTTAAATCATGTAATCTTTCATGATTCATTAAATGGTGTAACACTGCTGCCCTCTAGTGGTTAAATCATGTAATGTCCATGATTCATTAAATGGTGTAACACTGCTGCCCTCCAGTGGTTAAATCATGTAATCTTTCATGATTCATTAAATGGTGTAACACTGCTGCCCTCTAGTGGTTAAATCATGTAATGCCCATGATTCATTAAATGGTATAACACTGCTGCCCTCTAGTGGTTAAATGGTGTAATGTTTATGATTCATGAAATGGTGTAACACTGCTGCCCTCTAGTGGTTAAATCATGTAATGCTCATGATTCATTAAATGGTGTAACACTGTTGCCCTCTAGTGGTTAGATCATGTAATGTTCATGAATCATTAAATGGTGTAACACTGATGCCCTCTAGTGGTTAAATCATGTAATGTTCATGATTCATTAAATGGTGTAACACTGCTGCCCTCTAGTGGTTAAATCATGTAATGTTTATGATTCATTAAATGGTGTAACACTGCTGCCCTCTAGTGGTTAAATCATGTAATGTTCATGATTCATTAAATGGTGTAACACTGCTGCCCTCTAGTGGTTAAATCATGTAATGTTCATGATTCATTAAATGGTGTAACACTGCTGCCCTCTAGTGGTTAAATCATGTAATGTTGATGATTCATTAAATGGTGTAACACTGCTGCCCTCTAGTGGTTAAATCATGTAATGTTGATGATTCATTAAATGGTGTAACACTGCTGCCCTCCAGTGGTTAAATCGTGTAATCTTTCATGATTCATTAAATGGTGTAACACTGCTGCCCTCTAGTGGTTAAATTGTGTAATGTTCATGATTCATTAAATGGTGTAACACTGCTGCCCTCTAGTGGTTAAATCATGTAATGTTGATGATTCATTAAATGGTGTAACACTGCTGCCCTCCAGTGGTTAAATCGTGTAATCTTTCATGATTCATTAAATGGTGTAACACTGCTGCCCTCTAGTGGTTAAATTGTGTAATGTTCATGATTCATTAAATGGTGTAACACTGCTGCCCTCTAGTGGTTAAATCATGTAATGTTGATGATTCATTAAATGGTGTAACACTGCTGCCCTCCAGTGGTTAAATCATGTAATCTTTCATGATTCATTAAATGGTGTAACACTGCTGCCCTCTAGTGGTTAAATCATGTAATGCCCATGATTCATTAAATGGTGTAACACTGCTGCCCTCTAGTGGTTAAATCATGTAATGTTCATGAATCATTAAATGGTGTAACACTGCTGCACTCTAGTGGTTAAATTATGTCATGTCCATGATTCATTAAATGGTGTAACACTGCTGCCCTCTAGTGGTTAAATCGTGTAATGTTTATGATTCATTAAATGGTGTAACACTGTTGCCCTCTAGTGGTTAAATCATGTAATGCTCATGATTCATTAAATGGTGTAACACTGTTGCCCTCTAGTGGTTAGATCATGTAATGTTCATGAGTCATTAAATGGTGTAACACTGATGCCCTCTAGTGGTTAAATCATGTAATGTTCATGATTCATTAAATGGTGTAACACTGCTGCGCTCTAGTGGTTAAATCATGTAATGTTTATGATTCATTAAATGGTGTAACACTGCTGCCCTCTAGTGGTTAAATCATGTAATGTTCATGATTCATTAAATGGTGTAACACTGCTGCCCTCTAGTGGTTAAATCATGTAATGTTCATGATTCATTAAATGGTGTAACACTGCTGCCCACTAGTGGTTAAATCATGTAATGTTTATGATTCATTAAATGGTGTAACACTGCTGCCCTCCAGTGGTTAAATTGTGTAATCTTTCATGATTCATTAAATGGTGTAACACTGCTGCGCTCTAGTGGTTAAATCGTGTAATGTTCATGATTCATTAAATGGTGTAACACTGCTGCCCTCTAGTGGTTAAATCGTGTAGTGTTCATGAATCATTAAATGGTGTAACACTGCTGCCCTCTAGTGGTTAAATCGTGTAATGTTCATGATTCATTAAATGGTGTAACACTGCTGCCCTCTAGTGGTTAAATCATGTAATGTTGATGATTCATTAAATGGTGTAACACTGCTGCCCTCCAGTGGTTAAATCATGTAATCTTTCATGATTCATTAAATGGTGTAACACTGCTGCCCTCTAGTGGTTAAATCATGTAATGTCCATGATTCATTAAATGGTGTAACACTGCTGCCCTCCAGTGGTTAAATCATGTAATCTTTCATGATTCATTAAATGGTGTAACACTGCTGCCCTCTAGTGGTTAAATCATGTAATGCCCATGATTCATTAAATGGTATAACACTGCTGCCCTCTAGTGGTTAAATGGTGTAATGTTTATGATTCATGAAATGGTGTAACACTGCTGCCCTCTAGTGGTTAAATCATGTAATGCTCATGATTCATTAAATGGTGTAACACTGTTGCCCTCTAGTGGTTAGATCATGTAATGTTCATGAATCATTAAATGGTGTAACACTGATGCCCTCTAGTGGTTAAATCATGTAATGTTCATGATTCATTAAATGGTGTAACACTGCTGCCCTCTAGTGGTTAAATCATGTAATGTTTATGATTCATTAAATGGTGTAACACTGCTGCCCTCTAGTGGTTAAATCATGTAATGTTCATGATTCATTAAATGGTGTAACACTGCTGCCCTCTAGTGGTTAAATCATGTAATGTTCATGATTCATTAAATGGTGTAACACTGCTGCCCTCTAGTGGTTAAATCATGTAATGTTGATGATTCATTAAATGGTGTAACACTGCTGCCCTCTAGTGGTTAAATCATGTAATGTTGATGATTCATTAAATGGTGTAACACTGCTGCCCTCCAGTGGTTAAATCGTGTAATCTTTCATGATTCATTAAATGGTGTAACACTGCTGCCCTCTAGTGGTTAAATTGTGTAATGTTCATGATTCATTAAATGGTGTAACACTGCTGCCCTCTAGTGGTTAAATCATGTAATGTTGATGATTCATTAAATGGTGTAACACTGCTGCCCTCCAGTGGTTAAATCGTGTAATCTTTCATGATTCATTAAATGGTGTAACACTGCTGCCCTCTAGTGGTTAAATTGTGTAATGTTCATGATTCATTAAATGGTGTAACACTGCTGCCCTCTAGTGGTTAAATCATGTAATGTTGATGATTCATTAAATGGTGTAACACTGCTGCCCTCCAGTGGTTAAATCATGTAATCTTTCATGATTCATTAAATGGTGTAACACTGCTGCCCTCTAGTGGTTAAATCATGTAATGCCCATGATTCATTAAATGGTGTAACACTGCTGCCCTCTAGTGGTTAAATCATGTAATGTTCATGAATCATTAAATGGTGTAACACTGCTGCACTCTAGTGGTTAAATTATGTCATGTCCATGATTCATTAAATGGTGTAACACTGCTGCCCTCTAGTGGTTAAATCGTGTAATGTTTATGATTCATTAAATGGTGTAACACTGTTGCCCTCTAGTGGTTAAATCATGTAATGCTCATGATTCATTAAATGGTGTAACACTGTTGCCCTCTAGTGGTTAGATCATGTAATGTTCATGAGTCATTAAATGGTGTAACACTGATGCCCTCTAGTGGTTAAATCATGTAATGTTCATGATTCATTAAATGGTGTAACACTGCTGCGCTCTAGTGGTTAAATCATGTAATGTTTATGATTCATTAAATGGTGTAACACTGCTGCCCTCTAGTGGTTAAATCATGTAATGTTCATGATTCATTAAATGGTGTAACACTGCTGCCCTCTAGTGGTTAAATCATGTAATGTTCATGATTCATTAAATGGTGTAACACTGCTGCCCACTAGTGGTTAAATCATGTAATGTTTATGATTCATTAAATGGTGTAACACTGCTGCCCTCCAGTGGTTAAATTGTGTAATCTTTCATGATTCATTAAATGGTGTAACACTGCTGCGCTCTAGTGGTTAAATCGTGTAATGTTCATGATTCATTAAATGGTGTAACACTGCTGCCCTCTAGTGGTTAAATCGTGTAGTGTTCATGAATCATTAAATGGTGTAACACTGCTGCCCTCTAGTGGTTAAATCGTGTAATGTTCATGATTCATTAAATGGTGTAACACTGCTGCCCTCTAGTGGTTAAATCATGTAATGTTGATGATTCATTAAATGGTGTAACACTGCTGCCCTCCAGTGGTTAAATCATGTAATCTTTCATGATTCATTAAATGGTGTAACACTGCTGCCCTCTAGTGGTTAAATCATGTAATGTCCATGATTCATTAAATGGTGTAACACTGCTGCCCTCCAGTGGTTAAATCATGTAATCTTTCATGATTCATTAAATGGTGTAACACTGCTGCCCTCTAGTGGTTAAATCATGTAATGCCCATGATTCATTAAATGGTATAACACTGCTGCCCTCTAGTGGTTAAATGGTGTAATGTTTATGATTCATGAAATGGTGTAACACTGCTGCCCTCTAGTGGTTAAATCATGTAATGCTCATGATTCATTAAATGGTGTAACACTGTTGCCCTCTAGTGGTTAGATCATGTAATGTTCATGAATCATTAAATGGTGTAACACTGATGCCCTCTAGTGGTTAAATCATGTAATGTTCATGATTCATTAAATGGTGTAACACTGCTGCCCTCTAGTGGTTAAATCATGTAATGTTTATGATTCATTAAATGGTGTAACACTGCTGCCCTCTAGTGGTTAAATCATGTAATGTTCATGATTCATTAAATGGTGTAACACTGCTGCCCTCTAGTGGTTAAATCATGTAATGTTCATGATTCATTAAATGGTGTAACACTGCTGCCCTCTAGTGGTTAAATCATGTAATGTTGATGATTCATTAAATGGTGTAACACTGCTGCCCTCTAGTGGTTAAATCATGTAATGTTGATGATTCATTAAATGGTGTAACACTGCTGCCCTCCAGTGGTTAAATCGTGTAATCTTTCATGATTCATTAAATGGTGTAACACTGCTGCCCTCTAGTGGTTAAATTGTGTAATGTTCATGATTCATTAAATGGTGTAACACTGCTGCCCTCTAGTGGTTAAATCATGTAATGTTGATGATTCATTAAATGGTGTAACACTGCTGCCCTCCAGTGGTTAAATCGTGTAATCTTTCATGATTCATTAAATGGTGTAACACTGCTGCCCTCTAGTGGTTACATTGTGTAATGTTCATGATTCATTAAATGGTGTAACACTGCTGCCCTCTAGTGGTTAAATCATGTAATGTTGATGATTCATTAAATGGTGTAACACTGCTGCCCTCCAGTGGTTAAATCATGTAATCTTTCATGATTCATTAAATGGTGTAACACTGCTGCCCTCTAGTGGTTAAATCATGTAATGCCCATGATTCATTAAATGGTGTAACACTGCTGCCCTCTAGTGGTTAAATCATGTAATGTTCATGAATCATTAAATGGTGTAACACTGCTGCACTCTAGTGGTTAAATAGTGTAATGTTTATGATTCATTAAATGGTGTAACACTGTTGCCCTCTAGTGGTTAAATCATGACATTTTTCATGATTCATTAAATGGTGTAACACTGCTGCCCTCTAGTGGTTAAATCATGTAATGTCCATGATCCATTAAATGGTGTAACACTGCTGCCCTCTAGTGGTTAAATCGTGTAATGTTCATGATTCATTAAATGGTGTAACACTGCTGCCCTCTAGTGGTTAAATCGTGTAATGTTCATGATTCATTAAATGGTGTAACACTGCTGCCCTCAAGTGGTTAAATCATGTAATGTTTATGATTCATTAAATGGTGTAACACTGTTGCCCTCTAGTGGTTAAATCATGACATTTTTCATGATTCATTAAATGGTGTAACACTGCTGCCCTCTAGTGGTTAAATCATGTAATGTCCATGATTCATTAAATGGTGTAACATTGCTGCCCTCTAGTGGTTAAATCATGTAATGTTCATGATTCATTAAATGGTGTAACACTGCTGCCCTCTAGTGGTTAAATCATGTAATTTTTCATGATTCATTAAATGGTGTAACACTGCTGCCCTCCAGTGGTTAAATTGTGTAATCTTTCATGATTCATTAAATGGTGTAACACTGCTGCCCTCTAGTGGTTAAATCGTGTAATGTTCATGATTCATTAAATGGTGTAACACTGCTGCCCTCTAGTGGTTAAATCGTGTAATGTTCATGAATCATTAAATGGTGTAACACTGCTGCCCTCTAGTGGTTAAATCGTGTAATGTTCATGATTCATTAAATGGTGTAACACTGCTGCCCTCTAGTCGTTAAATCATGTAATGTTGATGATTCATTAAATGGTGTAACACTGCTGCCCTCCAGTGGTTAAATCATGTAATCTTTCATGATTCATTAAATGATGTAACACTGCTGCCCTCTAGTGGTTAAATCATGTAATGTCCATGATTCATTAAATGGTGTAACACTGCTGCCCTCCAGTGGTTAAATCATGTAATCTTTCATGATTCATTAAATGGTGTAACACTGCTGCCCTCTAGTGGTTAAATCATGTAATGCCCATGATTCATTAAATGGTGTAACACTGCTGCCCTCTAGTGGTTAAATCATGTAATGTTCATGAATCATTAAATGGTGTAACACTGCTGCACTCTTGTGGTTAAATCATGTGATGTTCATGATTCATTAAATGGTGTAACACTGCTGCCCTCTAGTGGTTAAATAGTGTAATGTTTATGATTCATTAAATGGTGTAACACTGTTGCCCTCTAGTGGTTAAATCATGACATTTTTCATTATTCATTAAATGGTGTAACACTGCTGCCATCTAGTGGTTAAATCATGTAATGTCCATGATTCATTAAATGGTGTAACACTGCTGCCCTCTAGTGGTTAAATCATGTGATGTTCATGATTCATTAAATGGTGTAACACTGCTGCCCTCTAGTGGTTAAATAGTGTAATGTTTATGATTCATTAAATGGTGTAACACTGCTGCCCTCTAGTGGTTAAATCGTGTAATGTTCATGAATCATTAAATGGTGTAACACTGCTGCCCTCTAGTGGTTAAATCGTGTAATGTTCATAATTCATTAAATGGTGTAACACTGCTTCGCTCTAGTGGTTAAATCATGTAATGTTTATGATTCATTAACTGGTGTAACACTGCTGCCCTCTAGTGGTTAAATCGTGTAATGTTCATGATTCATTAAATGGTGTAACACTGCTGCCCTCTAGTAGTTAAATCGTGTAATGTTTATGATTCATTAAATGGTGTAACACTGCTGCCCTCTAGTGGTTAAATCGTGTAATGTTTATGATTCATTAAATGGTGTAACACTGCTGCCCTCCAGTGGTTAAATCATGTAATATTTCATGATTCATTAAATGGTGTAACACTGCTGCCCTCTAGTGGTTAAATCGTGTAATGTTCATGATTCATTAAATGGTGTAACACTGCTGCCCTCTAGTGGTTAAATCGTGTAATGTTTATGATTCATTAAATGGTGTAACACTGCTGCCGTCTAGTGGTTAAATCGTGTAATGTTCATGATTCATTAAATGGTGTAACACTGCTGCACTCTAATGGTTAAATCGTGTGATGTTCATGATTCATTAAATGGTGTAACACTGCTGCCCTCTAGTGGTTAAATCATGTAATGTTCATGATTCATTAAATGGTGTAACACTGCTGCCCTCTAGTGGTTAAATTATGTCATGTCCATGATTCATTGAATGGTGTAACACTGCTGCCCTCTCGTGGTTAAATCGTGTAATGTTCATGATTCATTAAATGGTGTAACACTGCTGCCCTCTAGTGGTTAAATCGTGTAATGTTTATGATTCATTAAATGGTGTAACACTGCTGCCGTCTAGTGGTTAAATCGTGTAATGTTCATGATTCATTAAATGTTGTAACACTGCTGCACTCTAATGGTTAAATCGTGTGATGTTCATGATTCATTAAATGGTGTAACACTGCTGCCCTCTAGTGGTTAAATCATGTAATGTTCATGATTCATTAAATGGTGTAACACTGCTGCCCTCCAGTGGTTAAATCATGTAATCTTTCATGATTCATTGAATGGTGTAACACTGCTGTCCTCTAGTGGTTAAATCATGTAATGTCCATGATTCATTAAATGGTGTAACACTGCTGCCCTCTAGTGGTTAAATCATGTAATGTCCATCATTCATTAAATGGTGTAACACTGCTGCCCTCTAGTGGTTAAATCATGTAATGTTCATGAATCATTAAATGGTGTAACACTGCTGCACTCTTGTGGTTAAATCATGTGATGTTCATGATTCATTAAATGGTGTAACACTGCTGCCCTCTAGTGGTTAAATAGTGTAATGTTTATGATTCATTAAATGGTGTAACACTGTTGCCCTCTAGTGGTTAAATCGTGTAATGTTTATGATTCATTAAATGGTGTAACACTGCTGCCCTCTAGTGGTTAAATCGTGTAATGTTCATGATTCATTAAATGGTGTAACACTGCTGCCCTCTCGTGGTTAAATCGTGTAATGTTCATGATTCATTAAATGGTGTAACACTGCTGCCCTCTAGTGGTTAAATCGTGTAATGTTTATGATTCATTAAATGGTGTAACACTGCTGCCCTCTAGTGGTTAAATCGTGTAATGTTCATGATTCATTAAATGGTGTAACACTGCTGCCCTCTAGTGGTTAAATCGTGTAATGTTCATGATTCATTAAATGGGGTAACACTGCTGCCCTCAAGTGGTTAAATCATGTAATGTTTATGATTCATTAAATGGTGTAACACTGTTGCCCTCTAGTGGTTAAATCATGACATTTTTCATGATTCATTAAATGGTGTAACACTGCTGCCCTCTAGTGGTTAAATCATGTAATGTCCATGATTCATTAAATGGTATAACACTGCTGCCCTCTAGTGGTTAAATCATGTAATGTTTATGATTCATTCAATGGTGTAACACTGCTGCCCTCTAGTGGTTAAATCATGTAATTTTTCATGATTCATTAAATGGTGAAACACTGCTGCCCTCTAGTGGTTAAATTATGTCATGTCCATGATTCATTAAATGGTGTAACACTGCTGCCCTCTCGTGGTTAAATCGTGTAATGTTCATGATTCATTAAATGGTGTAACACTGCTGCCCTCTAGTGGTTAAATCGTGTAATGTTTATGATTCATTAAATGGTATAACACTGCTGCCCTCTAGTGGTTAAATTGTGTAATGTTCATGATTCATTAAATGGTGTAACACTGCTGCACTCTAATGGTTAAATCGTGTGATGTTCATGATTCATTAAATGGTGTAACACTGCTGCCCTCTAGTGGTTAAATCATGTAATGTTCATGATTCATTAAATGGTGTAACACTGCTGCCCTCCAGTGGTTAAATCATGTAATCTTTCATGATTCATTAAATGGTGTAACACTGCTGCCCTCTAGTGGTTAAATCATGTAATGTCCATCATTCATTAAATGGTGTAACACTGCTGCCCTCTAGTGGTTAAAGCATGTAATGTTCATGAATCATTAAATGGTGTAACACTGCTGCACTCTTGTGGTTAAATCATGTGATGTTCATAATTCATTAAATGGTGTAACACTGCTGCCCTCTAGTGGTTAAATAGTGTAATGTTTATGATTCATTAAATGGTGTAACACTGTTGCCCTCTAGTGGTTAAATCATGACATTTTTCATGATTCATTAAATGGTGTAACACTGCTGCCCTCTAGTGGTTAAATCATGTAATGTCCATGATTCATTAAATGGTGTAACACTGCTGCCCTCTAGTGGTTAAATCATGTGATGTTCATGATTCATTAAATGGTATAACACTGCTGCCCTCTAGTGGTTAAATCGTGTAATGTTCATGATTCATTAAATGGTGTAACACTGCTGCCCTCTAGTGGTTAAATCGTGTAATGTTCATGATTCATTAAATGGTGTAACACTGCTGCCCTCAAGTGGTTAAATCATGTAATGTTTATGATTCATTAAATGGTGTAACACTGTTGCCCTCTAGTGGTTAAATCATGACATTTTTCATGATTAATTAAATGGTGTAACACTGCTGCCCTCTAGTGGTTAAATCATGTAATGTCCATGATTCATTAAATAGTGTAACACTGCTGCCCTCTAGTGGTTAAATCGTGTAATGTTCATGATTCATTAAATGGTGTAACACTGCTGCCCTCTAGTGGTTAAATCATGTAATTTTTCATGATTCATTAAATGGTGTAACACTGCTGCCCTCTAGTGGTTAAATCATGTAATGTTCATGATTCATTAAATGGTGTAACACTGCTGCCCTCTAGTGGTTAAATCATGTAATGTTCATGATTCATTAAATGGTGTAACACTGCTGCCCTCTAGTAGTTAAATCGTGTAATGTTTATGATTCATTAAATGGTGTAACACTGCTGCCCTCTAGTGGTTAAATCATGTAATGTCCATGATCCATTAAATGGTGTAACACTGCTGCCCTCTAGTGGTTAAATCATGTAATGTTTATGATTCATTAAATGGTGTAACACTGTTGCCCTCTAGTGGTTAAATCGTGTAATGTTTATGATTCATTAAATGGTGTAACACTGCTGCCCTCTAGTGGTTAAATCGTGTAATGTTCATGATTCATTAAATGGTGTAACACTGCTGCCCTCTCGTGGTTAAATCGTGTAATGTTCATGATTCATTAAATGGTGTAACACTGCTGCCCTCTAGTGGTTAAATCGTGTAATGTTTATGATTCATTAAATGGTGTAACACTGCTGCCCTCTAGTGGTTAAATCGTGTAATGTTCATGATTCATTAAATGGTGTAACACTGCTGCCCTCTAGTGGTTAAATCGTGTAATGTTCATGAATCATTAAATGGTGTAACACTGCTGCCCTCTAGTGGTTAAATCGTGTAATGTTCATGATTCATTAAATGGTGTAACACTGCTGCCCTCTAGTGGTTAAATCATGTAATGTTGATGATTCATTAAATGGTGTAACACTGCTGCCCTCCAGTGGTTAAATCATGTAATCTTTCATGATTCATTAAATGGTGTAACACTGCTGCCCTCCAGTGGTTAAATCATGTAATCTTTCATGATTCATTAAATGGTGTAACACTGTTGCCCTCTAGTGGTTAAATCATGTAATGTCCATCATTCATTAAATGGTGTAACACTGCTGCCATCTAGTGGTTAAATCATGTAATGTTCATGAATCATTAAATGGTGTAACACTGCTGCACTCTTGTGGTTAAATCATGTGATGTTCATGATTCATTAAATGGTGTAACACTGCTGCCCTCTAGTGGTTAAATAGTGTAATGTTTATGATTCATTAAATGGTGTAACACTGCTGCCCTCCAGTGGTTAAATCATGTAATCTTTCATGATTCATTAAATGGTGAAACACTGCTGCCCTCTAGTGGTTAAATTATGTCATGTCCATGATTCATTAAATGGTGTAACACTGCTGCACTCTAATGGTTAAATCGTGTGATGTTCATGATTCATTAAATGGTGTAACACTGCTGTCGTCTAGTGGTTAAATCGTGTAATGTTCATGATTCATTAAATGGTGTAACACTGCTGCACTCTAATGGTTAAATCGTGTGATGTTCATGATTCATTAAATGGTGTAACACTGCTGCCCTCTAGTGGTTAAATCATGTAATGTTCATGAATCATTAAATGGTGTAACACTGCTGCACTCTTGTGGTTAAATCATGTGATGTTCATGATTCATTAAATGGTGTAACACGGCTGCCCTCTAGTGGTTAAATAGTGTAATGTTTATGATTCATTAAATGGTGTAACACTGCTGCCCTCTAGTGGTTAAATCATGTAATGTTCATGATTCATTAAATGGTGTAACACTGCTGCCCTCTAGTGGTTAAATCGTGTAATGTTCATGATTCATTAAATGGTGTAACACTGCTGCCCTCCAGTGGTTAAATCATGTAATCTTTCATGATTCATTAAATGGTGAAACACTGCTGCCCTCTAGTGGTTAAATTATGTCATGTCCATGAATCATTAAATGGTGTAACACTGCTGCCCTCTCGTGGTTAAATCGTGTAATGTTCATGATTCATTAAATGGTGTAACACTGCTGCCCTCTAGTGGTTAAATCGTGTAATGTTTATGATTCATTAAATGGTGTAACACTGCTGCCGTCTAGTGGTTAAATCGTGTAATGTTCATGATTCATTAAATGTTGTAACACTGCTGCACTCTAATGGTTAAATCGTGTGATGTTCATGATTCATTAAATGGTGTAACACTGCTGCCCTCTAGTGGTTAAATCATGTAATGTTCATGATTCATTAAATGGTGTAACACTGCTGCCCTCCAGTGGTTAAATCATGTAATCTTTCATGATTCATTAAATGGTGAAACACTGTTGCCCTCTAGTGGTTAAATTATGTCATGTCCATGATTCATTAAATGGTGTAACACTGCTGCCCTCTAGTGGTTAAATCGTGTAATGTTTATGATTCATTAAATGGTGTAACACTGCTGCACTCTAATGGTTAAATCGTGTGATGTTCATGATTCATTAAATGGTGTAACACTGCTGCCCTCTAGTGGTTAGATCATGTAATGTTCATGAATCATTAAATGGTGTAACACTGCTGCCCTCTAATGGTTAAATCATGTAATGTTCATGATTCATTAAATGGTGTAACACTGCTGCCCTCTAGTGGTTAAATCATGTAATGTTTATGATTCATTAAATGGTGTAACACTGCTGCCCTCTAGTGGTTAAATCGTGTAATGTTCATGATTCATTAAATGGTGTAACACTGCTGCCCTCCAGTGGTTAAATCATGTAATATTTCATGATTCATTAAATGGTGTAACACTGCTGCCCTCTAGTGGTTAAATCATGTAATATCCATGATTCATTAAATGGTATAACACTGCTGCCCTCTAGTGGTTAAATCATGTAATGTTTATGATTCATTAAATGGTGTAACACTGCTGCCCTCTAGTGGTTAAATCATGTAATTTTTCATGATTCATTAAATGGTGAAACACTGCTGCCCTCTAGTGGTTAAATTATGTCATGTCCATGATTCATTAAATGTTGTAACACTGCTGCCCTCTCGTGGTTAAATCGTGTAATGTTCATGATTCATTAAATGGTGTAACACTGCTGCCCTCTAGTGGTTAAATCGTGTAATGTTCATGATTCATTAAATGGTGTAACACTGCTGCCCTCAAGTGGTTAAATCATGTAATGTTTATGATTCATTAAATGGTGTAACACTGTTGCCCTCTAGTGGTTAAATCATGACATTTTTCATGATTCATTAAATGGTGTAACACTGCTGCCCTCTAGTGGTTAAATCATGTAATGTCCATGATTCATTAAATGGTGTAACATTGCTGCCCTCTAGTGGTTAAATCGTGTAATGTTCATGATTCATTAAATGGTGTAACACTGCTGCCCTCTAGTGGTTAAATCATGTAATTTTTCATGATTCATTAAATGGTGTAACACTGCTGCCCTCTAGTGGTTAAATCGTGTAATGTTCATGATTCATTAAATGGTGTAACACTGTTGCCCTCTAGTGGTTAAATCATGTAATGTTCATGAATCATTAAATGGTGTAACACTGATGCCCTCTAGTGGTTAAATCATGTAATGTTCATGATTCATTAAATGGTGTAACACTGCTGCCCTCTAGTGGTTAAATCATGTAATGTTCATGATTCATTAAATGGTGTAACACTGCTGCCCTCTAGTGGTTAAATCATGAAATGTTCATGATTCATTAAATGGTGTAACACTGCTGCCCTCTAGTGGTTAAATCATGTAATGTTCATGATTCATTAAATGGTGTAACACTGCTGCCCTCTAGTAGTTAAATCGTGTAATGTTTATGATTCATTAAATGGTGTAACACTGCTGCCCTCTAGTGGTTAAATCGTGTAATGTTTATGATTCATTAAATGGTGTAACACTGCTGCCCTCTAGTGGTTAAATCGTGTAATGTTCATGATTCATTAAATGGTGTAACACTGCTGCACTCTAATGGTTAAATCGTGTGATGTTCATGATTCATTAAATGGTGTAACACTGCTGCCCTCTAGTGGTTAAATCATGTAATGTTCATGATTCATTAAATGGTGTAACACTGCTGCCCTCTAGTGGTTAAATTATGTCATGTCCATGATTCATTGAATGGTGTAACACTGCTGCCCTCTCGTGGTTAAATCGTGTAATGTTCATGATTCATTAAATGGTGTAACACTGCTGCCCTCTAGTGGTTAAATCGTGTAATGTTTATGATTCATTAAATGGTGTAACACTGCTGCCGTCTAGTGGTTAAATCGTGTAATGTTCATGATTCATTAAATGTTGTAACACTGCTGCACTCTAATGGTTAAATCGTGTGATGTTCATGATTCATTAAATGGTGTAACACTGCTGCCCTCTAGTGGTTAAATCATGTAATGTTCATGATTCATTAAATGGTGTAACACTGCTGCCCTCCAGTGGTTAAATCATGTAATCTTTCATGATTCATTAAATGGTGTAACACTGCTGTCCTCTAGTGGTTAAATCATGTAATGTCCATGATTCATTAAATGGTGTAACACTGCTGCCCTCTAGTGGTTAAATCATGTAATGTCCATCATTCATTAAATGGTGTAACACTGCTGCCCTCTAGTGGTTAAATCATGTAATGTTCATGAATCATTAAATGGTGTAACACTGCTGCACTCTTGTGGTTAAATCATGTGATGTTCATGATTCATTAAATGGTGTAACACTGCTGCCCTCTAGTGGTTAAATAGTGTAATGTTTATGATTCATTAAATGGTGTAACACTGTTGCCCTCTAGTGGTTAAATCGTGTAATGTTTATGATTCATTAAATGGTGTAACACTGCTGCCCTCTAGTGGTTAAATCGTGTAATGTTCATGATTCATTAAATGGTGTAACACTGCTGCCCTCTCGTGGTTAAATCGTGTAATGTTCATGATTCATTAAATGGTGTAACACTGCTGCCCTCTAGTGGTTAAATCGTGTAATGTTTATGATTCATTAAATGGTGTAACACTGCTGCCCTCTAGTGGTTAAATCGTGTAATGTTCATGATTCATTAAATGGTGTAACACTGCTGCCCTCTAGTGGTTAAATCGTGTAATGTTCATGATTCATTAAATGGGGTAACACTGCTGCCCTCAAGTGGTTAAATCATGTAATGTTTATGATTCATTAAATGGTGTAACACTGCTGCCCTCTAGTGGTTAAATCGTGTAATGTTCATGATTCATTAAATGGGGTAACACTGCTGCCCTCAAGTGGTTAAATCATGTAATGTTTATGATTCATTAAATGGTGTGACACTGTTGCCCTCTAGTGGTTAAATCATGACATTTTTCATGATTCATTCAATGGTGTAACACTGCTGCCCTCTAGTGGTTAAATCATGTAATGTCCATGATTCATTAAATGGTATAACACTGCTGCCCTCTAGTGGTTAAATTATGTCATGTCCATGATTCATTAAATGGTGTAACACTGCTGCCCTCTAGTGGTTAAATCATGTAATTTTTCATGATTCATTAAATGGTGAAACACTGCTGCCCTCTAGTGGTTAAATTATGTCATGTCCATGATTCATTAAATGGTGTAACACTGCTGCCCTCTCGTGGTTAAATCGTGTAATGTTCATGATTCATTAAATGGTGTAACACTGCTGCCCTCTAGTGGTTAAATCGTGTAATGTTTATGATTCATTAAATGGTATAACACTGCTGCCCTCTAGTGGTTAAATTGTGTAATGTTCATGATTCATTAAATGGTGTAACACTGCTGCACTCTAATGGTTAAATCGTGTGATGTTCATGATTCATTAAATGGTGTAACACTGCTGCCCTCTAGTGGTTAAATCATGTAATGTTCATGATTCATTAAATGGTGTAACACTGCTGCCCTCCAGTGGTTAAATCATGTAATCTTTCATGATTCATTAAATGGTGTAACACTGCTGCCCTCTAGTGGTTAAATCATGTAATGTCCATCATTCATTAAATGGTGTAACACTGCTGCCCTCTAGTGGTTAAAGCATGTAATGTTCATGAATCATTAAATGGTGTAACACTGCTGCACTCTTGTGGTTAAATCATGTGATGTTCATAATTCATTAAATGGTGTAACACTGTTGCCCTCTAGTGGTTAAATCATGACATTTTTCATGATTCATTAAATGGTGTAACACTGCTGCCCTCTAGTGGTTAAATCATGTAATGTCCATGATTCATTAAATGGTGTAACACTGCTGCCCTCTAGTGGTTAAATCATGTGATGTTCATGATTCATTAAATGGTATAACACTGCTGCCCTCTAGTGGTTAAATCGTGTAATGTTCATGATTCATTAAATGGTGTAACACTGCTGCCCTCTAGTGGTTAAATCGTGTAATGTTCATGATTCATTAAATGGTGTAACACTGCTGCCCTCAAGTGGTTAAATCATGTAATGTTTATGATTCATTAAATGGTGTAACACTGTTGCCCTCTAGTGGTTAAATCATGACATTTTTCATGATTAATTAAATGGTGTAACACTGCTGCCCTCTAGTGGTTAAATCATGTAATGTCCATGATTCATTAAATAGTGTAACACTGCTGCCCTCTAGTGGTTAAATCGTGTAATGTTCATGATTCATTAAATGGTGTAACACTGCTGCCCTCTAGTGGTTAAATCATGTAATTTTTCATGATTCATTAAATGGTGTAACACTGCTGCCCTCTAGTGGTTAAATCATGTAATGTTCATGATTCATTAAATGGTGTAACACTGCTGCCCTCTAGTGGTTAAATCATGTAATGTTCATGATTCATTAAATGGTGTAACACTGCTGCCCTCTAGTAGTTAAATCGTGTAATGTTTATGATTCATTAAATGGTGTAACACTGCTGCCCTCTAGTGGTTAAATCATGTAATGTCCATGATCCATTAAATGGTGTAACACTGCTGCCCTCTAGTGGTTAAATCATGTAATGTTCATGATTCATTAAATGGTGTAACACTGCTGCCCTCTAGTGGTTAAATCATGTAATGTTCATGATTCATTAAATGGTGTAACACTGCTGCCCTCTAGTAGTTAAATCGTGTAATGTTTATGATTCATTAAATGGTGTAACACTGCTGCCCTCTAGTGGTTAAATCGTGTAATGTTTATGATTCATTAAATGGTGTAACACTGCTGCCCTCCAGTGGTTAAATCGTGTAATCTTTCATGATTCATTAAATGGTGTAACACTGCTGCCCTCTAGTGGTTAAATCGTGTAATGTTCATGATTCATTAAATGGTGTAACACTGCTGCCCTCTAGTGGTTAAATCGTGTAATGTTCATGAATCATTAAATGGTGTAACACTGCTGCCCTCTAGTGGTTAAATCGTGTAATGTTCATGATTCATTAAATGGTGTAACACTGCTGCCCTCTAGTGGTTAAATCATGTAATGTTGATGATTCATTAAATGGTGTAACACTGCTGCCCTCCAGTGGTTAAATCATGTAATCTTTCATGATTCATTAAATGGTGTAACACTGCTGCCCTCCAGTGGTTAAATCATGTAATCTTTCATGATTCATTAAATGGTGTAACACTGCTGCCCTCTAGTGGTTAAATCATGTAATGTCCATCATTCATTAAATGGTGTAACACTGCTGCCCTCTAGTGGTTAAATCATGTAATGTTCATGAATCATTAAATGGTGTAACACTGCTGCACTCTTGTGGTTAAATCATGTGATGTTCATGATTCATTAAATGGTGTAACACTGCTGCCCTCTAGTGGTTAAATAGTGTAATGTTTATGATTCATTAAATGGTGTAACACTGTTTCCCTCTAGTGGTTAAATCATGACATTTTTCATGATTCATTAAATGGTGTAACACTGCTGCCCTCTAGTGGTTAAATCATGTAATGTCCATGATTCATTAAATGGTGTAACACTGCTGCCCTCTAGTGGTTAAATCATGTGATGTTCATGATTCATTAAATGGTGTAACACTGCTGCCCTCTAGTGGTTAAATAGTGTAATGTTTATGATTCATTAAATGGTGTAACACTGCTGCCCTCTAGTGGTTAAATCGTGTAATGTTCATGATTCATTAAATGGTGTAACACTGCTGCCCTCTAGTGGTTAAATTGTGTAATGTTCATGATTCATTAAATGGTGTAACACTGTTGCCCTCAAGTGGTTAAATCATGTAATGTTTATGATTCATTAAATGGTGTAACACTGTTGCCCTCTAGTGGTTAAATCATGACATTTTTCATGATTAATTAAATGGTGTAACACTGCTGCCCTCTAGTGGTTAAATCATGTAATGTCCATGATTCATTAAATAGTGTAACACTGCTGCCCTCTAGTGGTTAAATCGTGTAATGTTCATGATTCATTAAATGGTGTAACACTGCTGCCCTCTAGTGGTTAAATAATGTAATTTTTCATGATTCATTAAATGGTGTAACACTGCTACCCTCTAGTGGTTAAATCATGTAATGATCATGAATCATTAAATGGTGTAACACTGCTGCCCTCTAGTGGTTAAATCGTGTAATGTTCATGATTCATTAAATGGTGTAACACTGCTGCGCCCTAGTGGTTAAATCATGTAATGTTTATGATTCATTAAATGGTGTAACACTGCTGCCCTCTAGTGGTTAAATCATGTAATGTTCATGATTCATTAAATGGTGTAACACTGCTGCCCTCTAGTAGTTAAATCGTGTAATGTTTATGATTCATTAAATGGTGTAACACTGCTGCCCTCTAGTGGTTAAATCGTGTAATTTTTCATGATTCATTAAATGGTGTAACACTGCTGCCCTCTAGTGGTTAAATCATGTAATGTCCATGATTCATTAAATGGTGTAACACTGCTGCCCTCTAGTGGTTAAATCATGTAATGTTCATGATTCATTAAATGGTGTAACACTGCTGCCCTCTAGTGGTTAAATCATGTAATTTTTCATGATTCATTGAATGGTGTAACACTGCTGCCCTCTAGTGGTTAAATCATGTAATGATCATGAATCATTAAATGGTGTAACACTGCTGCCCTCTAGTGGTTAAATCGTGTAATGTTCATGATTCATTAAATGGTGTAACACTGCTGCCCTCTAGTGGTTAAATCATGTAATGTTTATGATTCATTAAATGGTGTAACACTGCTGCCCTCTAGTGGTTAAATCGTGTAATGTTCATGATTCATTAAATGGTGTAACACTGCTGGCCTCCAGTGGTTAAATCATGTAATATTTCATGATTCATTAAATGGTGTAACACTGCTGCCCTCTAGTGGTTAAATCATGTAATATCCATGATTCATTAAATGGTATAACACTGCTGCCCTCTAGTGGTTAAATCATGTAATGTTTATGATTCATTAAATGGTGTAACACTGCTGCCCTCTAGTGGTTAAATCATGTAATTTTTCATGATTCATTAAATGGTGAACACTGCTGCCCTCTAGTGGTTAAATTATGTCATGTCCATGATTCATTAAATGTTGTAACACTGCTGCCCTCTCGTGGTTAAATCGTGTAATGTTCATGATTCATTAAATGGTGTAACACTGCTGCCCTCTAGTGGTTAAATCGTGTAATGTTCATGATTCATTAAATGGTGTAACACTGCTGCCCTCAAGTGGTTAAATCATGTAATGTTTATGATTCATTAAATGGTGTAACACTGTTGCCCTCTAGTGGTTAAATCATGACATTTTTCATGATTCATTAAATGGTGTAACACTGCTGCCCTCTAGTGGTTAAATCATGTAATGTCCATGATTCATTAAATGGTGTAACATTGCTGCCCTCTAGTGGTTAAATCGTGTAATGTTCATGATTCATTAAATGGTGTAACATTGCTGCCCTCTAGTGGTTAAATCGTGTAATGTTCATGATTCATTAAATGGTGTAACACTGCTGCCCTCTAGTGGTTAAATCATGTAATTTTTCATGATTCATTAAATGGTGTAACACTGCTGCCCTCTAGTGGTTAAATCGTGTAATGTTCATGATTCATTAAATGGTGTAACACTGCTGCCCTCTAGTGGTTAAATCATGTAATGTTCATGATTCATTAAATGGTGTAACACTGCTGCCCTCTAGTGGTTAAATCATGAAATGTTCATGATTCATTAAATGGTGTAACACTGCTGCCCTCTAGTGGTTAAATCATGTAATGTTCATGATTCATTAAATGGTGTAACACTGCTGCCCTCTAGTAGTTAAATCGTGTAATGTTTATGATTCATTAAATGGTGTAACACTGCTGCCCTCTAGTGGTTAAATCGTGTAATGTTTATGATTCATTAAATGGTGTAACACTGCTGCCCTCTAGTGCTTAAATCGTGTAATGTTGATGATTCATTAAATGGTGTAACACTGCTGCCCTCTAGTGGTTAAATCGTGTAATGTTTATGATTCATTAAATGGTGTAACACTGCTGCCCTCTAGTGGTTAAATCGTGTAATGTTTATGATTCATTAAATGGTGTAACACTGCTGCCCTCTAGTGGTTAAATAGTGTAATGTTTATGATTCATTAAATGGTGTAACACTGCTGCCCTCTAGTGGTTAAATCGTGTAATGTTTATGATTCATTAAATGGTGTAACACTGCTGCCCTCTAGTGGTTAAATAGTGTAATGTTTATGATTCATTAAATGGTGTAACACTGTTGCCCTCTAGTGGTTAAATCATGACATTTTTCATGATTCATTAAATGGTGTAATACTGCTGCCCTCTAGTGGTTAAATCATGTAATGTTTATGATTCATTAAATGGTGTAACACTGCTGCCCTCTAGTGGTTAAATCGTGTAATGTTTATGATTCATTAAATGGTGTAACACTGCTGCCCTCTAGTGGTTAAATCGTGTAATGTTTATGATTCATTAAATGGTGTAACACTGCTGCCCTCTAGTGGTTAAATCGTGTAATGTTTATGATTCATTAAATGGTGTAACACTGCTGCCCTCTAGTGGTTAAATAGTGTAATGTTTATGATTCATTAAATGGTGTAACACTGCTGCCCTCTAGTGGTTAAATCGTGTAATGTTTATGATTCATTAAATGGTGTAACACTGCTGCCCTCTAGTGGTTAAATCGTGTAATGTTTATGATTCATTAAATGGTGTAACACTGCTGCCCTCTAGTGGTTAAATCGTGTAATGTTTATGATTCATTAAATGGTGTAACACTGCTGCCCTCTAGTGGTTAAATAGTGTAATGTTTATGATTCATTAAATGGTGTAACACTGTTGCCCTCTAGTGGTTAAATCATGACATTTTTCATGATTCATTAAATGGTGTAATACTGCTGCCCTCTAGTGGTTAAATCATGTAATGTCCATGATTCATTACATGGTGTAACACTGCTGCCCTCTCGTGGTTAAATCATGTGATGTTCATGATTCATTAAATGGTGTAACACTGCTGCCCTCTAGTGGTTAAATAGTGTAATGTTTATGATTCATTAAATGGTGTAACACTGCTGCCCTCTAGTGGTTAAATCGTGTAATGTTCATGATTCATTAAATGGTGTAACACTGCTGCCCTCTAGTGGTTAAATCGTGTAATGTTCATGATTCATTACATGGTGTAACACTGCTGCCCTCAAGTGGTTAAATCATGTAATGTTTATGATTCATTAAATGGTGTAACACTGTTGCCCTCTAGTGGTTAAATCATGACATTTTTCATGATTAATTAAATGGTGTAACACTGCTGCCCTCTAGTGGTTAAATCATGTAATGTCCATGATTCATTAAATAGTGTAACACTGCTGCCCTCTAGTGGTTAAATCGTGTAATGTTCATGATTCATTAAATGGTGTAACACTGCTGCCCTCTAGTGGTTAAATCATGTAATTTTTCATGATTCATTAAATGGTGTAACACTGCTGCCCTCTAGTGGTTAAATCATGTAATGATCATGAATCATTAAATGGTGTAACACTGCTGCCCTCTAGTGGTTAAATCGTGTAATGTTTATGATTCATTAAATGGTGTAACACTGCTGCCCTCTAGTGGTTAAATCGTGTAATGTTCATGATTCATTAAATGGTGTAACACTGCTGCCCTCTCGTGGTTAAATCGTGTAATGTTCATGATTCATTAAATGGTGTAACACTGCTGCCCTCTAGTGGTTAAATCGTGTAATGTTTATGATTCATTAAATGGTGTAACACTGCTGCCCTCTAGTGGTTAAATCGTGTAATGTTCATGATTCATTAAATGGTGTAACACTGCTGCCCTCTAGTGGTTAAATCGTGTAATGTTCATGATTCATTAAATGGTGTAACACTGCTGCCCTCAAGTGGTTAAATCATGTAATGTTTATGATTCATTAAATGGTGTAACACTGTTGCCCTCTAGTGGTTAAATCATGACATTTTTCATGATTCATTAAATGGTGTAACACTGCTGCCCTCTAGTGGTTAAATCATGTAATGTCCATGATTCATTAAATGGTGTAACACTGCTGCCCTCTCGTGGTTAAATCGTGTAATGTTCATGATTCATTAAATGGTGTAACACTGCTGCCCTCTAGTGGTTAAATCGTGTAATGTTTATGATTAATTAAATGGTGTAACACTGCTGCCCTCTAGTGGTTAAATCGTGTAATGTTCATGATTCATTAAATGGTGTAACACTGCTGCCCTCTAGTGGTTAAATCGTGTAATGTTCATGATTCATTAAATGGTGTAACACTGCTGCCCTCAAGTGGTTAAATCATGTAATGTTTATGATTCATTAAATGGTGTAACACTGTTGCCCTCTAGTGGTTAAATCATGACATTTTTCATGATTCATTAAATGGTGTAACACTGCTGCCCTCTAGTGGTTAAATCATGTAATGTCCATGATTCATTAAATGGTGTAACACTGCTGCCCTCTAGTGGTTAAATCGTGTAATGTTCATGATTCATTAAATGGTGTAACACTGCTGCCCTCTAGTGGTTAAATCATGTCATTTATCATGATTCATTGAATGGTGTAACACTGCTGCCCTCTAGTGGTTAAATCATGTAATGTTCATGATTCATTAAATGGTGTAACAGTGCTGCCCTCTAGTGGTTAAATCATGAAATGTTCATGATTCATTAAATGGTGTAACACTGCTGCCCTCTAGTGGTTAAATAGTGTAATGTTTATGATTCATTAAATGGTGTAACACTGTTGCCCTCTAGTGGTTAAATCATGACATTTTTCATGATTCATTAAATGGTGTAATACTGCTGCCCTCTAGTGGTTAAATCATGTAATGTCCATGATTCATTAAATGGTGTAACACTGCTGCCCTCTAGTGGTTAAATCATGTGATGTTCATGATTCATTAAATGGTGTAACACTGCTGCCCTCTAGTGGTTAAATAGTGTAATGTTTATGATTCATTAAATGGTGTAACACTGCTGCCCTCTAGTGGTTAAATCGTGTAATGTTCATGATTCATTAAATGGTGTAACACTGCTGCCCTCTAGTGGTTAAATCGTGTAATGTTCATGATTCATTACATGGTGTAACACTGCTGCCCTCAAGTGGTTAAATCATGTAATGTTTATGATTCATTAAATGGTGTAACACTGTTGCCCTCTAGTGGTTAAATCATGACATTTTTCATGATTAATTAAATGGTGTAACACTGCTGCCCTCTAGTGGTTAAATCATGTAATGTCCATGATTCATTAAATAGTGTAACACTGCTGCCCTCTAGTGGTTAAATCGTGTAATGTTCATGATTCATTAAATGGTGTAACACTGCTGCCCTCTAGTGGTTAAATCATGTAATTTTTCATGATTCATTAAATGGTGTAACACTGCTGCCCTCTAGTGGTTAAATCATGTAATGATCATGAATCATTAAATGGTGTAACACTGCTGCCCTCTAGTGGTTAAATCATGTAATGTTCATGATTCATTAAATGGTGTAACACTGCTGCCCTCTAGTAGTTAAATCGTGTAATGTTTATGATTCATTAAATGGTGTAACACTGCTGCCCTCTAGTGGTTAAATCGTGTAATGTTTATGATTCATTAAATGGTGTAACACTGCTGCCCTCTAGTGGTTAAATCGTGTAATGTTTATGATTCATTAAATGGTGTAACACTGCTGCCCTCTAGTGGTTAAATCGTGTAATGTTCATGATTCATTAAATGGTGTAACACTGCTGCCCTCTCGTGGTTAAATCGTGTAATGTTCATGATTCATTAAATGGTGTAACACTGCTGCCCTCTAGTGGTTAAATCGTGTAATGTTTATGATTCATTAAATGGTGTAACACTGCTGCCCTCTAGTGGTTAAATCGTGTAATGTTCATGATTCATTAAATGGTGTAACACTGCTGCCCTCTAGTGGTTAAATCGTGTAATGTTCATGATTCATTAAATGGTGTAACACTGCTGCCCTCAAGTGGTTAAATCATGTAATGTTTATGATTCATTAAATGGTGTAACACTGTTGCCCTCTAGTGGTTAAATCATGACATTTTTCATGATTCATTAAATGGTGTAACACTGCTGCCCTCTAGTGGTTAAATCATGTAATGTCCATGATTCATTAAATGGTGTAACACTGCTGCCCTCTAGTGGTTAAATCGTGTAATGTTCATGATTCATTAAATGGTGTAACACTGCTGCCCTCTAGTGGTTAAATCATGTAATTTTTCATGATTCATTGAATGGTGTAACACTGCTGCCCTCTAGTGGTTAAATCATGTAATGATCATGAATCATTAAATGGTGTAACACTGCTGCCCTCTAGTGGTTAAATCGTGTAATGTTCATGATTCATTAAATGGTGTAACACTGCTGCCCTCTAGTGGTTAAATCATGTAATGTTTATGATTCATTAAATGGTGTAACACTGCTGCCCTCTAGTGGTTAAATTGTGTAATGTTCATGATTCATTAAATGGTGTAACACTGCTGCCCTCTAGTAGTTAAATCGTGTAATGTTTATGATTCATTAAATGGTGTAACACTGCTGCCCTCTAGTGGTTAAATCGTGTAATGTTTATGATTCATTAAATGGTGTAACACTGCTGCCCTCCAGTGGTTAAATCATGTAATATTTCATGATTCATTAAATGGTGTAACACTGCTGCCCTCTAGTGGTTAAATCATGTAATATCCATGATTCATTAAATGGTATAACACTGCTGCCCTCTAGTGGTTAAATCATGTAATGTTTATGATTCATTAAATGGTGTAACACTGCTGCCCTCTAGTGGTTAAATCATGTAATTTTTCATGATTCATTAAATGGTGAAACACTGCTGCCCTCTAGTGGTTAAATTATGTCATGTCCATGATTCATTAAATGGTGTAACACTGCTGCCCTCTCGTGGTTAAATCGTGTAATGTTCATGATTCATTAAATGGTGTAACACTGCTGCCCTCTAGTGGTTAAATCGTGTAATGTTTATGATTCATTAAATGGTATAACACTGCTGCCCTCTAGTGGTTAAATTGTGTAATGTTCATGATTCATTAAATGGTGTAACACTGCTGCACTCTAATGGTTAAATCGTGTGATGTTCATGATTCATTAAATGGTGTAACACTGCTGCCCTCTAGTGGTTAAATCATGTAATGTTCATGATTCATTAAATGGTGTAACACTGCTGCCCTCCAGTGGTTAAATCATGTAATCTTTCATGATTCATTAAATGGTGAAACACTGCTGCCCTCTAGTGGTTAAATTATGTCATGTCCATGATTCATTAAATGGTGTAACACTGCTGCCCTCTAGTGGTTAAATCGTGTAATGTTTATGATTCATTAAATGGTGTAACACTGCTGCCCTCTAGTGGTTAAATCATGTAATGCTCAGTGGTTAAATGGTGTAACACTGTTGCCCTCTAGTGGTTAGATCATGTAATGTTCATGAATCATTAAATGGTGTAACACTGATGCCCTCTAGTGGTTAAATCATGTAATGTTCATGATTCATTAAATGGTGTAACACTGCTGCGCTCTAGTGGTTAAATCATGTAATGTTCATGATTCATTAAATGGTGTAACACTGCTGCCCTCTAGTGGGTAAATCATGTAATGTTCATGATTCATTAAATGGTGTAACACTGCTGCCCTCTAGTGGTTAAATCATGTAATGTTCATGATTCATTAAATGGTGTAACACTGCTGCCCTCTAGTGGTTAAATCATGTAATGTTTATGATTCATTAAATGGTGTAACACTGCTGCCCTCCAGTGGTTAAATCGTGTAATCTTTCATGATTCATTAAATGGTGTAACACTGCTGCCCTCTAGTGGTTAAATCGTGTAATGTTCATGAATCATTAAATGGTGTAACACTGCTGCCCTCAAGTGGTTAAATCATGTAATGTTTATGATTCATTAAATGGTGTAACACTGTTGCCCTCTAGTGGTTAAATCATGACATTTTTCATGATTAATTAAATGGTGTAACACTGCTGCCCTCTAGTGGTTAAATCATGTAATGTCCATGATTCATTAAATAGTGTAACACTGCTGCCCTCTAGTGGTTAAATCGTGTAATGTTCATGATTCATTAAATGGTGTAACACTGCTGCCCTCTAGTGGTTAAATCATGTAATTTTTCATGATTCATTAAATGGTGTAACACTGCTGCCCTCTAGTGGTTAAATCATGTAATGATCATGAATCATTAAATGGTGTAACACTGCTGCCCTCTAGTGGTTAAATCATGTAATGTTCATGATTCATTAAATGGTGTAACACTGCTGCCCTCTAGTAGTTAAATCGTGTAATGTTTATGATTCATTAAATGGTGTAACACTGCTGCCCTCTAGTGGTTAAATCGTGTAATGTTTATGATTCATTAAATGGTGTAACACTGCTGCCCTCTAGTGGTTAAATCGTGTAATGTTTATGATTCATTAAATGGTGTAACACTGCTGCCCTCTAGTGGTTAAATCGTGTAATGTTCATGATTCATTAAATGGTGTAACACTGCTGCCCTCTCGTGGTTAAATCGTGTAATGTTCATGATTCATTAAATGGTGTAACACTGCTGCCCTCTAGTGGTTAAATCGTGTAATGTTTATGATTCATTAAATGGTGTAACACTGCTGCCCTCTAGTGGTTAAATCGTGTAATGTTCATGATTCATTAAATGGTGTAACACTGCTGCCCTCTAGTGGTTAAATCGTGTAATGTTCATGATTCATTAAATGGTGTAACACTGCTGCCCTCAAGTGGTTAAATCATGTAATGTTTATGATTCATTAAATGGTGTAACACTGTTGCCCTCTAGTGGTTAAATCATGACATTTTTCATGATTCATTAAATGGTGTAACACTGCTGCCCTCTAGTGGTTAAATCATGTAATGTCCATGATTCATTAAATGGTGTAACACTGCTGCCCTCTAGTGGTTAAATCGTGTAATGTTCATGATTCATTAAATGGTGTAACACTGCTGCCCTCTAGTGGTTAAATCATGTAATTTTTCATGATTCATTGAATGGTGTAACACTGCTGCCCTCTAGTGGTTAAATCATGTAATGATCATGAATCATTAAATGGTGTAACACTGCTGCCCTCTAGTGGTTAAATCGTGTAATGTTCATGATTCATTAAATGGTGTAACACTGCTGCCCTCTAGTGGTTAAATCATGTAATGTTTATGATTCATTAAATGGTGTAACACTGCTGCCCTCTAGTGGTTAAATTGTGTAATGTTCATGATTCATTAAATGGTGTAACACTGCTGCCCTCTAGTAGTTAAATCGTGTAATGTTTATGATTCATTAAATGGTGTAACACTGCTGCCCTCTAGTGGTTAAATCGTGTAATGTTTATGATTCATTAAATGGTGTAACACTGCTGCCCTCCAGTGGTTAAATCATGTAATATTTCATGATTCATTAAATGGTGTAACACTGCTGCCCTCTAGTGGTTAAATCATGTAATATCCATGATTCATTAAATGGTATAACACTGCTGCCCTCTAGTGGTTAAATCATGTAATGTTTATGATTCATTAAATGGTGTAACACTGCTGCCCTCTAGTGGTTAAATCATGTAATTTTTCATGATTCATTAAATGGTGAAACACTGCTGCCCTCTAGTGGTTAAATTATGTCATGTCCATGATTCATTAAATGGTGTAACACTGCTGCCCTCTCGTGGTTAAATCGTGTAATGTTCATGATTCATTAAATGGTGTAACACTGCTGCCCTCTAGTGGTTAAATCGTGTAATGTTTATGATTCATTAAATGGTATAACACTGCTGCCCTCTAGTGGTTAAATTGTGTAATGTTCATGATTCATTAAATGGTGTAACACTGCTGCACTCTAATGGTTAAATCGTGTGATGTTCATGATTCATTAAATGGTGTAACACTGCTGCCCTCTAGTGGTTAAATCATGTAATGTTCATGATTCATTAAATGGTGTAACACTGCTGCCCTCCAGTGGTTAAATCATGTAATCTTTCATGATTCATTAAATGGTGAAACACTGCTGCCCTCTAGTGGTTAAATTATGTCATGTCCATGATTCATTAAATGGTGTAACACTGCTGCCCTCTAGTGGTTAAATCGTGTAATGTTTATGATTCATTAAATGGTGTAACACTGCTGCCCTCTAGTGGTTAAATCATGTAATGCTCAGTGGTTAAATGGTGTAACACTGTTGCCCTCTAGTGGTTAGATCATGTAATGTTCATGAATCATTAAATGGTGTAACACTGATGCCCTCTAGTGGTTAAATCATGTAATGTTCATGATTCATTAAATGGTGTAACACTGCTGCGCTCTAGTGGTTAAATCATGTAATGTTCATGATTCATTAAATGGTGTAACACTGCTGCCCTCTAGTGGGTAAATCATGTAATGTTCATGATTCATTAAATGGTGTAACACTGCTGCCCTCTAGTGGTTAAATCATGTAATGTTCATGATTCATTAAATGGTGTAACACTGCTGCCCTCTAGTGGTTAAATCATGTAATGTTTATGATTCATTAAATGGTGTAACACTGCTGCCCTCCAGTGGTTAAATCGTGTAATCTTTCATGATTCATTAAATGGTGTAACACTGCTGCCCTCTAGTGGTTAAATCGTGTAATGTTCATGAATCATTAAATGGTGTAACACTGCTGCCCTCTAGTGGTTAAATCGTGTAATGTTCATGATTCATTAAATGGTGTAACACTGCTGCCCTCTAGTGGTTAAATCATGTAATGTTGATGATTCAGTAAATGGTGTAACACTGCTGCCCTCCAGTGGTTAAATCATGTAATCTTTCATGATTCATTAAATGGTGTAACACTGCTGCCCTCTAGTGGTTAAATCATGTAATGTCCATGATTCATTAAATGGTGTAACACTGCTGCCCTCCAGTGGTTAAATCATGTAATCTTTCATGATTCATTAAATGGTGTAACACTGCTGCCCTCTAGTGGTTAAATCGTGTAATGTTCATGATTCATTAAATGGTGTAACACTGCTGCCCTCTCGTGGTTAAATCGTGTAATGTTCATGATTCATTAAATGGTGTAACACTGCTGCCCTCTAGTGGTTAAATCGTGTAATGTTTATGATTCATTAAATGGTGTAACACTGCTGCCCTCTAGTGGTTAAATCGTGTAATGTTCATGATTCATTAAATGGTGTAACACTGCTGCCCTCTAGTGGTTAAATCGTGTAATGTTCATGATTCATTAAATGGTGTAACACTGCTGCCCTCAAGTGGTTAAATCATGTAATGTTTATGATTCATTAAATGGTGTAACACTGTTGCCCTCTAGTGGTTAAATCATGACATTTTTCATGATTCATTAAATGGTGTAACACTGCTGCCCTCTAGTGGTTAAATCATGTAATGTCCATGATTCATTAAATGGTGTAACACTGCTGCCCTCTAGTGGTTAAATCGTGTAATGTTTATGATTCATTAAATGGTGTAACACTGCTGCCCTCTAGTGGTTAAATCATGTAATTTTTCATGATTCATTGAATGGTGTAACACTGCTGCCCTCTAGTGGTTAAATCGTGTAATGTTCATGATTCATTAAATGGTGTAACACTGCTGCCCTCTAGTGGTTAAATCATGTAATGTTTATGATTCATTAAATGGTGTAACACTGCTGCCCTCTAGTGGTTAAATCGTGTAATGTTCATGATTCATTAAATGGTGTAACACTGCTGCCCTCTAGTAGTTAAATCGTGTAATGTTTATGATTCATTAAATGGTGTAACACTGCTGCCCTCTAGTGGTTAAATCGTGTAATGTTTATGATTCATTAAATGGTGTAACACTGCTGCCCTCCAGTGGTTAAATCATGTAATATTTCATGATTCATTAAATGGTGTAACACTGCTGCCCTCTAGTGGTTAAATCATGTAATATCCATGATTCATTAAATGGTATAACACTGCTGCCCTCTAGTGGTTAAATCATGTAATGTTTATGATTCATTAAATGGTGTAACACTGCTGCCCTCTAGTGGTTAAATCATGTAATTTTTCATGATTCATTAAATGGTGAAACACTGCTGCCCTCTAGTGGTTAAATTATGTCATGTCCATGATTCATTAAATGGTGTAACACTGCTGCCCTCTCGTGGTTAAATCGTGTAATGTTCATGATTCATTAAATGGTGTAACACTGCTGCCCTCTAGTGGTTAAATCGTGTAATGTTCATGATTCATTAAATGGTATAACACTGCTGCCCTCTAGTGGTTAAATTGTGTAATGTTCATGATTCATTAAATGGTGTAACACTGCTGCACGCTAATGGTTAAATCGTGTGATGTTCATGATTCATTAAATGGTGTAACACTGCTGCCCTCTAGTGGTTAAATCATGTAATGTTCATGATTCATTAAATGGTGTAACACTGCTGCCCTCCAGTGGTTAAATCATGTAATCTTTCATGATTCATTAAATGGTGTAACACTGCTGCCCTCTAGTGGTTAAATCATGTAATGCTCATGATTCATTAAATGGTGTAACACTGTTGCCCTCTAGTGGTTAGATCATGTAATGTTCATGAATCATTAAATGGTGTAACACTGATGCCCTCTAGTGGTTAAATCATGTAATGTTCATGATTCATTAAATGGTGTAACACTGCTGCGCTCTAGTGGTTAAATCATGTAATTTTTATGATTCATTAAATGGTGTAACACTGCTGCCCTCCAGTGGTTAAATCGTGTAATCTTTCATGATTCATTAAATGGTGTAACACTGCTGCCCTCTAGTGGTTAAATCGTGTAATGTTCATGAATCATTAAATGGTGTAACACTGCTGCCCTCTAGTGGTTAAATCGTGTAATGTTCATGATTCATTAAATGGTGTAACACTGCTGCCCTCTAGTGGTTAAATCATGTAATGTTGATGATTCAATAAATGGTGTAACACTGCTGCCCTCCAGTGGTTAAATCATGTAATCTTTCATGATTCATTAAATGGTGTAACACTGCTGCCCTCTAGTGGTTAAATCATGTAATGTCCATGATTCATTAAATGGTGTAACACTGCTGCCCTCCAGTGGTTAAATCATGTAATCTTTCATGATTCATTAAATGGTGTAACACTGCTGCCCTCTAGTGGTTAAATCATGTAAGTCCATGATTCATTAAATGGTGTAACACTGCTGCCCTCTAGTGGTTAAATCATGTAATGTTCATGAATCATTAAATGGTGTAACACTGCTGCACTCTTGTGGTTAAATCATGTGATGTTCATGATTCATTAAATGGTGTAACACTGCTGCCCTCTAGTGGTTAAATAGTGTAATGTTTATGATTCATTAAATGTTGTAACACTGTTGCCCTCTAGTGGTTAAATCATGACATTTTTCATGATTCATTAAATGGTGTAACACTGCTGCCCTCTAGTGGTTAAATCATGTAATGTCCATGATTCATTAAATGGTGTAACACTGCTGCCCTCTAGTGGTTAAATCATGTGATGTTCATGATTCATTAAATGGTGTAACACTGCTGCCCTCTAGTGGTTAAATAGTGTAATGTTTATGATTCATTAAATGGTGTAACACTGCTGCCCTCTAGTGGTTAAATCATGTAATGTCCATGATTCATTAAATGGTGTAACACTGCTGCCCTCTAGTGGTTAAATCATGTAATGATCATGAATCATTAAATGGTGTAACACTGCTGCCCTCTAGTGGTTAAATCGTGTAATGTTCATGATTCATTAAATGGTGTAACACTGCTGCGCTCTAGTGGTTAAATCATGTAATGTTTATGATTCATTAAATGGTGTAACACTGCTGCCCTCTAGTGGTTAAATCGTGTAATGTTCATGATTCATTAAATGGTATAACACTGCTGCGCTCTAGTGGTTAAATCATGTAATGTTTATGATTCATTAAATGGTGTAACACTGCTGCCCTCTAGTGGTTAAATCATGTAATGTCCATGATTCATTAAATGGTGTAACACTGCTGCCCTCTAGTGGTTAAATCGTGTAATATTTATGATTCATTAAATGGTGTAACACTGCTGCCCTCTAGTGGTTAAATCGTGTAATGTTCATGATTCATTAAATGGTGTAACACTGCTGCCCTCTAGTGGTTAAATCGTGTAATGTTTATGATTCATTAAATGGTGTAACACTGCTGCCGTCTAGTGGTTAAATCGTGTAATGTTCATGATTCATTAAATGGTGTAACACTGCTGCACTCTAATGGTTAAATCGTGTGATGTTCATGATTCATTAAATGGTGTAACACTGCTGCCCTCTAGTGGTTAAATCATGTAATGTTCATGATTCATTAAATGGTGTAACACTGCTGCCCTCTAGTGGTTAAATCGTGTAATGTTCATGATTCATTAAATGGTGTAACACTGCTGCCCTCCAGTGGTTAAATCATGTAATCTTTCATGATTCATTAAATGGTGAAACACTGCTGCCCTCTAGTGGTTAAATTATGTCATGTCCATGATTCATTAAATGGTGTAACACTGCTGCCCTCTCGTGGTTAAATCGTGTAATGTTCATGATTCCTTAAATGGTGTAACACTGCTGCCCTCTTGTGGTTAAATCGTGTAATGTTTATGATTCATTAAATGGTGTAACACTGCTGCCGTCTAGTGGTTAAATCGTGTAATGTTCATGATTCATTAAATGGTGTAACACTGCTGCACTCTAATGGTTAAATCGTGTGATGTTCATGATTCATTAAATGGTGTAACACTGCTGCCCTCTAGTGGTTAAATCATGTAATGTTCATGATTCATTAAATGGTGTAACACTGCTGCCCTCCAGTGGTTAAATCATGTAATCTTTCATGATTCATTAAATGGTGAAACACTGCTGCCCTCTAGTGGTTAAAATATGTCATGTCCATGATTCATTAAATGGTGTAACACTGCTGCACTCTAATGGGTAAATCGTGTGATGTTCATGATTCATTAAATGGTGTAACACTGCTGCCCTCTAGTGGTTAAATCATGTAATGTTCATGATTCATTAAATGGTGTAACACTGCTGCCCTCTAGTGGTTAAATCGTGTAATGTTCATGATTCATTAAGTGGTGTAACACTGCTGCCCTCCAGTGGTTAAATCATGTAATCTTTCATGATTCATTGAATGGTGAAACACTGCTGCCCTCTAGTGGTTAAATTATGTCATGTCCATGATTCATTAAATGGTGTAACACTGCTGCCCTCTCGTGGTTAAATCGTGTAATGTTCATGATTCATTAAATGGTGTAACACTGCTGCCCTCTAGTGGTTAAATCGTGTATTGTTTATGATTCATTAAATGGTGTAACACTGCTGCCGTTTAGTGGTTAAATTGTGTAATGTTCATGATTCATTAAATGGTGTAACACTGCTGCACTCTAATGGTTAAATCGTGTGATGTTCATGATTCATTAAATGGTGTAACACTGCTGCCCTCTAGTGGTTAAATCATGTAATGTTCATGATTCATTAAATGGTGTAACACTGCTGCCCTCCAGTGGTTAAATCATGTAATCTTTCATGATTCATTAAATGGTGAAACACTGCTGCCCTCTAGTGGTTAAATCGTGTAATGTTTATGATTCATTAAATGGTGTAACACTGCTGCCCTCTAGTGGTTAAGTCATGTAATGCTCATGATTCATTAAATGGTGTAACACTGTTGCCCTCTAGTGGTTAGATCATGTAATGTTCATGAATCATTAAATGGTGTAACACTGATGCCCTCTAGTGGTTAAATCATGTAATGTTCATGATTCATTAAATGGTGTAACACTGCTGCGCTCTAGTGGTTAAATCATGTAATGTTTATGATTCATTAAATGGTGTAACACTGCTGCCCTCTAGTGGTTAAATCATGTAATGTTCATGATTCATTAAATGGTGTAACACTGCTGCCCTCTAGTGGTTAAATCATGTAATGTTCATGATTCATTAAATGGTGTAACACTGCTGCCCTCTAGTGGTTAAATCGTGTAATGTTCATGATTCATTAAATGGTGAAACACTGCTGCCCTTCAGTGGTTAAATCATGTAATCTTTCATGATTCATTAAATGGTGTAACACTGCTGCCCTCTAGTGGTTAAATCATGTAAGTCCATGATTCATTAAATGGTGTAACACTGCTGCCCTCTAGTGGTTAAATCATGTAATGTTCATGAATCATTAAATGGTGTAACACTGCTGCACTCTTGTGGTTAAATCATGTGATGTTCATGATTCATTAAATGGTGTAACACTGCTGCCCTCTAGTGGTTAAATAGTGTAATGTTTATGATTCATTAAATGGTGTAACACTGTTGCCCTCTAGTGGTTAAATCATGACATTTTTCATGATTCATTAAATGGTGTAACACTGCTGCCCTCTAGTGGTTAAATCATGTAATGTCCATGATTCATTAAATGGTGTAACACTGCTGCCCTCTAGTGGTTAAATCATGTGATGTTCATGATTCATTAAATGGTGTAACACTGCTGCCCTCTAGTGGTTAAATAGTGTAATGTTCATGATTCATTAAATGGTGTAACACTGCTGCCCTATAGTGGTTAAATCGTGCAATGTTCATGATTCATTAAATGGTGTAACACTGCTGCCCTCAAGTGGTTAAATCATGTAATGTTTATGATTCATTAAATGGTGTAACACTGTTGCCCTCTAGTGGTTAAATCATGACATTTTTCATGATTCATTAAATGGTGTAACACTGCTGCCCTCTAGTGGTTAAATCATGTAATGTCCATGATTCATTAAATGGTGTAACACTGCTGCCCTCTAGTGGTTAAATCATGTAATGATCATGAATCATTAAATGGTGTAACACTGCTGCCCTCTAGTGGTTAAATCGTGTAATGTTCATGATTCATTAAATGGTGTAACACTGCTGCGCTCTAGTGGTTAAATCATGTAATGTTTATGATTCATTAAATGGTGTAACACTGCTGCCCTCTAGTGGTTAAATCGTGTAATGTTCATCATTCATTAAATGGTATAACACTGCTGCCCTCTAGTGGTTAAATCATGTAATGTTTATGATTCATTAAATGGTGTAACACTGCTGCCCTCTAGTGGTTAAATCATGTAATTTTTCATGATTCATTAAATGGTGTAACACTGCTGCCCTCTAGTGGTTAAATCATGTAATGTCCATGATTCATTAAATGGTGTAACACTGCTGCCCTCTAGTGGTTAAATCGTGTAATATTTATGATTCATTAAATGGTGTAACACTGCTGCCCTCTAGTGGTTAAATCGTGTAATGTTCATGATTCATTAAATGGTGTAACACTGCTGCCCTCTAGTGGTTAAATCGTGTAATGTTTATGATTCATTAAATGGTGTAACACTGCTGCCGTCTAGTGGTTAAATCGTGTAATGTTCATGATTCATTAAATGGTGTAACACTGCTGCACTCTAATGGTTAAATCGTGTGATGTTCATGATTCATTAAATGGTGTAACACTGCTGCCCTCTAGTGGTTAAATCGTGTAATGTTCATGATTCATTAAATGGTGTAACACTGCTGCCCTCTAGTAGTTAAATCGTGTAATGTTTATGATTCATTAAATGGTGTAACACTGCTGCCCTCTAGTGGTTAAATCATGTAATGTTTATGATTCATTAAATGGTGTAACACTGCTGCCCTCTAGTGGTTAAATCATGTAATGTCCATGATTCATTAAATGGTGTAACACTGCTGCCCTCTAGTGGTTAAATCGTGTAATGTTTATGATTCATTAAATGGTGTAACACTGCTGCCGTCTAGTGGTTAAATCGTGTGATGTTCATGATTCATTAAATGGTGTAACACTGCTGCCCTCTAGTGGTTAAATCATGTAATGTTCATGATTCATTAAATGGTGTAACACTGCTGCCCTCTAGTGGTTAAATCGTGTAATGTTCATGATTCATTAAATGGTGTAACACTGCTGCCCTCCAGTGGTTAAATCATGTAATCTTTCATGATTCATTAAATGGTGAAACACTGCTGCCCTCTAGTGGTTAAATTATGTCATGTCCATGATTCATTAAATGGTGTAACACTGCTGCCCTCTCGTGGTTAAATCGTGTAATGTTCATGATTCCTTAAATGGTGTAACACTGCTGCCCTCTTCTGGTTAAATCGTGTAATGTTTATGATTCATTAAATGGTGTAACACTGCTGCCGTCTAGTGGTTAAATCGTGTGATGTTCATGATTCATTAAATGGTGTAACACTGCTGCCCTCTAGTGGTTAAATCATGTAATGTTCATGATTCATTAAATGGTGTAACACTGCTGCCCTCCAGTGGTTAAATCATGTAATCTTTCATGATTCATTAAATGGTGAAACACTGCTGCCCTCTAGTGGTTAAATTATGTCATGTCCATGATTCATTAAATGGTGTAACACTGCTGCCCTCTAGTGGTTAAATCGTGTAATGTTTATGATTCATTAAATGGTGTAACACTGCTGCCCTCTAGTGGTTAAATCATGTAATGCTCATGATTCATTAAATGGTGTAACACTGTTGCCCTCTAGTGGTTAGATCATGTAATGTTCATGAGTCATTAAATGGTGTAACACTGATGCCCTCTAGTGGTTAAATCATGTAATGTTCATGATTCATTAAATGGTGTAACACTGCTGCGCTCTAGTGGTTAAATCATGTAATGTTTATGATTCATTAAATGGTGTAACACTGCTGCCCTCTAGTGGTTAAATCATGTAATGTTCATGATTCATTAAATGGTGTAACACTGCTGCCCTCTAGTGGTTAAATCATGTAATGTTCATGATTCATTAAATGGTGTAACACTGCTGCCCACTAGTGGTTAAATCATGTAATGTTTATGATTCATTAAATGGTGTAACACTGCTGCCCTCCAGTGGTTAAATTGTGTAATCTTTCATGATTCATTAAATGGTGTAACACTGCTGCGCTCTAGTGGTTAAATCGTGTAATGTTCATGATTCATTAAATGGTGTAACACTGCTGCCCTCTAGTGGTTAAATCGTGTAGTGTTCATGAATCATTAAATGGTGTAACACTGCTGCCCTCTAGTGGTTAAATCGTGTAATGTTCATGATTCATTAAATGGTGTAACACTGCTGCCCTCTAGTGGTTAAATCATGTAATGTTGATGATTCATTAAATGGTGTAACACTGCTGCCCTCCAGTGGTTAAATCATGTAATCTTTCATGATTCATTAAATGGTGTAACACTGCTGCCCTCTAGTGGTTAAATCATGTAATGTCCATGATTCATTAAATGGTGTAACACTGCTGCCCTCCAGTGGTTAAATCATGTAATCTTTCATGATTCATTAAATGGTGTAACACTGCTGCCCTCTAGTGGTTAAATCATGTAATGCCCATGATTCATTAAATGGTATAACACTGCTGCCCTCTAGTGGTTAAATGGTGTAATGTTTATGATTCATGAAATGGTGTAACACTGCTGCCCTCTAGTGGTTAAATCATGTAATGCTCATGATTCATTAAATGGTGTAACACTGTTGCCCTCTAGTGGTTAGATCATGTAATGTTCATGAATCATTAAATGGTGTAACACTGATGCCCTCTAGTGGTTAAATCATGTAATGTTCATGATTCATTAAATGGTGTAACACTGCTGCCCTCTAGTGGTTAAATCATGTAATGTTTATGATTCATTAAATGGTGTAACACTGCTGCCCTCTAGTGGTTAAATCATGTAATGTTCATGATTCATTAAATGGTGTAACACTGCTGCCCTCTAGTGGTTAAATCATGTAATGTTCATGATTCATTAAATGGTGTAACACTGCTGCCCTCTAGTGGTTAAATCATGTAATGTTGATGATTCATTAAATGGTGTAACACTGCTGCCCTCTAGTGGTTAAATCATGTAATGTTGATGATTCATTAAATGGTGTAACACTGCTGCCCTCCAGTGGTTAAATCGTGTAATCTTTCATGATTCATTAAATGGTGTAACACTGCTGCCCTCTAGTGGTTAAATTGTGTAATGTTCATGATTCATTAAATGGTGTAACACTGCTGCCCTCTAGTGGTTAAATCATGTAATGTTGATGATTCATTAAATGGTGTAACACTGCTGCCCTCCAGTGGTTAAATCGTGTAATCTTTCATGATTCATTAAATGGTGTAACACTGCTGCCCTCTAGTGGTTAAATTGTGTAATGTTCATGATTCATTAAATGGTGTAACACTGCTGCCCTCTAGTGGTTAAATCATGTAATGTTGATGATTCATTAAATGGTGTAACACTGCTGCCCTCCAGTGGTTAAATCATGTAATCTTTCATGATTCATTAAATGGTGTAACACTGCTGCCCTCTAGTGGTTAAATCATGTAATGCCCATGATTCATTAAATGGTGTAACACTGCTGCCCTCTAGTGGTTAAATCATGTAATGTTCATGAATCATTAAATGGTGTAACACTGCTGCACTCTAGTGGTTAAATTATGTCATGTCCATGATTCATTAAATGGTGTAACACTGCTGCCCTCTAGTGGTTAAATCGTGTAATGTTTATGATTCATTAAATGGTGTAACACTGTTGCCCTCTAGTGGTTAAATCATGTAATGCTCATGATTCATTAAATGGTGTAACACTGTTGCCCTCTAGTGGTTAGATCATGTAATGTTCATGAGTCATTAAATGGTGTAACACTGATGCCCTCTAGTGGTTAAATCATGTAATGTTCATGATTCATTAAATGGTGTAACACTGCTGCGCTCTAGTGGTTAAATCATGTAATGTTTATGATTCATTAAATGGTGTAACACTGCTGCCCTCTAGTGGTTAAATCATGTAATGTTCATGATTCATTAAATGGTGTAACACTGCTGCCCTCTAGTGGTTAAATCATGTAATGTTCATGATTCATTAAATGGTGTAACACTGCTGCCCACTAGTGGTTAAATCATGTAATGTTTATGATTCATTAAATGGTGTAACACTGCTGCCCTCCAGTGGTTAAATTGTGTAATCTTTCATGATTCATTAAATGGTGTAACACTGCTGCGCTCTAGTGGTTAAATCGTGTAATGTTCATGATTCATTAAATGGTGTAACACTGCTGCCCTCTAGTGGTTAAATCGTGTAGTGTTCATGAATCATTAAATGGTGTAACACTGCTGCCCTCTAGTGGTTAAATCGTGTAATGTTCATGATTCATTAAATGGTGTAACACTGCTGCCCTCTAGTGGTTAAATCATGTAATGTTGATGATTCATTAAATGGTGTAACACTGCTGCCCTCCAGTGGTTAAATCATGTAATCTTTCATGATTCATTAAATGGTGTAACACTGCTGCCCTCTAGTGGTTAAATCATGTAATGTCCATGATTCATTAAATGGTGTAACACTGCTGCCCTCCAGTGGTTAAATCATGTAATCTTTCATGATTCATTAAATGGTGTAACACTGCTGCCCTCTAGTGGTTAAATCATGTAATGCCCATGATTCATTAAATGGTATAACACTGCTGCCCTCTAGTGGTTAAATGGTGTAATGTTTATGATTCATGAAATGGTGTAACACTGCTGCCCTCTAGTGGTTAAATCATGTAATGCTCATGATTCATTAAATGGTGTAACACTGTTGCCCTCTAGTGGTTAGATCATGTAATGTTCATGAATCATTAAATGGTGTAACACTGATGCCCTCTAGTGGTTAAATCATGTAATGTTCATGATTCATTAAATGGTGTAACACTGCTGCCCTCTAGTGGTTAAATCATGTAATGTTTATGATTCATTAAATGGTGTAACACTGCTGCCCTCTAGTGGTTAAATCATGTAATGTTCATGATTCATTAAATGGTGTAACACTGCTGCCCTCTAGTGGTTAAATCATGTAATGTTCATGATTCATTAAATGGTGTAACACTGCTGCCCTCTAGTGGTTAAATCATGTAATGTTGATGATTCATTAAATGGTGTAACACTGCTGCCCTCTAGTGGTTAAATCATGTAATGTTGATGATTCATTAAATGGTGTAACACTGCTGCCCTCCAGTGGTTAAATCGTGTAATCTTTCATGATTCATTAAATGGTGTAACACTGCTGCCCTCTAGTGGTTAAATTGTGTAATGTTCATGATTCATTAAATGGTGTAACACTGCTGCCCTCTAGTGGTTAAATCATGTAATGTTGATGATTCATTAAATGGTGTAACACTGCTGCCCTCCAGTGGTTAAATCGTGTAATCTTTCATGATTCATTAAATGGTGTAACACTGCTGCCCTCTAGTGGTTAAATTGTGTAATGTTCATGATTCATTAAATGGTGTAACACTGCTGCCCTCTAGTGGTTAAATCATGTAATGTTGATGATTCATTAAATGGTGTAACACTGCTGCCCTCCAGTGGTTAAATCATGTAATCTTTCATGATTCATTAAATGGTGTAACACTGCTGCCCTCTAGTGGTTAAATCATGTAATGCCCATGATTCATTAAATGGTGTAACACTGCTGCCCTCTAGTGGTTAAATCATGTAATGTTCATGAATCATTAAATGGTGTAACACTGCTGCACTCTAGTGGTTAAATAGTGTAATGTTTATGATTCATTAAATGGTGTAACACTGTTGCCCTCTAGTGGTTAAATCATGACATTTTTCATGATTCATTAAATGGTGTAACACTGCTGCCCTCTAGTGGTTAAATCATGTAATGTCCATGATCCATTAAATGGTGTAACACTGCTGCCCTCTAGTGGTTAAATCGTGTAATGTTCATGATTCATTAAATGGTGTAACACTGCTGCCCTCTAGTGGTTAAATCGTGTAATGTTCATGATTCATTAAATGGTGTAACACTGCTGCCCTCAAGTGGTTAAATCATGTAATGTTTATGATTCATTAAATGGTGTAACACTGTTGCCCTCTAGTGGTTAAATCATGACATTTTTCATGATTCATTAAATGGTGTAACACTGCTGCCCTCTAGTGGTTAAATCATGTAATGTCCATGATTCATTAAATGGTGTAACATTGCTGCCCTCTAGTGGTTAAATCATGTAATGTTCATGATTCATTAAATGGTGTAACACTGCTGCCCTCTAGTGGTTAAATCATGTAATTTTTCATGATTCATTAAATGGTGTAACACTGCTGCCCTCCAGTGGTTAAATTGTGTAATCTTTCATGATTCATTAAATGGTGTAACACTGCTGCCCTCTAGTGGTTAAATCGTGTAATGTTCATGATTCATTAAATGGTGTAACACTGCTGCCCTCTAGTGGTTAAATCGTGTAATGTTCATGAATCATTAAATGGTGTAACACTGCTGCCCTCTAGTGGTTAAATCGTGTAATGTTCATGATTCATTAAATGGTGTAACACTGCTGCCCTCTAGTCGTTAAATCATGTAATGTTGATGATTCATTAAATGGTGTAACACTGCTGCCCTCCAGTGGTTAAATCATGTAATCTTTCATGATTCATTAAATGATGTAACACTGCTGCCCTCTAGTGGTTAAATCATGTAATGTCCATGATTCATTAAATGGTGTAACACTGCTGCCCTCCAGTGGTTAAATCATGTAATCTTTCATGATTCATTAAATGGTGTAACACTGCTGCCCTCTAGTGGTTAAATCATGTAATGCCCATGATTCATTAAATGGTGTAACACTGCTGCCCTCTAGTGGTTAAATCATGTAATGTTCATGAATCATTAAATGGTGTAACACTGCTGCACTCTTGTGGTTAAATCATGTGATGTTCATGATTCATTAAATGGTGTAACACTGCTGCCCTCTAGTGGTTAAATAGTGTAATGTTTATGATTCATTAAATGGTGTAACACTGTTGCCCTCTAGTGGTTAAATCATGACATTTTTCATTATTCATTAAATGGTGTAACACTGCTGCCATCTAGTGGTTAAATCATGTAATGTCCATGATTCATTAAATGGTGTAACACTGCTGCCCTCTAGTGGTTAAATCATGTGATGTTCATGATTCATTAAATGGTGTAACACTGCTGCCCTCTAGTGGTTAAATAGTGTAATGTTTATGATTCATTAAATGGTGTAACACTGCTGCCCTCTAGTGGTTAAATCGTGTAATGTTCATGAATCATTAAATGGTGTAACACTGCTGCCCTCTAGTGGTTAAATCGTGTAATGTTCATAATTCATTAAATGGTGTAACACTGCTTCGCTCTAGTGGTTAAATCATGTAATGTTTATGATTCATTAACTGGTGTAACACTGCTGCCCTCTAGTGGTTAAATCGTGTAATGTTCATGATTCATTAAATGGTGTAACACTGCTGCCCTCTAGTAGTTAAATCGTGTAATGTTTATGATTCATTAAATGGTGTAACACTGCTGCCCTCTAGTGGTTAAATCGTGTAATGTTTATGATTCATTAAATGGTGTAACACTGCTGCCCTCCAGTGGTTAAATCATGTAATATTTCATGATTCATTAAATGGTGTAACACTGCTGCCCTCTAGTGGTTAAATCGTGTAATGTTCATGATTCATTAAATGGTGTAACACTGCTGCCCTCTAGTGGTTAAATCGTGTAATGTTTATGATTCATTAAATGGTGTAACACTGCTGCCGTCTAGTGGTTAAATCGTGTAATGTTCATGATTCATTAAATGGTGTAACACTGCTGCACTCTAATGGTTAAATCGTGTGATGTTCATGATTCATTAAATGGTGTAACACTGCTGCCCTCTAGTGGTTAAATCATGTAATGTTCATGATTCATTAAATGGTGTAACACTGCTGCCCTCTAGTGGTTAAATTATGTCATGTCCATGATTCATTGAATGGTGTAACACTGCTGCCCTCTCGTGGTTAAATCGTGTAATGTTCATGATTCATTAAATGGTGTAACACTGCTGCCCTCTAGTGGTTAAATCGTGTAATGTTTATGATTCATTAAATGGTGTAACACTGCTGCCGTCTAGTGGTTAAATCGTGTAATGTTCATGATTCATTAAATGTTGTAACACTGCTGCACTCTAATGGTTAAATCGTGTGATGTTCATGATTCATTAAATGGTGTAACACTGCTGCCCTCTAGTGGTTAAATCATGTAATGTTCATGATTCATTAAATGGTGTAACACTGCTGCCCTCCAGTGGTTAAATCATGTAATCTTTCATGATTCATTGAATGGTGTAACACTGCTGTCCTCTAGTGGTTAAATCATGTAATGTCCATGATTCATTAAATGGTGTAACACTGCTGCCCTCTAGTGGTTAAATCATGTAATGTCCATCATTCATTAAATGGTGTAACACTGCTGCCCTCTAGTGGTTAAATCATGTAATGTTCATGAATCATTAAATGGTGTAACACTGCTGCACTCTTGTGGTTAAATCATGTGATGTTCATGATTCATTAAATGGTGTAACACTGCTGCCCTCTAGTGGTTAAATAGTGTAATGTTTATGATTCATTAAATGGTGTAACACTGTTGCCCTCTAGTGGTTAAATCGTGTAATGTTTATGATTCATTAAATGGTGTAACACTGCTGCCCTCTAGTGGTTAAATCGTGTAATGTTCATGATTCATTAAATGGTGTAACACTGCTGCCCTCTCGTGGTTAAATCGTGTAATGTTCATGATTCATTAAATGGTGTAACACTGCTGCCCTCTAGTGGTTAAATCGTGTAATGTTTATGATTCATTAAATGGTGTAACACTGCTGCCCTCTAGTGGTTAAATCGTGTAATGTTCATGATTCATTAAATGGTGTAACACTGCTGCCCTCTAGTGGTTAAATCGTGTAATGTTCATGATTCATTAAATGGGGTAACACTGCTGCCCTCAAGTGGTTAAATCATGTAATGTTTATGATTCATTAAATGGTGTAACACTGTTGCCCTCTAGTGGTTAAATCATGACATTTTTCATGATTCATTAAATGGTGTAACACTGCTGCCCTCTAGTGGTTAAATCATGTAATGTCCATGATTCATTAAATGGTATAACACTGCTGCCCTCTAGTGGTTAAATCATGTAATGTTTATGATTCATTCAATGGTGTAACACTGCTGCCCTCTAGTGGTTAAATCATGTAATTTTTCATGATTCATTAAATGGTGAAACACTGCTGCCCTCTAGTGGTTAAATTATGTCATGTCCATGATTCATTAAATGGTGTAACACTGCTGCCCTCTCGTGGTTAAATCGTGTAATGTTCATGATTCATTAAATGGTGTAACACTGCTGCCCTCTAGTGGTTAAATCGTGTAATGTTTATGATTCATTAAATGGTATAACACTGCTGCCCTCTAGTGGTTAAATTGTGTAATGTTCATGATTCATTAAATGGTGTAACACTGCTGCACTCTAATGGTTAAATCGTGTGATGTTCATGATTCATTAAATGGTGTAACACTGCTGCCCTCTAGTGGTTAAATCATGTAATGTTCATGATTCATTAAATGGTGTAACACTGCTGCCCTCCAGTGGTTAAATCATGTAATCTTTCATGATTCATTAAATGGTGTAACACTGCTGCCCTCTAGTGGTTAAATCATGTAATGTCCATCATTCATTAAATGGTGTAACACTGCTGCCCTCTAGTGGTTAAAGCATGTAATGTTCATGAATCATTAAATGGTGTAACACTGCTGCACTCTTGTGGTTAAATCATGTGATGTTCATAATTCATTAAATGGTGTAACACTGCTGCCCTCTAGTGGTTAAATAGTGTAATGTTTATGATTCATTAAATGGTGTAACACTGTTGCCGTCTAGTGGTTAAATCATGACATTTTTCATGATTCATTAAATGGTGTAACACTGCTGCCCTCTAGTGGTTAAATCATGTAATGTCCATGATTCATTAAATGGTGTAACACTGCTGCCCTCTAGTGGTTAAATCATGTGATGTTCATGATTCATTAAATGGTATAACACTGCTGCCCTCTAGTGGTTAAATCGTGTAATGTTCATGATTCATTAAATGGTGTAACACTGCTGCCCTCTAGTGGTTAAATCGTGTAATGTTCATGATTCATTAAATGGTGTAACACTGCTGCCCTCAAGTGGTTAAATCATGTAATGTTTATGATTCATTAAATGGTGTAACACTGTTGCCCTCTAGTGGTTAAATCATGACATTTTTCATGATTAATTAAATGGTGTAACACTGCTGCCCTCTAGTGGTTAAATCATGTAATGTCCATGATTCATTAAATAGTGTAACACTGCTGCCCTCTAGTGGTTAAATCGTGTAATGTTCATGATTCATTAAATGGTGTAACACTGCTGCCCTCTAGTGGTTAAATCATGTAATTTTTCATGATTCATTAAATGGTGTAACACTGCTGCCCTCTAGTGGTTAAATCATGTAATGTTCATGATTCATTAAATGGTGTAACACTGCTGCCCTCTAGTGGTTAAATCATGTAATGTTCATGATTCATTAAATGGTGTAACACTGCTGCCCTCTAGTAGTTAAATCGTGTAATGTTTATGATTCATTAAATGGTGTAACACTGCTGCCCTCTAGTGGTTAAATCATGTAATGTCCATGATCCATTAAATGGTGTAACACTGCTGCCCTCTAGTGGTTAAATCATGTAATGTTTATGATTCATTAAATGGTGTAACACTGTTGCCCTCTAGTGGTTAAATCGTGTAATGTTTATGATTCATTAAATGGTGTAACACTGCTGCCCTCTAGTGGTTAAATCGTGTAATGTTCATGATTCATTAAATGGTGTAACACTGCTGCCCTCTCGTGGTTAAATCGTGTAATGTTCATGATTCATTAAATGGTGTAACACTGCTGCCCTCTAGTGGTTAAATCGTGTAATGTTTATGATTCATTAAATGGTGTAACACTGCTGCCCTCTAGTGGTTAAATCGTGTAATGTTCATGATTCATTAAATGGTGTAACACTGCTGCCCTCTAGTGGTTAAATCGTGTAATGTTCATGAATCATTAAATGGTGTAACACTGCTGCCCTCTAGTGGTTAAATCGTGTAATGTTCATGATTCATTAAATGGTGTAACACTGCTGCCCTCTAGTGGTTAAATCATGTAATGTTGATGATTCATTAAATGGTGTAACACTGCTGCCCTCCAGTGGTTAAATCATGTAATCTTTCATGATTCATTAAATGGTGTAACACTGCTGCCCTCCAGTGGTTAAATCATGTAATCTTTCATGATTCATTAAATGGTGTAACACTGTTGCCCTCTAGTGGTTAAATCATGTAATGTCCATCATTCATTAAATGGTGTAACACTGCTGCCATCTAGTGGTTAAATCATGTAATGTTCATGAATCATTAAATGGTGTAACACTGCTGCACTCTTGTGGTTAAATCATGTGATGTTCATGATTCATTAAATGGTGTAACACTGCTGCCCTCTAGTGGTTAAATAGTGTAATGTTTATGATTCATTAAATGGTGTAACACTGCTGCCCTCCAGTGGTTAAATCATGTAATCTTTCATGATTCATTAAATGGTGAAACACTGCTGCCCTCTAGTGGTTAAATTATGTCATGTCCATGATTCATTAAATGGTGTAACACTGCTGCACTCTAATGGTTAAATCGTGTGATGTTCATGATTCATTAAATGGTGTAACACTGCTGTCGTCTAGTGGTTAAATCGTGTAATGTTCATGATTCATTAAATGGTGTAACACTGCTGCACTCTAATGGTTAAATCGTGTGATGTTCATGATTCATTAAATGGTGTAACACTGCTGCCCTCTAGTGGTTAAATCATGTAATGTTCATGAATCATTAAATGGTGTAACACTGCTGCACTCTTGTGGTTAAATCATGTGATGTTCATGATTCATTAAATGGTGTAACACGGCTGCCCTCTAGTGGTTAAATAGTGTAATGTTTATGATTCATTAAATGGTGTAACACTGCTGCCCTCTAGTGGTTAAATCATGTAATGTTCATGATTCATTAAATGGTGTAACACTGCTGCCCTCTAGTGGTTAAATCGTGTAATGTTCATGATTCATTAAATGGTGTAACACTGCTGCCCTCCAGTGGTTAAATCATGTAATCTTTCATGATTCATTAAATGGTGAAACACTGCTGCCCTCTAGTGGTTAAATTATGTCATGTCCATGAATCATTAAATGGTGTAACACTGCTGCCCTCTCGTGGTTAAATCGTGTAATGTTCATGATTCATTAAATGGTGTAACACTGCTGCCCTCTAGTGGTTAAATCGTGTAATGTTTATGATTCATTAAATGGTGTAACACTGCTGCCGTCTAGTGGTTAAATCGTGTAATGTTCATGATTCATTAAATGTTGTAACACTGCTGCACTCTAATGGTTAAATCGTGTGATGTTCATGATTCATTAAATGGTGTAACACTGCTGCCCTCTAGTGGTTAAATCATGTAATGTTCATGATTCATTAAATGGTGTAACACTGCTGCCCTCCAGTGGTTAAATCATGTAATCTTTCATGATTCATTAAATGGTGAAACACTGTTGCCCTCTAGTGGTTAAATTATGTCATGTCCATGATTCATTAAATGGTGTAACACTGCTGCCCTCTAGTGGTTAAATCGTGTAATGTTTATGATTCATTAAATGGTGTAACACTGCTGCACTCTAATGGTTAAATCGTGTGATGTTCATGATTCATTAAATGGTGTAACACTGCTGCCCTCTAGTGGTTAGATCATGTAATGTTCATGAATCATTAAATGGTGTAACACTGCTGCCCTCTAATGGTTAAATCATGTAATGTTCATGATTCATTAAATGGTGTAACACTGCTGCCCTCTAGTGGTTAAATCATGTAATGTTTATGATTCATTAAATGGTGTAACACTGCTGCCCTCTAGTGGTTAAATCGTGTAATGTTCATGATTCATTAAATGGTGTAACACTGCTGCCCTCCAGTGGTTAAATCATGTAATATTTCATGATTCATTAAATGGTGTAACACTGCTGCCCTCTAGTGGTTAAATCATGTAATATCCATGATTCATTAAATGGTATAACACTGCTGCCCTCTAGTGGTTAAATCATGTAATGTTTATGATTCATTAAATGGTGTAACACTGCTGCCCTCTAGTGGTTAAATCATGTAATTTTTCATGATTCATTAAATGGTGAAACACTGCTGCCCTCTAGTGGTTAAATTATGTCATGTCCATGATTCATTAAATGTTGTAACACTGCTGCCCTCTCGTGGTTAAATCGTGTAATGTTCATGATTCATTAAATGGTGTAACACTGCTGCCCTCTAGTGGTTAAATCGTGTAATGTTCATGATTCATTAAATGGTGTAACACTGCTGCCCTCAAGTGGTTAAATCATGTAATGTTTATGATTCATTAAATGGTGTAACACTGTTGCCCTCTAGTGGTTAAATCATGACATTTTTCATGATTCATTAAATGGTGTAACACTGCTGCCCTCTAGTGGTTAAATCATGTAATGTCCATGATTCATTAAATGGTGTAACATTGCTGCCCTCTAGTGGTTAAATCGTGTAATGTTCATGATTCATTAAATGGTGTAACACTGCTGCCCTCTAGTGGTTAAATCATGTAATTTTTCATGATTCATTAAATGGTGTAACACTGCTGCCCTCTAGTGGTTAAATCGTGTAATGTTCATGATTCATTAAATGGTGTAACACTGTTGCCCTCTAGTGGTTAAATCATGTAATGTTCATGAATCATTAAATGGTGTAACACTGATGCCCTCTAGTGGTTAAATCATGTAATGTTCATGATTCATTAAATGGTGTAACACTGCTGCCCTCTAGTGGTTAAATCATGTAATGTTCATGATTCATTAAATGGTGTAACACTGCTGCCCTCTAGTGGTTAAATCATGAAATGTTCATGATTCATTAAATGGTGTAACACTGCTGCCCTCTAGTGGTTAAATCATGTAATGTTCATGATTCATTAAATGGTGTAACACTGCTGCCCTCTAGTAGTTAAATCGTGTAATGTTTATGATTCATTAAATGGTGTAACACTGCTGCCCTCTAGTGGTTAAATCGTGTAATGTTTATGATTCATTAAATGGTGTAACACTGCTGCCCTCTAGTGGTTAAATCGTGTAATGTTCATGATTCATTAAATGGTGTAACACTGCTGCACTCTAATGGTTAAATCGTGTGATGTTCATGATTCATTAAATGGTGTAACACTGCTGCCCTCTAGTGGTTAAATCATGTAATGTTCATGATTCATTAAATGGTGTAACACTGCTGCCCTCTAGTGGTTAAATTATGTCATGTCCATGATTCATTGAATGGTGTAACACTGCTGCCCTCTCGTGGTTAAATCGTGTAATGTTCATGATTCATTAAATGGTGTAACACTGCTGCCCTCTAGTGGTTAAATCGTGTAATGTTTATGATTCATTAAATGGTGTAACACTGCTGCCGTCTAGTGGTTAAATCGTGTAATGTTCATGATTCATTAAATGTTGTAACACTGCTGCACTCTAATGGTTAAATCGTGTGATGTTCATGATTCATTAAATGGTGTAACACTGCTGCCCTCTAGTGGTTAAATCATGTAATGTTCATGATTCATTAAATGGTGTAACACTGCTGCCCTCCAGTGGTTAAATCATGTAATCTTTCATGATTCATTAAATGGTGTAACACTGCTGTCCTCTAGTGGTTAAATCATGTAATGTCCATGATTCATTAAATGGTGTAACACTGCTGCCCTCTAGTGGTTAAATCATGTAATGTCCATCATTCATTAAATGGTGTAACACTGCTGCCCTCTAGTGGTTAAATCATGTAATGTTCATGAATCATTAAATGGTGTAACACTGCTGCACTCTTGTGGTTAAATCATGTGATGTTCATGATTCATTAAATGGTGTAACACTGCTGCCCTCTAGTGGTTAAATAGTGTAATGTTTATGATTCATTAAATGGTGTAACACTGTTGCCCTCTAGTGGTTAAATCGTGTAATGTTTATGATTCATTAAATGGTGTAACACTGCTGCCCTCTAGTGGTTAAATCGTGTAATGTTCATGATTCATTAAATGGTGTAACACTGCTGCCCTCTCGTGGTTAAATCGTGTAATGTTCATGATTCATTAAATGGTGTAACACTGCTGCCCTCTAGTGGTTAAATCGTGTAATGTTTATGATTCATTAAATGGTGTAACACTGCTGCCCTCTAGTGGTTAAATCGTGTAATGTTCATGATTCATTAAATGGTGTAACACTGCTGCCCTCTAGTGGTTAAATCGTGTAATGTTCATGATTCATTAAATGGGGTAACACTGCTGCCCTCAAGTGGTTAAATCATGTAATGTTTATGATTCATTAAATGGTGTAACACTGCTGCCCTCTAGTGGTTAAATCGTGTAATGTTCATGATTCATTAAATGGGGTAACACTGCTGCCCTCAAGTGGTTAAATCATGTAATGTTTATGATTCATTAAATGGTGTGACACTGTTGCCCTCTAGTGGTTAAATCATGACATTTTTCATGATTCATTCAATGGTGTAACACTGCTGCCCTCTAGTGGTTAAATCATGTAATGTCCATGATTCATTAAATGGTATAACACTGCTGCCCTCTAGTGGTTAAATTATGTCATGTCCATGATTCATTAAATGGTGTAACACTGCTGCCCTCTAGTGGTTAAATCATGTAATTTTTCATGATTCATTAAATGGTGAAACACTGCTGCCCTCTAGTGGTTAAATTATGTCATGTCCATGATTCATTAAATGGTGTAACACTGCTGCCCTCTCGTGGTTAAATCGTGTAATGTTCATGATTCATTAAATGGTGTAACACTGCTGCCCTCTAGTGGTTAAATCGTGTAATGTTTATGATTCATTAAATGGTATAACACTGCTGCCCTCTAGTGGTTAAATTGTGTAATGTTCATGATTCATTAAATGGTGTAACACTGCTGCACTCTAATGGTTAAATCGTGTGATGTTCATGATTCATTAAATGGTGTAACACTGCTGCCCTCTAGTGGTTAAATCATGTAATGTTCATGATTCATTAAATGGTGTAACACTGCTGCCCTCCAGTGGTTAAATCATGTAATCTTTCATGATTCATTAAATGGTGTAACACTGCTGCCCTCTAGTGGTTAAATCATGTAATGTCCATCATTCATTAAATGGTGTAACACTGCTGCCCTCTAGTGGTTAAAGCATGTAATGTTCATGAATCATTAAATGGTGTAACACTGCTGCACTCTTGTGGTTAAATCATGTGATGTTCATAATTCATTAAATGGTGTAACACTGTTGCCCTCTAGTGGTTAAATCATGACATTTTTCATGATTCATTAAATGGTGTAACACTGCTGCCCTCTAGTGGTTAAATCATGTAATGTCCATGATTCATTAAATGGTGTAACACTGCTGCCCTCTAGTGGTTAAATCATGTGATGTTCATGATTCATTAAATGGTATAACACTGCTGCCCTCTAGTGGTTAAATCGTGTAATGTTCATGATTCATTAAATGGTGTAACACTGCTGCCCTCTAGTGGTTAAATCGTGTAATGTTCATGATTCATTAAATGGTGTAACACTGCTGCCCTCAAGTGGTTAAATCATGTAATGTTTATGATTCATTAAATGGTGTAACACTGTTGCCCTCTAGTGGTTAAATCATGACATTTTTCATGATTAATTAAATGGTGTAACACTGCTGCCCTCTAGTGGTTAAATCATGTAATGTCCATGATTCATTAAATAGTGTAACACTGCTGCCCTCTAGTGGTTAAATCGTGTAATGTTCATGATTCATTAAATGGTGTAACACTGCTGCCCTCTAGTGGTTAAATCATGTAATTTTTCATGATTCATTAAATGGTGTAACACTGCTGCCCTCTAGTGGTTAAATCATGTAATGTTCATGATTCATTAAATGGTGTAACACTGCTGCCCTCTAGTGGTTAAATCATGTAATGTTCATGATTCATTAAATGGTGTAACACTGCTGCCCTCTAGTAGTTAAATCGTGTAATGTTTATGATTCATTAAATGGTGTAACACTGCTGCCCTCTAGTGGTTAAATCATGTAATGTCCATGATCCATTAAATGGTGTAACACTGCTGCCCTCTAGTGGTTAAATCATGTAATGTTCATGATTCATTAAATGGTGTAACACTGCTGCCCTCTAGTGGTTAAATCATGTAATGTTCATGATTCATTAAATGGTGTAACACTGCTGCCCTCTAGTAGTTAAATCGTGTAATGTTTATGATTCATTAAATGGTGTAACACTGCTGCCCTCTAGTGGTTAAATCGTGTAATGTTTATGATTCATTAAATGGTGTAACACTGCTGCCCTCCAGTGGTTAAATCGTGTAATCTTTCATGATTCATTAAATGGTGTAACACTGCTGCCCTCTAGTGGTTAAATCGTGTAATGTTCATGATTCATTAAATGGTGTAACACTGCTGCCCTCTAGTGGTTAAATCGTGTAATGTTCATGAATCATTAAATGGTGTAACACTGCTGCCCTCTAGTGGTTAAATCGTGTAATGTTCATGATTCATTAAATGGTGTAACACTGCTGCCCTCTAGTGGTTAAATCATGTAATGTTGATGATTCATTAAATGGTGTAACACTGCTGCCCTCCAGTGGTTAAATCATGTAATCTTTCATGATTCATTAAATGGTGTAACACTGCTGCCCTCCAGTGGTTAAATCATGTAATCTTTCATGATTCATTAAATGGTGTAACACTGCTGCCCTCTAGTGGTTAAATCATGTAATGTCCATCATTCATTAAATGGTGTAACACTGCTGCCCTCTAGTGGTTAAATCATGTAATGTTCATGAATCATTAAATGGTGTAACACTGCTGCACTCTTGTGGTTAAATCATGTGATGTTCATGATTCATTAAATGGTGTAACACTGCTGCCCTCTAGTGGTTAAATAGTGTAATGTTTATGATTCATTAAATGGTGTAACACTGTTTCCCTCTAGTGGTTAAATCATGACATTTTTCATGATTCATTAAATGGTGTAACACTGCTGCCCTCTAGTGGTTAAATCATGTAATGTCCATGATTCATTAAATGGTGTAACACTGCTGCCCTCTAGTGGTTAAATCATGTGATGTTCATGATTCATTAAATGGTGTAACACTGCTGCCCTCTAGTGGTTAAATAGTGTAATGTTTATGATTCATTAAATGGTGTAACACTGCTGCCCTCTAGTGGTTAAATCGTGTAATGTTCATGATTCATTAAATGGTGTAACACTGCTGCCCTCTAGTGGTTAAATTGTGTAATGTTCATGATTCATTAAATGGTGTAACACTGTTGCCCTCAAGTGGTTAAATCATGTAATGTTTATGATTCATTAAATGGTGTAACACTGTTGCCCTCTAGTGGTTAAATCATGACATTTTTCATGATTAATTAAATGGTGTAACACTGCTGCCCTCTAGTGGTTAAATCATGTAATGTCCATGATTCATTAAATAGTGTAACACTGCTGCCCTCTAGTGGTTAAATCGTGTAATGTTCATGATTCATTAAATGGTGTAACACTGCTGCCCTCTAGTGGTTAAATAATGTAATTTTTCATGATTCATTAAATGGTGTAACACTGCTGCCCTCTAGTGGTTAAATCATGTAATGATCATGAATCATTAAATGGTGTAACACTGCTGCCCTCTAGTGGTTAAATCGTGTAATGTTCATGATTCATTAAATGGTGTAACACTGCTGCGCCCTAGTGGTTAAATCATGTAATGTTTATGATTCATTAAATGGTGTAACACTGCTGCCCTCTAGTGGTTAAATCATGTAATGTTCATGATTCATTAAATGGTGTAACACTGCTGCCCTCTAGTAGTTAAATCGTGTAATGTTTATGATTCATTAAATGGTGTAACACTGCTGCCCTCTAGTGGTTAAATCGTGTAATTTTTCATGATTCATTAAATGGTGTAACACTGCTGCCCTCTAGTGGTTAAATCATGTAATGTCCATGATTCATTAAATGGTGTAACACTGCTGCCCTCTAGTGGTTAAATCATGTAATGTTCATGATTCATTAAATGGTGTAACACTGCTGCCCTCTAGTGGTTAAATCATGTAATTTTTCATGATTCATTGAATGGTGTAACACTGCTGCCCTCTAGTGGTTAAATCATGTAATGATCATGAATCATTAAATGGTGTAACACTGCTGCCCTCTAGTGGTTAAATCGTGTAATGTTCATGATTCATTAAATGGTGTAACACTGCTGCCCTCTAGTGGTTAAATCATGTAATGTTTATGATTCATTAAATGGTGTAACACTGCTGCCCTCTAGTGGTTAAATCGTGTAATGTTCATGATTCATTAAATGGTGTAACACTGCTGGCCTCCAGTGGTTAAATCATGTAATATTTCATGATTCATTAAATGGTGTAACACTGCTGCCCTCTAGTGGTTAAATCATGTAATATCCATGATTCATTAAATGGTATAACACTGCTGCCCTCTAGTGGTTAAATCATGTAATGTTTATGATTCATTAAATGGTGTAACACTGCTGCCCTCTAGTGGTTAAATCATGTAATTTTTCATGATTCATTAAATGGTGAAACACTGCTGCCCTCTAGTGGTTAAATTATGTCATGTCCATGATTCATTAAATGTTGTAACACTGCTGCCCTCTCGTGGTTAAATCGTGTAATGTTCATGATTCATTAAATGGTGTAACACTGCTGCCCTCTAGTGGTTAAATCGTGTAATGTTCATGATTCATTAAATGGTGTAACACTGCTGCCCTCAAGTGGTTAAATCATGTAATGTTTATGATTCATTAAATGGTGTAACACTGTTGCCCTCTAGTGGTTAAATCATGACATTTTTCATGATTCATTAAATGGTGTAACACTGCTGCCCTCTAGTGGTTAAATCATGTAATGTCCATGATTCATTAAATGGTGTAACATTGCTGCCCTCTAGTGGTTAAATCGTGTAATGTTCATGATTCATTAAATGGTGTAACATTGCTGCCCTCTAGTGGTTAAATCGTGTAATGTTCATGATTCATTAAATGGTGTAACACTGCTGCCCTCTAGTGGTTAAATCATGTAATTTTTCATGATTCATTAAATGGTGTAACACTGCTGCCCTCTAGTGGTTAAATCGTGTAATGTTCATGATTCATTAAATGGTGTAACACTGCTGCCCTCTAGTGGTTAAATCATGTAATGTTCATGATTCATTAAATGGTGTAACACTGCTGCCCTCTAGTGGTTAAATCATGAAATGTTCATGATTCATTAAATGGTGTAACACTGCTGCCCTCTAGTGGTTAAATCATGTAATGTTCATGATTCATTAAATGGTGTAACACTGCTGCCCTCTAGTAGTTAAATCGTGTAATGTTTATGATTCATTAAATGGTGTAACACTGCTGCCCTCTAGTGGTTAAATCGTGTAATGTTTATGATTCATTAAATGGTGTAACACTGCTGCCCTCTAGTGCTTAAATCGTGTAATGTTGATGATTCATTAAATGGTGTAACACTGCTGCCCTCTAGTGGTTAAATCGTGTAATGTTTATGATTCATTAAATGGTGTAACACTGCTGCCCTCTAGTGGTTAAATCGTGTAATGTTTATGATTCATTAAATGGTGTAACACTGCTGCCCTCTAGTGGTTAAATAGTGTAATGTTTATGATTCATTAAATGGTGTAACACTGCTGCCCTCTAGTGGTTAAATCGTGTAATGTTTATGATTCATTAAATGGTGTAACACTGCTGCCCTCTAGTGGTTAAATAGTGTAATGTTTATGATTCATTAAATGGTGTAACACTGTTGCCCTCTAGTGGTTAAATCATGACATTTTTCATGATTCATTAAATGGTGTAATACTGCTGCCCTCTAGTGGTTAAATCATGTAATGTTTATGATTCATTAAATGGTGTAACACTGCTGCCCTCTAGTGGTTAAATCGTGTAATGTTTATGATTCATTAAATGGTGTAACACTGCTGCCCTCTAGTGGTTAAATCGTGTAATGTTTATGATTCATTAAATGGTGTAACACTGCTGCCCTCTAGTGGTTAAATCGTGTAATGTTTATGATTCATTAAATGGTGTAACACTGCTGCCCTCTAGTGGTTAAATAGTGTAATGTTTATGATTCATTAAATGGTGTAACACTGCTGCCCTCTAGTGGTTAAATCGTGTAATGTTTATGATTCATTAAATGGTGTAACACTGCTGCCCTCTAGTGGTTAAATCGTGTAATGTTTATGATTCATTAAATGGTGTAACACTGCTGCCCTCTAGTGGTTAAATCGTGTAATGTTTATGATTCATTAAATGGTGTAACACTGCTGCCCTCTAGTGGTTAAATAGTGTAATGTTTATGATTCATTAAATGGTGTAACACTGTTGCCCTCTAGTGGTTAAATCATGACATTTTTCATGATTCATTAAATGGTGTAATACTGCTGCCCTCTAGTGGTTAAATCATGTAATGTCCATGATTCATTACATGGTGTAACACTGCTGCCCTCTCGTGGTTAAATCATGTGATGTTCATGATTCATTAAATGGTGTAACACTGCTGCCCTCTAGTGGTTAAATAGTGTAATGTTTATGATTCATTAAATGGTGTAACACTGCTGCCCTCTAGTGGTTAAATCGTGTAATGTTCATGATTCATTAAATGGTGTAACACTGCTGCCCTCTAGTGGTTAAATCGTGTAATGTTCATGATTCATTACATGGTGTAACACTGCTGCCCTCAAGTGGTTAAATCATGTAATGTTTATGATTCATTAAATGGTGTAACACTGTTGCCCTCTAGTGGTTAAATCATGACATTTTTCATGATTAATTAAATGGTGTAACACTGCTGCCCTCTAGTGGTTAAATCATGTAATGTCCATGATTCATTAAATAGTGTAACACTGCTGCCCTCTAGTGGTTAAATCGTGTAATGTTCATGATTCATTAAATGGTGTAACACTGCTGCCCTCTAGTGGTTAAATCATGTAATTTTTCATGATTCATTAAATGGTGTAACACTGCTGCCCTCTAGTGGTTAAATCATGTAATGATCATGAATCATTAAATGGTGTAACACTGCTGCCCTCTAGTGGTTAAATCGTGTAATGTTTATGATTCATTAAATGGTGTAACACTGCTGCCCTCTAGTGGTTAAATCGTGTAATGTTCATGATTCATTAAATGGTGTAACACTGCTGCCCTCTCGTGGTTAAATCGTGTAATGTTCATGATTCATTAAATGGTGTAACACTGCTGCCCTCTAGTGGTTAAATCGTGTAATGTTTATGATTCATTAAATGGTGTAACACTGCTGCCCTCTAGTGGTTAAATCGTGTAATGTTCATGATTCATTAAATGGTGTAACACTGCTGCCCTCTAGTGGTTAAATCGTGTAATGTTCATGATTCATTAAATGGTGTAACACTGCTGCCCTCAAGTGGTTAAATCATGTAATGTTTATGATTCATTAAATGGTGTAACACTGTTGCCCTCTAGTGGTTAAATCATGACATTTTTCATGATTCATTAAATGGTGTAACACTGCTGCCCTCTAGTGGTTAAATCATGTAATGTCCATGATTCATTAAATGGTGTAACACTGCTGCCCTCTCGTGGTTAAATCGTGTAATGTTCATGATTCATTAAATGGTGTAACACTGCTGCCCTCTAGTGGTTAAATCGTGTAATGTTTATGATTAATTAAATGGTGTAACACTGCTGCCCTCTAGTGGTTAAATCGTGTAATGTTCATGATTCATTAAATGGTGTAACACTGCTGCCCTCTAGTGGTTAAATCGTGTAATGTTCATGATTCATTAAATGGTGTAACACTGCTGCCCTCAAGTGGTTAAATCATGTAATGTTTATGATTCATTAAATGGTGTAACACTGTTGCCCTCTAGTGGTTAAATCATGACATTTTTCATGATTCATTAAATGGTGTAACACTGCTGCCCTCTAGTGGTTAAATCATGTAATGTCCATGATTCATTAAATGGTGTAACACTGCTGCCCTCTAGTGGTTAAATCGTGTAATGTTCATGATTCATTAAATGGTGTAACACTGCTGCCCTCTAGTGGTTAAATCATGTCATTTATCATGATTCATTGAATGGTGTAACACTGCTGCCCTCTAGTGGTTAAATCATGTAATGTTCATGATTCATTAAATGGTGTAACAGTGCTGCCCTCTAGTGGTTAAATCATGAAATGTTCATGATTCATTAAATGGTGTAACACTGCTGCCCTCTAGTGGTTAAATAGTGTAATGTTTATGATTCATTAAATGGTGTAACACTGTTGCCCTCTAGTGGTTAAATCATGACATTTTTCATGATTCATTAAATGGTGTAATACTGCTGCCCTCTAGTGGTTAAATCATGTAATGTCCATGATTCATTAAATGGTGTAACACTGCTGCCCTCTAGTGGTTAAATCATGTGATGTTCATGATTCATTAAATGGTGTAACACTGCTGCCCTCTAGTGGTTAAATAGTGTAATGTTTATGATTCATTAAATGGTGTAACACTGCTGCCCTCTAGTGGTTAAATCGTGTAATGTTCATGATTCATTAAATGGTGTAACACTGCTGCCCTCTAGTGGTTAAATCGTGTAATGTTCATGATTCATTACATGGTGTAACACTGCTGCCCTCAAGTGGTTAAATCATGTAATGTTTATGATTCATTAAATGGTGTAACACTGTTGCCCTCTAGTGGTTAAATCATGACATTTTTCATGATTAATTAAATGGTGTAACACTGCTGCCCTCTAGTGGTTAAATCATGTAATGTCCATGATTCATTAAATAGTGTAACACTGCTGCCCTCTAGTGGTTAAATCGTGTAATGTTCATGATTCATTAAATGGTGTAACACTGCTGCCCTCTAGTGGTTAAATCATGTAATTTTTCATGATTCATTAAATGGTGTAACACTGCTGCCCTCTAGTGGTTAAATCATGTAATGATCATGAATCATTAAATGGTGTAACACTGCTGCCCTCTAGTGGTTAAATCATGTAATGTTCATGATTCATTAAATGGTGTAACACTGCTGCCCTCTAGTAGTTAAATCGTGTAATGTTTATGATTCATTAAATGGTGTAACACTGCTGCCCTCTAGTGGTTAAATCGTGTAATGTTTATGATTCATTAAATGGTGTAACACTGCTGCCCTCTAGTGGTTAAATCGTGTAATGTTTATGATTCATTAAATGGTGTAACACTGCTGCCCTCTAGTGGTTAAATCGTGTAATGTTCATGATTCATTAAATGGTGTAACACTGCTGCCCTCTCGTGGTTAAATCGTGTAATGTTCATGATTCATTAAATGGTGTAACACTGCTGCCCTCTAGTGGTTAAATCGTGTAATGTTTATGATTCATTAAATGGTGTAACACTGCTGCCCTCTAGTGGTTAAATCGTGTAATGTTCATGATTCATTAAATGGTGTAACACTGCTGCCCTCTAGTGGTTAAATCGTGTAATGTTCATGATTCATTAAATGGTGTAACACTGCTGCCCTCAAGTGGTTAAATCATGTAATGTTTATGATTCATTAAATGGTGTAACACTGTTGCCCTCTAGTGGTTAAATCATGACATTTTTCATGATTCATTAAATGGTGTAACACTGCTGCCCTCTAGTGGTTAAATCATGTAATGTCCATGATTCATTAAATGGTGTAACACTGCTGCCCTCTAGTGGTTAAATCGTGTAATGTTCATGATTCATTAAATGGTGTAACACTGCTGCCCTCTAGTGGTTAAATCATGTAATTTTTCATGATTCATTGAATGGTGTAACACTGCTGCCCTCTAGTGGTTAAATCATGTAATGATCATGAATCATTAAATGGTGTAACACTGCTGCCCTCTAGTGGTTAAATCGTGTAATGTTCATGATTCATTAAATGGTGTAACACTGCTGCCCTCTATTGGTTAAATCATGTAATGTTTATGATTCATTAAATGGTGTAACACTGCTGCCCTCTAGTGGTTAAATTGTGTAATGTTCATGATTCATTAAATGGTGTAACACTGCTGCCCTCTAGTAGTTAAATCGTGTAATGTTTATGATTCATTAAATGGTGTAACACTGCTGCCCTCTAGTGGTTAAATCGTGTAATGTTTATGATTCATTAAATGGTGTAACACTGCTGCCCTCCAGTGGTTAAATCATGTAATATTTCATGATTCATTAAATGGTGTAACACTGCTGCCCTCTAGTGGTTAAATCATGTAATATCCATGATTCATTAAATGGTATAACACTGCTGCCCTCTAGTGGTTAAATCATGTAATGTTTATGATTCATTAAATGGTGTAACACTGCTGCCCTCTAGTGGTTAAATCATGTAATTTTTCATGATTCATTAAATGGTGAAACACTGCTGCCCTCTAGTGGTTAAATTATGTCATGTCCATGATTCATTAAATGGTGTAACACTGCTGCCCTCTCGTGGTTAAATCGTGTAATGTTCATGATTCATTAAATGGTGTAACACTGCTGCCCTCTAGTGGTTAAATCGTGTAATGTTTATGATTCATTAAATGGTATAACACTGCTGCCCTCTAGTGGTTAAATTGTGTAATGTTCATGATTCATTAAATGGTGTAACACTGCTGCACTCTAATGGTTAAATCGTGTGATGTTCATGATTCATTAAATGGTGTAACACTGCTGCCCTCTAGTGGTTAAATCATGTAATGTTCATGATTCATTAAATGGTGTAACACTGCTGCCCTCCAGTGGTTAAATCATGTAATCTTTCATGATTCATTAAATGGTGAAACACTGCTGCCCTCTAGTGGTTAAATTATGTCATGTCCATGATTCATTAAATGGTGTAACACTGCTGCCCTCTAGTGGTTAAATCGTGTAATGTTTATGATTCATTAAATGGTGTAACACTGCTGCCCTCTAGTGGTTAAATCATGTAATGCTCAGTGGTTAAATGGTGTAACACTGTTGCCCTCTAGTGGTTAGATCATGTAATGTTCATGAATCATTAAATGGTGTAACACTGATGCCCTCTAGTGGTTAAATCATGTAATGTTCATGATTCATTAAATGGTGTAACACTGCTGCGCTCTAGTGGTTAAATCATGTAATGTTCATGATTCATTAAATGGTGTAACACTGCTGCCCTCTAGTGGGTAAATCATGTAATGTTCATGATTCATTAAATGGTGTAACACTGCTGCCCTCTAGTGGTTAAATCATGTAATGTTCATGATTCATTAAATGGTGTAACACTGCTGCCCTCTAGTGGTTAAATCATGTAATGTTTATGATTCATTAAATGGTGTAACACTGCTGCCCTCCAGTGGTTAAATCGTGTAATCTTTCATGATTCATTAAATGGTGTAACACTGCTGCCCTCTAGTGGTTAAATCGTGTAATGTTCATGAATCATTAAATGGTGTAACACTGCTGCCCTCTAGTGGTTAAATCGTGTAATGTTCATGATTCATTAAATGGTGTAACACTGCTGCCCTCTAGTGGTTAAATCATGTAATGTTGATGATTCAGTAAATGGTGTAACACTGCTGCCCTCCAGTGGTTAAATCATGTAATCTTTCATGATTCATTAAATGGTGTAACACTGCTGCCCTCTAGTGGTTAAATCATGTAATGTCCATGATTCATTAAATGGTGTAACACTGCTGCCCTCCAGTGGTTAAATCATGTAATCTTTCATGATTCATTAAATGGTGTAACACTGCTGCCCTCTAGTGGTTAAATCGTGTAATGTTCATGATTCATTAAATGGTGTAACACTGCTGCCCTCTCGTGGTTAAATCGTGTAATGTTCATGATTCATTAAATGGTGTAACACTGCTGCCCTCTAGTGGTTAAATCGTGTAATGTTTATGATTCATTAAATGGTGTAACACTGCTGCCCTCTAGTGGTTAAATCGTGTAATGTTCATGATTCATTAAATGGTGTAACACTGCTGCCCTCTAGTGGTTAAATCGTGTAATGTTCATGATTCATTAAATGGTGTAACACTGCTGCCCTCAAGTGGTTAAATCATGTAATGTTTATGATTCATTAAATGGTGTAACACTGTTGCCCTCTAGTGGTTAAATCATGACATTTTTCATGATTCATTAAATGGTGTAACACTGCTGCCCTCTAGTGGTTAAATCATGTAATGTCCATGATTCATTAAATGGTGTAACACTGCTGCCCTCTAGTGGTTAAATCGTGTAATGTTTATGATTCATTAAATGGTGTAACACTGCTGCCCTCTAGTGGTTAAATCATGTAATTTTTCATGATTCATTGAATGGTGTAACACTGCTGCCCTCTAGTGGTTAAATCGTGTAATGTTCATGATTCATTAAATGGTGTAACACTGCTGCCCTCTAGTGGTTAAATCATGTAATGTTTATGATTCATTAAATGGTGTAACACTGCTGCCCTCTAGTGGTTAAATCGTGTAATGTTCATGATTCATTAAATGGTGTAACACTGCTGCCCTCTAGTAGTTAAATCGTGTAATGTTTATGATTCATTAAATGGTGTAACACTGCTGCCCTCTAGTGGTTAAATCGTGTAATGTTTATGATTCATTAAATGGTGTAACACTGCTGCCCTCCAGTGGTTAAATCATGTAATATTTCATGATTCATTAAATGGTGTAACACTGCTGCCCTCTAGTGGTTAAATCATGTAATATCCATGATTCATTAAATGGTATAACACTGCTGCCCTCTAGTGGTTAAATCATGTAATGTTTATGATTCATTAAATGGTGTAACACTGCTGCCCTCTAGTGGTTAAATCATGTAATTTTTCATGATTCATTAAATGGTGAAACACTGCTGCCCTCTAGTGGTTAAATTATGTCATGTCCATGATTCATTAAATGGTGTAACACTGCTGCCCTCTCGTGGTTAAATCGTGTAATGTTCATGATTCATTAAATGGTGTAACACTGCTGCCCTCTAGTGGTTAAATCGTGTAATGTTCATGATTCATTAAATGGTATAACACTGCTGCCCTCTAGTGGTTAAATTGTGTAATGTTCATGATTCATTAAATGGTGTAACACTGCTGCACGCTAATGGTTAAATCGTGTGATGTTCATGATTCATTAAATGGTGTAACACTGCTGCCCTCTAGTGGTTAAATCATGTAATGTTCATGATTCATTAAATGGTGTAACACTGCTGCCCTCCAGTGGTTAAATCATGTAATCTTTCATGATTCATTAAATGGTGTAACACTGCTGCCCTCTAGTGGTTAAATCATGTAATGCTCATGATTCATTAAATGGTGTAACACTGTTGCCCTCTAGTGGTTAGATCATGTAATGTTCATGAATCATTAAATGGTGTAACACTGATGCCCTCTAGTGGTTAAATCATGTAATGTTCATGATTCATTAAATGGTGTAACACTGCTGCGCTCTAGTGGTTAAATCATGTAATTTTTATGATTCATTAAATGGTGTAACACTGCTGCCCTCCAGTGGTTAAATCGTGTAATCTTTCATGATTCATTAAATGGTGTAACACTGCTGCCCTCTAGTGGTTAAATCGTGTAATGTTCATGAATCATTAAATGGTGTAACACTGCTGCCCTCTAGTGGTTAAATCGTGTAATGTTCATGATTCATTAAATGGTGTAACACTGCTGCCCTCTAGTGGTTAAATCATGTAATGTTGATGATTCAATAAATGGTGTAACACTGCTGCCCTCCAGTGGTTAAATCATGTAATCTTTCATGATTCATTAAATGGTGTAACACTGCTGCCCTCTAGTGGTTAAATCATGTAATGTCCATGATTCATTAAATGGTGTAACACTGCTGCCCTCCAGTGGTTAAATCATGTAATCTTTCATGATTCATTAAATGGTGTAACACTGCTGCCCTCTAGTGGTTAAATCATGTAAGTCCATGATTCATTAAATGGTGTAACACTGCTGCCCTCTAGTGGTTAAATCATGTAATGTTCATGAATCATTAAATGGTGTAACACTGCTGCACTCTTGTGGTTAAATCATGTGATGTTCATGATTCATTAAATGGTGTAACACTGCTGCCCTCTAGTGGTTAAATAGTGTAATGTTTATGATTCATTAAATGTTGTAACACTGTTGCCCTCTAGTGGTTAAATCATGACATTTTTCATGATTCATTAAATGGTGTAACACTGCTGCCCTCTAGTGGTTAAATCATGTAATGTCCATGATTCATTAAATGGTGTAACACTGCTGCCCTCTAGTGGTTAAATCATGTGATGTTCATGATTCATTAAATGGTGTAACACTGCTGCCCTCTAGTGGTTAAATAGTGTAATGTTTATGATTCATTAAATGGTGTAACACTGCTGCCCTCTAGTGGTTAAATCATGTAATGTCCATGATTCATTAAATGGTGTAACACTGCTGCCCTCTAGTGGTTAAATCATGTAATGATCATGAATCATTAAATGGTGTAACACTGCTGCCCTCTAGTGGTTAAATCGTGTAATGTTCATGATTCATTAAATGGTGTAACACTGCTGCGCTCTAGTGGTTAAATCATGTAATGTTTATGATTCATTAAATGGTGTAACACTGCTGCCCTCTAGTGGTTAAATCGTGTAATGTTCATGATTCATTAAATGGTATAACACTGCTGCGCTCTAGTGGTTAAATCATGTAATGTTTATGATTCATTAAATGGTGTAACACTGCTGCCCTCTAGTGGTTAAATCATGTAATGTCCATGATTCATTAAATGGTGTAACACTGCTGCCCTCTAGTGGTTAAATCGTGTAATATTTATGATTCATTAAATGGTGTAACACTGCTGCCCTCTAGTGGTTAAATCGTGTAATGTTCATGATTCATTAAATGGTGTAACACTGCTGCCCTCTAGTGGTTAAATCGTGTAATGTTTATGATTCATTAAATGGTGTAACACTGCTGCCGTCTAGTGGTTAAATCGTGTAATGTTCATGATTCATTAAATGGTGTAACACTGCTGCACTCTAATGGTTAAATCGTGTGATGTTCATGATTCATTAAATGGTGTAACACTGCTGCCCTCTAGTGGTTAAATCATGTAATGTTCATGATTCATTAAATGGTGTAACACTGCTGCCCTCTAGTGGTTAAATCGTGTAATGTTCATGATTCATTAAATGGTGTAACACTGCTGCCCTCCAGTGGTTAAATCATGTAATCTTTCATGATTCATTAAATGGTGAAACACTGCTGCCCTCTAGTGGTTAAATTATGTCATGTCCATGATTCATTAAATGGTGTAACACTGCTGCCCTCTCGTGGTTAAATCGTGTAATGTTCATGATTCCTTAAATGGTGTAACACTGCTGCCCTCTTGTGGTTAAATCGTGTAATGTTTATGATTCATTAAATGGTGTAACACTGCTGCCGTCTAGTGGTTAAATCGTGTAATGTTCATGATTCATTAAATGGTGTAACACTGCTGCACTCTAATGGTTAAATCGTGTGATGTTCATGATTCATTAAATGGTGTAACACTGCTGCCCTCTAGTGGTTAAATCATGTAATGTTCATGATTCATTAAATGGTGTAACACTGCTGCCCTCCAGTGGTTAAATCATGTAATCTTTCATGATTCATTAAATGGTGAAACACTGCTGCCCTCTAGTGGTTAAAATATGTCATGTCCATGATTCATTAAATGGTGTAACACTGCTGCACTCTAATGGGTAAATCGTGTGATGTTCATGATTCATTAAATGGTGTAACACTGCTGCCCTCTAGTGGTTAAATCATGTAATGTTCATGATTCATTAAATGGTGTAACACTGCTGCCCTCTAGTGGTTAAATCGTGTAATGTTCATGATTCATTAAGTGGTGTAACACTGCTGCCCTCCAGTGGTTAAATCATGTAATCTTTCATGATTCATTGAATGGTGAAACACTGCTGCCCTCTAGTGGTTAAATTATGTCATGTCCATGATTCATTAAATGGTGTAACACTGCTGCCCTCTCGTGGTTAAATCGTGTAATGTTCATGATTCATTAAATGGTGTAACACTGCTGCCCTCTAGTGGTTAAATCGTGTATTGTTTATGATTCATTAAATGGTGTAACACTGCTGCCGTTTAGTGGTTAAATTGTGTAATGTTCATGATTCATTAAATGGTGTAACACTGCTGCCCTCTAGTGGTTAAATCATGTAATGTTCATGATTCATTAAATGGTGTAACACTGCTGCCCTCCAGTGGTTAAATCATGTAATCTTTCATGATTCATTAAATGGTGAAACACTGCTGCCCTCTAGTGGTTAAATCGTGTAATGTTTATGATTCATTAAATGGTGTAACACTGCTGCCCTCTAGTGGTTAAGTCATGTAATGCTCATGATTCATTAAATGGTGTAACACTGTTGCCCTCTAGTGGTTAGATCATGTAATGTTCATGAATCATTAAATGGTGTAACACTGATGCCCTCTAGTGGTTAAATCATGTAATGTTCATGATTCATTAAATGGTGTAACACTGCTGCGCTCTAGTGGTTAAATCATGTAATGTTTATGATTCATTAAATGGTGTAACACTGCTGCCCTCTAGTGGTTAAATCATGTAATGTTCATGATTCATTAAATGGTGTAACACTGCTGCCCTCTAGTGGTTAAATCATGTAATGTTCATGATTCATTAAATGGTGTAACACTGCTGCCCTCTAGTGGTTAAATCGTGTAATGTTCATGATTCATTAAATGGTGAAACACTGCTGCCCTTCAGTGGTTAAATCATGTAATCTTTCATGATTCATTAAATGGTGTAACACTGCTGCCCTCTAGTGGTTAAATCATGTAAGTCCATGATTCATTAAATGGTGTAACACTGCTGCCCTCTAGTGGTTAAATCATGTAATGTTCATGAATCATTAAATGGTGTAACACTGCTGCACTCTTGTGGTTAAATCATGTGATGTTCATGATTCATTAAATGGTGTAACACTGCTGCCCTCTAGTGGTTAAATAGTGTAATGTTTATGATTCATTAAATGGTGTAACACTGTTGCCCTCTAGTGGTTAAATCATGACATTTTTCATGATTCATTAAATGGTGTAACACTGCTGCCCTCTAGTGGTTAAATCATGTAATGTCCATGATTCATTAAATGGTGTAACACTGCTGCCCTCTAGTGGTTAAATCATGTGATGTTCATGATTCATTAAATGGTGTAACACTGCTGCCCTCTAGTGGTTAAATAGTGTAATGTTCATGATTCATTAAATGGTGTAACACTGCTGCCCTATAGTGGTTAAATCGTGCAATGTTCATGATTCATTAAATGGTGTAACACTGCTGCCCTCAAGTGGTTAAATCATGTAATGTTTATGATTCATTAAATGGTGTAACACTGTTGCCCTCTAGTGGTTAAATCATGACATTTTTCATGATTCATTAAATGGTGTAACACTGCTGCCCTCTAGTGGTTAAATCATGTAATGTCCATGATTCATTAAATGGTGTAACACTGCTGCCCTCTAGTGGTTAAATCATGTAATGATCATGAATCATTAAATGGTGTAACACTGCTGCCCTCTAGTGGTTAAATCGTGTAATGTTCATGATTCATTAAATGGTGTAACACTGCTGCGCTCTAGTGGTTAAATCATGTAATGTTTATGATTCATTAAATGGTGTAACACTGCTGCCCTCTAGTGGTTAAATCGTGTAATGTTCATCATTCATTAAATGGTATAACACTGCTGCCCTCTAGTGGTTAAATCATGTAATGTTTATGATTCATTAAATGGTGTAACACTGCTGCCCTCTAGTGGTTAAATCATGTAATTTTTCATGATTCATTAAATGGTGTAACACTGCTGCCCTCTAGTGGTTAAATCATGTAATGTCCATGATTCATTAAATGGTGTAACACTGCTGCCCTCTAGTGGTTAAATCGTGTAATATTTATGATTCATTAAATGGTGTAACACTGCTGCCCTCTAGTGGTTAAATCGTGTAATGTTCATGATTCATTAAATGGTGTAACACTGCTGCCCTCTAGTGGTTAAATCGTGTAATGTTTATGATTCATTAAATGGTGTAACACTGCTGCCGTCTAGTGGTTAAATCGTGTAATGTTCATGATTCATTAAATGGTGTAACACTGCTGCACTCTAATGGTTAAATCGTGTGATGTTCATGATTCATTAAATGGTGTAACACTGCTGCCCTCTAGTGGTTAAATCGTGTAATGTTCATGATTCATTAAATGGTGTAACACTGCTGCCCTCCAGTGGTTAAATCATGTAATCTTTCATGATTCATTAAATGGTGAAACACTGCTGCCCTCTAGTGGTTAAATTATGTCATGTCCATGATTCATTAAATGGTGTAACACTGCTGCCCTCTCGTGGTTAAATCGTGTAATGTTCATGATTCCTTAAATGGTGTAACACTGCTGCCCTCTTGTGGTTAAATCGTGTAATGTTTATGATTCATTAAATGGTGTAACACTGCTGCCGTCTAGTGGTTAAATCGTGTAATGTTCATGATTCATTAAATGGTGTAACACTGCTGCACTCTAATGGTTAAATCGTGTGATGCTCATGATTCATTAAATGGTGTAACACTGCTGCCCTCTAGTGGTTAAATCATGTAATGTTCATGATTCATTAAATGGTGTAACACTGCTGCCCTCCAGTGGTTAAATCATGTAATCTTTCATGATTCATTAAATGGTGAAACACTGCTGCCCTCTAGTGGTTAAATTATGTCATGTCCATGATTCATTAAATGGTGTAACACTGCTGCACTCTAATGGTTAAATCGTGTGATGTTCATGATTCATTAAATGGTGTAACACTGCTGCCCTCTAGTGGTTAAATCATGTAATGTTCATGATTCATTAAATGGTGTAACACTGCTTCCCTCTAGTGGTTAAATCATGTAATGTTCATGATTCATTAAATGGTGTAACACTGCTGCCCTCCAGTGGTTAAATCATGTAATGTTCATGATTCATTAAATGGTGTAACACTGCTGCCCTCTAGTGGTTAAATCGTGTAATGTTCATGATTCATTAAATGGTGTAACACTGCTGCACTCTACTGGTTAAATCATGTAATGTCCATGATTCATTAAATGGTGTAACACTGCTGCCCTCTCGTGGTTAAATCGTGTAATGTTCATGATTCCTTAAATGGTGTAACACTGCTGCCCTCTTGTGGTTAAATCGTGTAATGTTTATGATTCATTAAATGGTGTAACACTGCTGCCGTCTAGTGGTTCAATCGTGTAATGTTCATGATTCATTAAATGGTGTAACACTGCTGCACTCTAATGGTTAAATCGTGTGATGTTCATGATTCATTAAATGGTGTAACACTGCTGCCCTCTAGTGGTTAAATCATGTAATGTTCATGATTCATTAAATGGTGTAACACTGCTGCCCTCCAGTGGTTAAATCATGTAATCTTTCATGATTCATTAAATGGTGAAACACTGCTGCCCTCTAGTGGTTAAATTATGTCATGTCCATGATTCATTAAATGGTGTAACACTGCTGCACTCTAATGGTTAAATCGTGTGATGTTCATGATTCATTAAATGGTGTAACACTGCTGCCCTCTAGTGGTTAAATCATGTAATGTTCATGATTCATTAAATGGTGTAACACTGCTGCCCTCTAGTGGTTAAATCGTGTAATGTTCATGATTCATTAAATGGTGTAACACTGCTGCCCTCCAGTGGTTAAATCATGTAATCTTTCATGATTCATTAAATGGTGAAACACTGCTGCCCTCTAGTGGTTAAATTATGTCATGTCCATGATTCATTAAATGGTGTAACACTGCTGCCCTCTCGTGGTTAAATCGTGTAATGTTCATGATTCATTAAATGGTGTAACACTGCTGCCCTCTAGTGGTTAAATCGTGTATTGTTTATGATTCATTAAATGGTGTAACACTGCTGCCGTCTAGTGGTTAAATTGTGTAATGTTCATGATTCATTAAATGGTGTAACACTGCTGCACTCTAATGGTTAAATCGTGTGATGTTCATGATTCATTAAATGGTGTAACACTGCTGCCCTCTAGTGGTTAAATCATGTAATGTTCATGATTCATTAAATGGTGTAACACTGCTGCCCTCCAGTGGTTAAATCATGTAATCTTTCATGATTCATTAAATGGTGAAACACTGCTGCCCTCTAGTGGTTAAATCGTGTAATGTTTATGATTCATTAAATGGTGTAACACTGCTGCCCTGTAGTGGTTAAGTCATGTAATGCTCATGATTCATTAAATGGTGTAACACTGTTGCCCTCTAGTGGTTAGATCATGTAATGTTCATGAATCATTAAATGGTGTAACACTGATGCCCTCTAGTGGTTAAATCATGTAATGTTCATGATTCATTAAATGTTGTAACACTGCTGCGCTCTAGTGGTTAAATCATGTAATGTTTATGATTCATTAAATGGTGTAACACTGCTGCGCTCTAGTGGTTAAATCATGTAATGTTTATGATTCATTAAATGGTGTAACACTGCTGCCCTCTAGTGGTTAAATCATGTAATTTTTCATGATTCATTAAATGGTGTAACACTGCTGCCCTCTAGTGGTTAAATCATGTAATGTCCATGATTCATTAAATGGTGTAACACTGCTGCCCTCTAGTGGTTAAATCGTGTAATATTTATGATTCATTAAATGGTGTAACACTGCTGCCCTCTAGTGGTTAAATCGTGTAATGTTCATGATTCATTAAATGGTGTAACACTGCTGCCCTCTAGTGGTTAAATCGTGTAATGTTTATGATTCATTAAATGGTGTAACACTGCTGCCGTCTAGTGGTTAAATCGTGTAATGTTCATGATTCATTAAATGGTGTAACACTGCTGCACTCTAATGGTTAAATCGTGTGATGTTCATGATTCATTAAATGGTGTAACACTGCTGCCCTCTAGTGGTTAAATCATGTAATGTTCATGATTCATTAAATGGTGTAACACTGCTGCCCTCCAGTGGTTAAATCATGTAATCTTTCATGATTCATTAAATGGTGAAACACTGCTGCCCTCTAGTGGTTAAATCGTGTAATGCTTATGATTCATTAAATGGTGTAACACTGCTGCCCTCTAGTGGTTAAGTCATGTAATGCTCATGATTCATTAAATGGTGTAACACTGTTGCCCTCTAGTGGTTAGATCATGTAATGTTCATGAATCATTAAATGGTGTAACACTGATGCCCTCTAGTGGTTAAATCATGTAATGTTCATGATTCATTAAATGGTGTAACACTGCTGCGCTCTAGTGGTTAAATCATGTAATGTTTATGATTCATTAAATGGTGTAACACTGCTGCCCTCTAGTGGTTAAATCATGTAATGTTCATGATTCATTAAATGGTGTAACACTGCTGCCCTCTAGTGCAGGGGTGTCAAACTCATTTCCACTCTGGGGCCGCATCAGCATCACGGTCGCCCTCAAAGGGCCGGTTGTAAATGTAAGATGGTGTAAATGTAACTTCTCCTAATATATTTAGTTTAGTTTCCCGGGATATCTGTGACTTCCACAACACCTACTAAGCAGAAATAGGTTCTTTTTTCCATGGTTAATGGCGGACAGTTGAACGGCTTTCAGGGCGATAAGCCACGCCCCCTCTCCGGCGCGTCCACTGCGAATGAACACAAATAGCCCCCGGCGAGACCGGCGGCGCGAATGGTCAACTTAAATGCTTAAACAACTAACTTCTCGCCTCAAAACATCCTAAAATTACTTTCTGTGACTTAACAACAGTAGTATTTTGAAAGTTTCAACTTCCAGTTGTGTGATTTCTCCTCCGCCATTGTTTACTGTTGCTGGTACAAAATGCATTCTGGGATATTTGGCTGTCCCAAGTACAGACAAGTCACCTCCGATGCATCCCCGGTAAAATGGGCGGAGCCACATCCGGGCATTAGGACCGTGCTTGGCTCGATGTGAACTTTGAATTGGAACAGTACTTGGGCACTGATGACATTTCACAAGTCCACGAGTTCACAAGTGCAGAGAAGTACACATGTTGAGAAAGGCACGATCACTTGTTGGAAATCCTCTTTATGGGTTGTTGCATCTCCTGTCCACCTGTTGTGATAGTTTTAATGTCGGCACACATGCTATCTCATCACTTCGACTTTCTATCTCATAATTTCGACCATGGGGATATTTTATTTTCACATCTAACTTTAAATTTTTGTAAAAAAAATTTTTTTTTATTTTTTTTTTTTTGGCTGGCGGATTCGCGGGCCACATTAAATGACGCAGTGGGCCGGATCCGGCCCGCGGGCCGTATGTTTGACACCCCTGCTCTAGTGGTTAAATCATGTAATGTTCATGATTCATTAAATGGTGTAACACTGCTGCCCTCTAGTGGTTAAATCGTGTAATGTTCATGATTCATTAAATGGTGTAACACTGCTGCACTCTACTGGTTAAATCATGTAATGTCCATGATTCATTAAATGGTGTAACACTGCTGCCCTCTCGTGGTTAAATCGTGTAATGTTCATGATTCCTTAAATGGTGTAACACTGCTGCCCTCTTGTGGTTAAATCGTGTAATGTTTATGATTCATTAAATGGTGTAACACTGCTGCCGTCTAGTGGTTCAATCGTGTAATGTTCATGATTCATTAAATGGTGTAACACTGCTGCACTCTAATGGTTAAATCGTGTGATGTTCATGATTCATTAAATGGTGTAACACTGCTGCCCTCTAGTGGTTAAATCATGTAATGTTCATGATTCATTAAATGGTGTAACACTGCTGCCCTCCAGTGGTTAAATCATGTAATCTTTCATGATTCATTAAATGGTGAAACACTGCTGCCCTCTAGTGGTTAAATCATGTAATGTCCATGATTCATTAAATGGTGTAACACTGCTGCCCTCTAGTGGTTAAATCATGTGATGTTCATGATTCATTAAATGGTGTAACACTGCTGCCCTCTAGTGGTTAAATAGTGTAATGTTTATGATTCATTAAATGGTGTAACACTGCTGCCCTCTAGTGGTTAAATCGTGTAATGTTCATGATTCATTAAATGGTGTAACACTGCTGCCCTCTAGTGGTTAAATCGTGCAATGTTCATGATTCATTAAATGGTGTAACACTGCTGCCCTCAAGTGGTTAAATCATGTAATGTTTATGATTCATTAAATGGTGTAACACTGTTGCCCTCTAGTGGTTAAATCATGACATTTTTCATGATTCATTAAATGGTGTAACACTGCTGCCCTCTAGTGGTTAAATCGTGTAATGTTCATGATTCATTAAATGGTATAACACTGCTGCCCTCTAGTGGTTAAATCATGTAATGTTTATGATTCATTAAATGGTGTAACACTGCTGCCCTCTAGTGGTTAAATCATGTAATTTTTCATGATTCATTAAATGGTGTAACACTGCTGCCCTCTAGTGGTTAAATCATGTAATGTCCATGATTCATTAAATGGTGTAACACTGCTGCCCTCTAGTGGTTAAATCGTGTAATATTTATGATTCATTAAATGGTGTAACACTGCTGCCCTCTAGTGGTTAAATCATGTAATTTTTCATGATTCATTAAATGGTGTAACACTGCTGCCCTCTAGTGGTTAAATCATGTAATGTCCATGATTCATTAAATGGTGTAACACTGCTGCCCTCTCGTGGTTAAATCGTGTAATGTTCATGATTCCTTAAATGGTGTAACACTGCTGCCCTCTTGTGGTTAAATCGTGTAATGTTTATGATTCATTAAATGGTGTAACACTGCTGCCGTCTAGTGGTTAAATCGTGTAATGTTCATGATTCATTAAATGGTGTAACACTGCTGCACTCTAATGGTTAAATCGTGTGATGTTCATGATTCATTAAATGGTGTAACACTGCTGCCCTCTAGTGGTTAAATCATGTAATGTTCATGATTCATTAAATGGTGTAACACTGCTGCCCTCCAGTGGTTAAATCATGTAATCTTTCATGATTCATTAAATGGTGAAACACTGCTGCCCTCTAGTGGTTAAATTATGTCATGTCCATGATTCATTAAATGGTGTAACACTGCTGCACTCTAATGGTTAAATCGTGTGATGTTCATGATTCATTAAATGGTGTAACAATGCTGCCCTCTAGTGGTTAAATCATGTAATGTTCATGATTCATTAAATGGTGTAACACTGCTGCCATCTAGTGGTTAAATCGTGTAATGTTCATGATTCATTAAATGGTGTAACACTGCTGCCCTCCAGTGGTTAAATCATGTAATCTTTCATGATTCATTGAATGGTGAAACACTGCTGCCCTCTAGTGGTTAAATTATGTCATGTCCATGATTCATTAAATGGTGTAACACTGCTGCACTCTAATGGTTAAATCGTGTGATGTTCATGATTCATTAAATGGTGTAACACTGCTGCCCTCTAGTGGTTAAATCATGTAATGTTCATGATTCATTAAATGGTGTAACACTGCTGCCCTCCAGTGGTTAAATCATGTAATCTTTCATGATTCATTAAATGGTGAAACACTGCTGCCCTCTAGTGGTTAAATCGTGTAATGTTTATGATTCATTAAATGGTGTAACACTGCTGCCCTCTAGTGGTTAAGTCATGTAATGCTCATGATTCATTAAATGGTGTAACACTGTTGCCCTCTAGTGGTTAGATCATGTAATGTTCATGAATCATTAAATGGTGTAACACTGATGCCCTCTAGTGGTTAAATCATGTAATGTTCATGATTCATTAAATGGTGTAACACTGCTGCGCTCTAGTGGTTAAATCATGTAATGTTTATGATTCATTAAATGGTGTAACACTGCTGCGCTCTAGTGGTTAAATCATGTAATGTTTATGATTCATTAAATGGTGTAACACTGCTGCCCTCTAGTGGTTAAATCATGTAATTTTTCATGATTCATTAAATGGTGTAACACTGCTGCCCTCTAGTGGTTAAATCATGTAATGTCCATGATTCATTAAATGGTGTAACACTGCTGCCCTCTAGTGGTTAAATCGTGTAATATTTATGATTCATTAAATGGTGTAACACTGCTGCCCTCTAGTGGTTAAATCGTGTAATGTTCATGATTCATTAAATGGTGTAACACTGCTGCCCTCTAGTGGTTAAATCGTGTAATGTTTATGATTCATTAAATGGTGTAACACTGCTGCCGTCTAGTGGTTAAATCGTGTAATGTTCATGATTCATTAAATGGTGTAACACTGCTGCACTCTAATGGTTAAATCGTGTGATGTTCATGATTCATTAAATGGTGTAACACTGCTGCCCTCTAGTGGTTAAATCATGTAATGTTCATGATTCATTAAATGGTGTAACACTGCTGCCCTCCAGTGGTTAAATCATGTAATCTTTCATGATTCATTAAATGGTGAAACACTGCTGCCCTCTAGTGGTTAAATCGTGTAATGTTTATGATTCATTAAATGGTGTAACACTGCTGCCCTCTAGTGGTTAAGTCATGTAATGCTCATGATTCATTAAATGGTGTAACACTGTTGCCCTCTAGTGGTTAGATCATGTAATGTTCATGAATCATTAAATGGTGTAACACTGATGCCCTCTAGTGGTTAAATCATGTAATGTTCATGATTCATTAAATGGTGTAACACTGCTGCGCTCTAGTGGTTAAATCATGTAATGTTTATGATTCATTAAATGGTGTAACACTGCTGCCCTCTAGTGGTTAAATCATGTAATGTTCATGATTCATTAAATGGTGTAACACTGCTGCCCTCTAGTGGTTAAATCGTGTAATGTTCATGATTCATTAAATGGTGTAACACTGCTGCACTCTACTGGTTAAATCATGTAATGTCCATGATTCATTAAATGGTGTAACACTGCTGCCCTCTCGTGGTTAAATCGTGTAATGTTCATGATTCCTTAAATGGTGTAACACTGCTGCCCTCTTGTGGTTAAATCGTGTAATGTTTATGATTCATTAAATGGTGTAACACTGCTGCCGTCTAGTGGTTCAATCGTGTAATGTTCATGATTCATTAAATGGTGTAACACTGCTGCACTCTAATGGTTAAATCGTGTGATGTTCATGATTCATTAAATGGTGTAACACTGCTGCCCTCTAGTGGTTAAATCATGTAATGTTCATGATTCATTAAATGGTGTAACACTGCTGCCCTCCAGTGGTTAAATCATGTAATCTTTCATGATTCATTAAATGGTGAAACACTGCTGCCCTCTAGTGGTTAAATCATGTAATGTCCATGATTCATTAAATGGTGTAACACTGCTGCCCTCTAGTGGTTAAATCATGTGATGTTCATGATTCATTAAATGGTGTAACACTGCTGCCCTCTAGTGGTTAAATAGTGTAATGTTTATGATTCATTAAATGGTGTAACACTGCTGCCCTCTAGTGGTTAAATCGTGTAATGTTCATGATTCATTAAATGGTGTAACACTGCTGCCCTCTAGTGGTTAAATCGTGCAATGTTCATGATTCATTAAATGGTGTAACACTGCTGCCCTCAAGTGGTTAAATCATGTAATGTTTATGATTCATTAAATGGTGTAACACTGTTGCCCTCTAGTGGTTAAATCATGACATTTTTCATGATTCATTAAATGGTGTAACACTGCTGCCCTCTAGTGGTTAAATCATGTAATGTCCATGATTCATTAAATGGTGTAACACTGCTGCCCTCTAGTGGTTAAATCATGTAATGATCATGAATCATTAAATGGTGTAACACTGCTGCCCTCTAGTGGTTAAATCGTGTAATGTTCATGATTCATTAAATGGTGTAACACTGCTGCGCTCTAGTGGTTAAATCATGTAATGTTTATGATTCATTAAATGGTGTAACACTGCTGCCCTCTAGTGGTTAAATCGTGTAATGTTCATGATTCATTAAATGGTATAACACTGCTGCCCTCTAGTGGTTAAATCATGTAATGTTTATGATTCATTAAATGGTGTAACACTGCTGCCCTCTAGTGGTTAAATCATGTAATTTTTCATGATTCATTAAATGGTGTAACACTGCTGCCCTCTAGTGGTTAAATCATGTAATGTCCATGATTCATTAAATGGTGTAACACTGCTGCCCTCTAGTGGTTAAATCGTGTAATATTTATGATTCATTAAATGGTGTAACACTGCTGCCCTCTAGTGGTTAAATCATGTAATTTTTCATGATTCATTAAATGGTGTAACACTGCTGCCCTCTAGTGGTTAAATCATGTAATGTCCATGATTCATTAAATGGTGTAACACTGCTGCCCTCTCGTGGTTAAATCGTGTAATGTTCATGATTCCTTAAATGGTGTAACACTGCTGCCCTCTTGTGGTTAAATCGTGTAATGTTTATGATTCATTAAATGGTGTAACACTGCTGCCGTCTAGTGGTTAAATCGTGTAATGTTCATGATTCATTAAATGGTGTAACACTGCTGCACTCTAATGGTTAAATCGTGTGATGTTCATGATTCATTAAATGGTGTAACACTGCTGCCCTCTAGTGGTTAAATCATGTAATGTCCATGATTCATTAAATGGTGTAACACTGCTGCCCTCTAGTGGTTAAATCATGTGATGTTCATGATTCATTAAATGGTGTAACACTGCTGCCCTCTAGTGGTTAAATAGTGTAATGTTTATGATTCATTAAATGGTGTAACACTGCTGCCCTCTAGTGGTTAAATCGTGTAATGTTCATGATTCATTAAATGGTGTAACACTGCTGCCCTCTAGTGGTTAAATCGTGCAATGTTCATGATTCATTAAATGGTGTAACACTGCTGCCCTCAAGTGGTTAAATCATGTAATGTTTATGATTCATTAAATGGTGTAACACTGTTGCCCTCTAGTGGTTAAATCATGACATTTTTCATGATTCATTAAATGGTGTAACACTGCTGCCCTCTAGTGGTTAAATCATGTAATGTCCATGATTCATTAAATGGTGTAACACTGCTGCCCTCTAGTGGTTAAATCATGTAATGATCATGAATCATTAAATGGTGTAACACTGCTGCCCTCTAGTGGTTAAATCGTGTAATGTTCATGATTCATTAAATGGTGTAACACTGCTGCGCTCTAGTGGTTAAATCATGTAATGTTTATGATTCATTAAATGGTGTAACACTGCTGCCCTCTAGTGGTTAAATCGTGTAATGTTCATGATTCATTAAATGGTATAACACTGCTGCCCTCTAGTGGTTAAATCATGTAATGTTTATGATTCATTAAATGGTGTAACACTGCTGCCCTCTAGTGGTTAAATCATGTAATTTTTCATGATTCATTAAATGGTGTAACACTGCTGCCCTCTAGTGGTTAAATCATGTAATGTCCATGATTCATTAAATGGTGTAACACTGCTGCCCTCTAGTGGTTAAATCGTGTAATATTTATGATTCATTAAATGGTGTAACACTGCTGCCCTCTAGTGGTTAAATCATGTAATTTTTCATGATTCATTAAATGGTGTAACACTGCTGCCCTCTAGTGGTTAAATCATGTAATGTCCATGATTCATTAAATGGTGTAACACTGCTGCCCTCTCGTGGTTAAATCGTGTAATGTTCATGATTCCTTAAATGGTGTAACACTGCTGCCCTCTTGTGGTTAAATCGTGTAATGTTTATGATTCATTAAATGGTGTAACACTGCTGCCGTCTAGTGGTTAAATCGTGTAATGTTCATGATTCATTAAATGGTGTAACACTGCTGCACTCTAATGGTTAAATCGTGTGATGTTCATGATTCATTAAATGGTGTAACACTGCTGCCCTCTAGTGGTTAAATCATGTAATGTTCATGATTCATTAAATGGTGTAACACTGCTGCCCTCCAGTGGTTAAATCATGTAATCTTTCATGATTCATTAAATGGTGAAACACTGCTGCCCTCTAGTGGTTAAATTATGTCATGTCCATGATTCATTAAATGGTGTAACACTGCTGCACTCTAATGGTTAAATCGTGTGATGTTCATGATTCATTAAATGGTGTAACACTGCTGCCCTCTAGTGGTTAAATCATGTAATGTTCATGATTCATTAAATGGTGTAACACTGCTGCCATCTAGTGGTTAAATCGTGTAATGTTCATGATTCATTAAATGGTGTAACACTGCTGCCCTCCAGTGGTTAAATCATGTAATCTTTCATGATTCATTGAATGGTGAAACACTGCTGCCCTCTAGTGGTTAAATTATGTCATGTCCATGATTCATTAAATGGTGTAACACTGCTGCCCTCTAGTGGTTAAATCGTGTATTGTTTATGATTCATTAAATGGTGTAACACTGCTGCCGTCTAGTGGTTCAATTGTGTAATGTTCATGATTCATTAAATGGTGTAACACTGCTGCACTCTAGTGGTTAAATCGTGTGATGTTCATGATTCATTAAATGGTGTAACACTGCTGCCCTCTAGTGGTTAAATCGTGTATTGTTTATGATTCATTAAATGGTGTAACACTGCTGCCGTCTAGTGGTTCAATTGTGTAATGTTCATGATTCATTAAATGGTGTAACACTGCTGCACTCTAATGGTTAAATCGTGTGATGTTCATGATTCATTAAATGGTGTAACACTGCTGCCCTCTAGTGGTTAAATCATGTAATGTTCATGATTCATTAAATGGTGTAACACTGCTGCCCTCTAGTGGTTAAATCATGTAATCTTTCATGATTCATTAAATGGTGAAACACTGCTGCCCTCTAGTGGTTAAATCATGTAATGTTCATGATTCATTAAATGGTGTAACACTGCTGCGCTCTAGTGGTTAAATCATGTAATGTTTATGATTCATTAAATGGTGTAACACTGCTGCACTCTATTGGTTAAATCATGTAATGTCCATGATTCATTAAATGGTGTAACACTGCTGCCCTCTCGTGGTTAAATCGTGTAATGTTCATGATTCCTTAAATGGTGTAACACTGCTGCCCTCTAGTGGTTAAATCGTGTAATGTTCATGATTCATTAAATGGTGTAACACTGCTGCACTCTATTGGTTAAATCATGTAATGTCCATGATTCATTAAATGGTGTAACACTGCTGCCCTCTCGTGGTTAAATCGTGTAATGTTCATGATTCCTTAAATGGTGTAACACTGCTGCCCTCTTGTGGTTAAATCGTGTAATGTTTATGATTCATTAAATGGTGTAACACTGCTGCCGTCTAGTGGTTCAATCGTGTAATGTTCATGATTCATTAAATGGTGTAACACTGCTGCACTCTAATGGTTAAATCGTGTGATGTTCATGATTCATTAAATGGTGTAACACTGCTGCCCTCTAGTGGTTAAATCATGTAATGTTCATGATTCATTAAATGGTGTAACACTGCTGCCCTCCAGTGGTTAAATCATGTAATCTTTCATGATTCATTAAATGGTGAAACACTGCTGCCCTCTAGTGGTTAAATTATGTCATGTCCATGATTCATTAAATGGTGTAACACTGCTGCACTCTAATGGTTAAATCGTGTGATGTTCATGATTCATTAAATGGTGTAACACTGCTGCCCTCTAGTGGTTAAATCATGTAATGTTCATGATTCATTAAATGGTGTAACACTGCTGCCCTCTAGTGGTTAAATCGTGTAATGTTCATGATTCATTAAATGGTGTAACACTGCTGCCCTCCAGTGGTTAAATCATGTAATCTTTCATGATTCATTAAATGGTGAAACACTGCTGCCCTCTAGTGGTTAAATTATGTCATGTCCATGATTCATTAAATGGTGTAACACTGCTGCCCTCTCGTGGTTAAATCATGTAATGTTGATGATTCATTAAATGGTGTAACACTGCTGCCGTCTAGTGGTTAAATTGTGTAATGTTCATGATTCATTAAATGGTGTAACACTGCTGCACTCTAATGGTTAAATCGTGTGATGTTCATGATTCATTAAATGGTGTAACACTGCTGCCCTCTAGTGGTTAAATCATGTAATGTTCATGATTCATTAAATGGTGTAACACTGCTGCCCTCCAGTGGTTAAATCATGTAATCTTTCATGATTCATTAAATGGTGAAACACTGCTGCCCTCTAGTGGTTAAATCGTGTAATGTTCATGATTCATTAAATGGTGTAACACTGCTGCACTCTAATGGTTAAATCGTGTGATGTTCATGATTCATTAAATGGTGTAACACTGCTGCCCTCTAGTGGTTAAATCATGTAATGTTCATGATTCATTAAATGGTGTAACACTGCTGCCCTCCAGTGGTTAAATCATGTAATCTTTCATGATTCATTAAATGGTGAAACACTGCTGCCCTCTAGTGGTTAAATCATGTAATGTCCATGATTCATTAAATGGTGTAACACTGCTGCCCTCTAGTGGTTAAATCATGTGATGTTCATGATTCATTAAATGGTGTAACACTGCTGCCCTCTAGTGGTTAAATAGTGTAATGTTTATGATTGATTAAATGGTGTAACACTGCTGCCCTCTAGTGGTTAAATCGTGTAATGTTCATGATTCATTAAATGGTGTAACACTGCTGCCCTCTAGTGGTTAAATCGTGCAATGTTCATGATTCATTAAATGGTGTAACACTGCTGCCCTCAAGTGGTTAAATCATGTAATGTTTATGATTCATTAAATGGTGTAACACTGTTGCCCTCTAGTGGTTAAATCATGACATTTTTCATGATTCATTAAATGGTGTAACACTGCTGCCCTCTAGTGGTTAAATCATGTAATGTCCATGATTCATTAAATGGTGTAACACTGCTGCCCTCTAGTGGTTAAATCATGTAATGATCATGAATCATTAAATGGTGTAACACTGCTGCCCTCTAGTGGTTAAATCGTGTAATGTTCATGATTCATTAAATGGTATAACACTGCTGCCCTCTAGTGGTTAAATCATGTAATGTTTATGATTCATTAAATGGTGTAACACTGCTGCCCTCTAGTGGTTAAATCATGTAATTTTTCATGATTCATTAAATGGTGTAACACTGCTGCCCTCTAGTGGTTAAATCATGTAATGTCCATGATTCATTAAATGGTGTAACACTGCTGCCCTCTAGTGGTTAAATCGTGTAATATTTATGATTCATTAAATGGTGTAACACTGCTGCCCTCTAGTGGTTAAATCGTGTAATGTTCATGATTCATTAAATGGTGTAACACTGCTGCCCTCTAGTGGTTAAATCGTGTAATGTTCATGATTCATTAAATGGTGTAACACTGATGCCCTCTAGTGGTTAAATCGTGTAATGTTTATGATTCATTAAATGGTGTAACACTGCTGCCGTCTAGTGGTTAAATCGTGTAATGTTCATGATTCATTAAATGGTGTAACACTGCTGCCCTCTAGTGGTTAAATCATGTAATTTTTCATGATTCATTAAATGGTGTAACACTGCTGCCCTCTAGTGGTTAAATCATGTAATGATCATGAATCATTAAATGGTGTAACACTGCTGCCCTCTAGTGGTTAAATCGTGTAATGTTCATGATTCATTAAATGGTGTAACACTGCTGCGCTCTAGTGGTTAAATCATGTAATGTTTATGATTCATTAAATGGTGTAACACTGCTGCCCTCTAGTGGTTAAATCATGTAATGTTCATGATTCACTAATTGGTGTAACACTGCTGCCCTCTAGTAGTTAAATCGTGTAATGTTTATGATTCATTAAATGGTGTAACACTGCTGCCCTCTAGTGGTTAAATCGTGTAATGTTTATGATTCATTAAATGGTGTAACACTGCTGCCCTCTAGTGGTTAAATCGTGTAATGTTTATGATTCATTAAATGGTGTAACACTGCTGCCCTCTAGTGGTTAAATAGTGTAATGTTTATGATTCATTAAATGGTGTAACACTGTTGCCCTCTAGTGGTTAAATCATGACATTTTTCATGATTCATTAAATGGTGTAATACTGCTGCCCTCTAGTGGTTAAATCATGTAATGTCCATGATTCATTAAATGGTGTAACACTGCTGCCCTCTAGTGGTTAAATCATGTGATGTTCATGATTCATTAAATGGTGTAACACTGCTGCCCTCTAGTGGTTAAATAGTGTAATGTTTATGATTCATTAAATGGTGTAACACTGCTGCCCTCTAGTGGTTAAATCGTGTAATGTTCATGATTCATTAAATGGTGTAACACTGCTGCCCTCTAGTGGTTAAATCGTGTAATGTTCATGATTCATTACATGGTGTAACACTGCTGCCCTCAAGTGGTTAAATCATGTAATGTTTATGATTCATTAAATGGTGTAACACTGTTGCCCTCTAGTGGTTAAATCATGACATTTTTCATGATTAATTAAATGGTGTAACACTGCTGCCCTCTAGTGGTTAAATCATGTAATGTCCATGATTCATTAAATAGTGTAACACTGCTGCCCTCTAGTGGTTAAATCGTGTAATGTTCATGATTCATTAAATGGTGTAACACTGCTGCCCTCTAGTGGTTAAATCATGTAATTTTTCATGATTCATTAAATGGTGTAACACTGCTGCCCTCTAGTGGTTAAATCATGTAATGATCATGAATCATTAAATGGTGTAACACTGCTGCCCTCTAGTGGTTAAATCGTGTAATGTTCATGATTCATTAAATGGTGTAACACTGCTGCGCTCTAGTGGTTAAATCATGTAATGTTTATGATTCATTAAATGGTGTAACACTGCTGCCCTCTAGTGGTTAAATCATGTAATGTTCATGATTCATTAAATGGTGTAACACTGCTGCCCTCTAGTAGTTAAATCGTGTAATGTTTATGATTCATTAAATGGTGTAACACTGCTGCCCTCTAGTGGTTAAATCGTGTAATGTTTATGATTCATTAAATGGTGTAACACTGCTGCCCTCTAGTGGTTAAATCGTGTAATGTTTATGATTCATTAAATGGTGTAACACTGCTGCCCTCTAGTGGTTAAATCGTGTAATGTTCATGATTCATTAAATGGTGTAACACTGCTGCCCTCTCGTGGTTAAATCGTGTAATGTTCATGATTCATTAAATGGTGTAACACTGCTGCCCTCTAGTGGTTAAATCGTGTAATGTTTATGATTCATTAAATGGTGTAACACTGCTGCCCTCTAGTGGTTAAATCGTGTAATGTTCATGATTCATTAAATGGTGTAACACTGCTGCCCTCTAGTGGTTAAATCGTGTAATGTTCATGATTCATTAAATGGGGTAACACTGCTGCCCTCAAGTGGTTAAATCATGTAATGTTTATGATTCATTAAATGGTGTAACACTGTTGCCCTCTAGTGGTTAAATCATGACATTTTTCATGATTCATTAAATGGTGTAACACTGCTGCCCTCTAGTGGTTAAATCATGTAATGTCCATGATTCATTAAATGGTGTAACACTGCTGCCCTCTAGTGGTTAAATCGTGTAATGTTAATGATTCATTAAATGGTGTAACACTGCTGCCCTCTAGTGGTTAAATCGTGTAATGTTCATGATTCATTAAATGGTGTAACACTGCTGCCCTCTAGTGGTTAAATCGTGTAATTTTTCATGATTCATTAAATGGTGTAACACTGCTGCCCTCTAGTGGTTAAATCATGTAATGTCCATGATTCATTAAATGGTGTAACACTGCTGCCCTCTAGTGGTTAAATCATGTAATGTTCATGATTCATTAAATGGTGTAACACTGCTGCCCTCTAGTGGTTAAATCATGTAATTTTTCATGATTCATTGAATGGTGTAACACTGCTGCCCTCTAGTGGTTAAATCATGTAATGATCATGAATCATTAAATGGTGTAACACTGCTGCCCTCTAGTGGTTAAATCGTGTAATGTTCATGATTCATTAAATGGTGTAACACTGCTGCCCTCTAGTGGTTAAATCATGTAATGTTTATGATTCATTAAATGGTGTAACACTGCTGCCCTCTAGTGGTTAAATCGTGTAATGTTCATGATTCATTAAATGGTGTAACACTGCTGCCCTCTCGTGGTTAAATCGTGTAATGTTCATGATTCATTAAATGGTGTAACACTGCTGCCCTCTAGTGGTTAAATCGTGTAATGTTCATGATTCATTAAATGGTGTAACACTGCTGCCCTCTAGTGGTTAAATCGTGTAATGTTCATGATTCATTAAATGGTGTAACACTGCTGCCCTCAAGTGGTTAAATCATGTAATGTTTATGATTCATTAAATGGTGTAACACTGTTGCCCTCTAGTGGTTAAATCATGACATTTTTCATGATTCATTAAATGGTGTAACACTGCTGCCCTCTAGTGGTTAAATCATGTAATGTCCATGATTCATTAAATGGTGTAACACTGCTGCCCTCTAGTGGTTAAATCGTGTAATGTTCATGATTCATTAAATGGTGTAACACTGCTGCCCTCTAGTGGTTAAATCATGTAATTTTTCATGATTCATTGAATGGTGTAACACTGCTGCCCTCTAGTGGTTAAATCATGTAATGATCATGAATCATTAAATGGTGTAACACTGCTGCCCTCTAGTGGTTAAATCGTGTAATGTTCATGATTCATTAAATGGTGTAACACTGCTGCCCTCTAGTGGTTAAATCATGTAATGTTTATGATTCATTAAATGGTGTAACACTGCTGCCCTCTAGTGGTTAAATTGTGTAATGTTCATGATTCATTAAATGGTGTAACACTGCTGCCCTCTAGTAGTTAAATCGTGTAATGTTTATGATTCATTAAATGGTGTAACACTGCTGCCCTCTAGTGGTTAAATCGTGTAATGTTTATGATTCATTAAATGGTGTAACACTGCTGCCCTCCAGTGGTTAAATCATGTAATATTTCATGATTCATTAAATGGTGTAACACTGCTGCCCTCTAGTGGTTAAATCATGTAATATCCATGATTCATTAAATGGTATAACACTGCTGCCCTCTAGTGGTTAAATCATGTAATGTTTATGATTCATTAAATGGTGTAACACTGCTGCCCTCTAGTGGTTAAATCATGTAATTTTTCATGATTCATTAAATGGTGAAACACTGCTGCCCTCTAGTGGTTAAATTATGTCATGTCCATGATTCATTAAATGGTGTAACACTGCTGCCCTCTCGTGGTTAAATCGTGTAATGTTCATGATTCATTAAATGGTGTAACACTGCTGCCCTCTAGTGGTTAAATCGTGTAATGTTTATGATTCATTAAATGGTATAACACTGCTGCCCTCTAGTGGTTAAATTGTGTAATGTTCATGATTCATTAAATGGTGTAACACTGCTGCCCTCTAGTGGTTAAATCATGTAATGTCCATGATTCATTAAATGGTGTAACACTGCTGCCCTCTAGTGGTTAAATCATGTAATGTTCATGATTCATTAAATGGTGTAACACTGCTGCCCTCTAGTGGTTAAATCATGTAATTTTTCATGATTCATTGAATGGTGTAACACTGCTGCCCTCTAGTGGTTAAATCATGTAATGATCATGAATCATTAAATGGTGTAACACTGCTGCCCTCTAGTGGTTAAATCGTGTAATGTTCATGATTCATTAAATGGTGTAACACTGCTGCCCTCTAGTGGTTAAATCATGTAATGTTTATGATTCATTAAATGGTGTAACACTGCTGCCCTCTAGTGGTTAAATCGTGTAATGTTCATGATTCATTAAATGGTGTAACACTGCTGCCCTCTCGTGGTTAAATCGTGTAATGTTCATGATTCATTAAATGGTGTAACACTGCTGCCCTCTAGTGGTTAAATCGTGTAATGTTCATGATTCATTAAATGGTGTAACACTGCTGCCCTCTAGTGGTTAAATCGTGTAATGTTCATGATTCATTAAATGGTGTAACACTGCTGCCCTCAAGTGGTTAAATCATGTAATGTTTATGATTCATTAAATGGTGTAACACTGTTGCCCTCTAGTGGTTAAATCATGACATTTTTCATGATTCATTAAATGGTGTAACACTGCTGCCCTCTAGTGGTTAAATCATGTAATGTCCATGATTCATTAAATGGTGTAACACTGCTGCCCTCTAGTGGTTAAATCGTGTAATGTTCATGATTCATTAAATGGTGTAACACTGCTGCCCTCTAGTGGTTAAATCATGTAATTTTTCATGATTCATTGAATGGTGTAACACTGCTGCCCTCTAGTGGTTAAATCATGTAATGATCATGAATCATTAAATGGTGTAACACTGCTGCCCTCTAGTGGTTAAATCGTGTAATGTTCATGATTCATTAAATGGTGTAACACTGCTGCCCTCTAGTGGTTAAATCATGTAATGTTTATGATTCATTAAATGGTGTAACACTGCTGCCCTCTAGTGGTTAAATTGTGTAATGTTCATGATTCATTAAATGGTGTAACACTGCTGCCCTCTAGTAGTTAAATCGTGTAATGTTTATGATTCATTAAATGGTGTAACACTGCTGCCCTCTAGTGGTTAAATCGTGTAATGTTTATGATTCATTAAATGGTGTAACACTGCTGCCCTCCAGTGGTTAAATCATGTAATATTTCATGATTCATTAAATGGTGTAACACTGCTGCCCTCTAGTGGTTAAATCATGTAATATCCATGATTCATTAAATGGTATAACACTGCTGCCCTCTAGTGGTTAAATCATGTAATGTTTATGATTCATTAAATGGTGTAACACTGCTGCCCTCTAGTGGTTAAATCATGTAATTTTTCATGATTCATTAAATGGTGAAACACTGCTGCCCTCTAGTGGTTAAATTATGTCATGTCCATGATTCATTAAATGGTGTAACACTGCTGCCCTCTCGTGGTTAAATCGTGTAATGTTCATGATTCATTAAATGGTGTAACACTGCTGCCCTCTAGTGGTTAAATCGTGTAATGTTTATGATTCATTAAATGGTATAACACTGCTGCCCTCTAGTGGTTAAATTGTGTAATGTTCATGATTCATTAAATGGTGTAACACTGCTGCACTCTAATGGTTAAATCGTGTGATGTTCATGATTCATTAAATGGTGTAACACTGCTGCCCTCTAGTGGTTAAATCATGTAATGTTCATGATTCATTAAATGGTGTAACACTGCTGCCCTCCAGTGGTTAAATCATGTAATCTTTCATGATTCATTAAATGGTGAAACACTGCTGCCCTCTAGTGGTTAAATTATGTCATGTCCATGATTCATTAAATGGTGTAACACTGCTGCCCTCTAGTGGTTAAATCGTGTAATGTTTATGATTCATTAAATGGTGTAACACTGCTGCCCTCTAGTGGTTAAATCATGTAATGCTCATGATTCATTAAATGGTGTAACACTGTTGCCCTCTAGTGGTTAGATCATGTAATGTTCATGAATCATTAAATGGTGTAACACTGATGCCCTCTAGTGGTTAAATCATGTAATGTTCATGATTCATTAAATGGTGTAACACTGCTGCGCTCTAGTGGTTAAATCATGTAATGTTCATGATTCATTAAATGGTGTAACACTGCTGCCCTCTAGTGGTTAAATCATGTAATGTTCATGATTCATTAAATGGTGTAACACTGCTGCCCTCTAGTGGTTAAATCATGTAATGTGCATGATTCATTAAATGGTGTAACACTGCTGCCCTCTAGTGGTTAAATCATGTAATGTTTATGATTCATTAAATGGTGTAACACTGCTGCCCTCCAGTGGTTAAATCGTGTAATCTTTCATGATTCATTAAATGGTGTAACACTGCTGCCCTCTAGTGGTTAAATCGTGTAATGTTCATGAATCATTAAATGGTGTAACACTGCTGCCCTCTAGTGGTTAAATCGTGTAATGTTCATGATTCATTAAATGGTGTAACACTGCTGCCCTCTAGTGGTTAAATCATGTAATGTTGATGATTCAGTAAATGGTGTAACACTGCTGCCCTCCAGTGGTTAAATCATGTAATCTTTCATGATTCATTAAATGGTGTAACACTGCTGCCCTCTAGTGGTTAAATCATGTAATGTCCATGATTCATTAAATGGTGTAACACTGCTGCCCTCCAGTGGTTAAATCATGTAATCTTTCATGATTCATTAAATGGTGTAACACTGCTGCCCTCTAGTGGTTAAATCGTGTAATGTTCATGATTCATTAAATGGTGTAACACTGCTGCCCTCTCGTGGTTAAATCGTGTAATGTTCATGATTCATTAAATGGTGTAACACTGCTGCCCTCTAGTGGTTAAATCGTGTAATGTTTATGATTCATTAAATGGTGTAACACTGCTGCCCTCTAGTGGTTAAATCGTGTAATGTTCATGATTCATTAAATGGTGTAACACTGCTGCCCTCTAGTGGTTAAATCGTGTAATGTTCATGATTCATTAAATGGTGTAACACTGCTGCCCTCAAGTGGTTAAATCATGTAATGTTTATGATTCATTAAATGGTGTAACACTGTTGCCCTCTAGTGGTTAAATCATGACATTTTTCATGATTCATTAAATGGTGTAACACTGCTGCCCTCTAGTGGTTAAATCATGTAATGTCCATGATTCATTAAATGGTGTAACACTGCTGCCCTCTAGTGGTTAAATCGTGTAATGTTCATGATTCATTAAATGGTGTAACACTGCTGCCCTCTAGTGGTTAAATCATGTAATTTTTCATGATTCATTGAATGGTGTAACACTGCTGCCCTCTAGTGGTTAAATCATGTAATGATCATGAATCATTAAATGGTGTAACACTGCTGCCCTCTAGTGGTTAAATCGTGTAATGTTCATGATTCATTAAATGGTGTAACACTGCTGCCCTCTAGTGGTTAAATCATGTAATGTTTATGATTCATTAAATGGTGTAACACTGCTGCCCTCTAGTGGTTAAATTGTGTAATGTTCATGATTCATTAAATGGTGTAACACTGCTGCCCTCTAGTAGTTAAATCGTGTAATGTTTATGATTCATTAAATGGTGTAACACTGCTGCCCTCTAGTGGTTAAATCGTGTAATGTTTATGATTCATTAAATGGTGTAACACTGCTGCCCTCCAGTGGTTAAATCATGTAATATTTCATGATTCATTAAATGGTGTAACACTGCTGCCCTCTAGTGGTTAAATCATGTAATATCCATGATTCATTAAATGGTATAACACTGCTGCCCTCTAGTGGTTAAATCATGTAATGTTTATGATTCATTAAATGGTGTAACACTGCTGCCCTCTAGTGGTTAAATCATGTAATTTTTCATGATTCATTAAATGGTGAAACACTGCTGCCCTCTAGTGGTTAAATTATGTCATGTCCATGATTCATTAAATGGTGTAACACTGCTGCCCTCTCGTGGTTAAATCGTGTAATGTTCATGATTCATTAAATGGTGTAACACTGCTGCCCTCTAGTGGTTAAATCGTGTAATGTTTATGATTCATTAAATGGTATAACACTGCTGCCCTCTAGTGGTTAAATTGTGTAATGTTCATGATTCATTAAATGGTGTAACACTGCTGCCCTCTAGTGGTTAAATCATGTAATGTCCATGATTCATTAAATGGTGTAACACTGCTGCCCTCTAGTGGTTAAATCATGTAATGTTCATGATTCATTAAATGGTGTAACACTGCTGCCCTCTAGTGGTTAAATCATGTAATTTTTCATGATTCATTGAATGGTGTAACACTGCTGCCCTCTAGTGGTTAAATCATGTAATGATCATGAATCATTAAATGGTGTAACACTGCTGCCCTCTAGTGGTTAAATCGTGTAATGTTCATGATTCATTAAATGGTGTAACACTGCTGCCCTCTAGTGGTTAAATCATGTAATGTTTATGATTCATTAAATGGTGTAACACTGCTGCCCTCTAGTGGTTAAATCGTGTAATGTTCATGATTCATTAAATGGTGTAACACTGCTGCCCTCTCGTGGTTAAATCGTGTAATGTTCATGATTCATTAAATGGTGTAACACTGCTGCCCTCTAGTGGTTAAATCGTGTAATGTTCATGATTCATTAAATGGTGTAACACTGCTGCCCTCTAGTGGTTAAATCGTGTAATGTTCATGATTCATTAAATGGTGTAACACTGCTGCCCTCAAGTGGTTAAATCATGTAATGTTTATGATTCATTAAATGGTGTAACACTGTTGCCCTCTAGTGGTTAAATCATGACATTTTTCATGATTCATTAAATGGTGTAACACTGCTGCCCTCTAGTGGTTAAATCATGTAATGTCCATGATTCATTAAATGGTGTAACACTGCTGCCCTCTAGTGGTTAAATCGTGTAATGTTCATGATTCATTAAATGGTGTAACACTGCTGCCCTCTAGTGGTTAAATCATGTAATTTTTCATGATTCATTGAATGGTGTAACACTGCTGCCCTCTAGTGGTTAAATCATGTAATGATCATGAATCATTAAATGGTGTAACACTGCTGCCCTCTAGTGGTTAAATCGTGTAATGTTCATGATTCATTAAATGGTGTAACACTGCTGCCCTCTAGTGGTTAAATCATGTAATGTTTATGATTCATTAAATGGTGTAACACTGCTGCCCTCTAGTGGTTAAATTGTGTAATGTTCATGATTCATTAAATGGTGTAACACTGCTGCCCTCTAGTAGTTAAATCGTGTAATGTTTATGATTCATTAAATGGTGTAACACTGCTGCCCTCTAGTGGTTAAATCGTGTAATGTTTATGATTCATTAAATGGTGTAACACTGCTGCCCTCCAGTGGTTAAATCATGTAATATTTCATGATTCATTAAATGGTGTAACACTGCTGCCCTCTAGTGGTTAAATCATGTAATATCCATGATTCATTAAATGGTATAACACTGCTGCCCTCTAGTGGTTAAATCATGTAATGTTTATGATTCATTAAATGGTGTAACACTGCTGCCCTCTAGTGGTTAAATCATGTAATTTTTCATGATTCATTAAATGGTGAAACACTGCTGCCCTCTAGTGGTTAAATTATGTCATGTCCATGATTCATTAAATGGTGTAACACTGCTGCCCTCTCGTGGTTAAATCGTGTAATGTTCATGATTCATTAAATGGTGTAACACTGCTGCCCTCTAGTGGTTAAATCGTGTAATGTTTATGATTCATTAAATGGTATAACACTGCTGCCCTCTAGTGGTTAAATTGTGTAATGTTCATGATTCATTAAATGGTGTAACACTGCTGCACTCTAATGGTTAAATCGTGTGATGTTCATGATTCATTAAATGGTGTAACACTGCTGCCCTCTAGTGGTTAAATCATGTAATGTTCATGATTCATTAAATGGTGTAACACTGCTGCCCTCCAGTGGTTAAATCATGTAATCTTTCATGATTCATTAAATGGTGAAACACTGCTGCCCTCTAGTGGTTAAATTATGTCATGTCCATGATTCATTAAATGGTGTAACACTGCTGCCCTCTAGTGGTTAAATCGTGTAATGTTTATGATTCATTAAATGGTGTAACACTGCTGCCCTCTAGTGGTTAAATCATGTAATGCTCATGATTCATTAAATGGTGTAACACTGTTGCCCTCTAGTGGTTAGATCATGTAATGTTCATGAATCATTAAATGGTGTAACACTGATGCCCTCTAGTGGTTAAATCATGTAATGTTCATGATTCATTAAATGGTGTAACACTGCTGCGCTCTAGTGGTTAAATCATGTAATGTTCATGATTCATTAAATGGTGTAACACTGCTGCCCTCTAGTGGTTAAATCATGTAATGTTCATGATTCATTAAATGGTGTAACACTGCTGCCCTCTAGTGGTTAAATCATGTAATGTGCATGATTCATTAAATGGTGTAACACTGCTGCCCTCTAGTGGTTAAATCATGTAATGTTTATGATTCATTAAATGGTGTAACACTGCTGCCCTCCAGTGGTTAAATCGTGTAATCTTTCATGATTCATTAAATGGTGTAACACTGCTGCCCTCTAGTGGTTAAATCGTGTAATGTTCATGAATCATTAAATGGTGTAACACTGCTGCCCTCTAGTGGTTAAATCGTGTAATGTTCATGATTCATTAAATGGTGTAACACTGCTGCCCTCTAGTGGTTAAATCATGTAATGTTGATGATTCAGTAAATGGTGTAACACTGCTGCCCTCCAGTGGTTAAATCATGTAATCTTTCATGATTCATTAAATGGTGTAACACTGCTGCCCTCTAGTGGTTAAATCATGTAATGTCCATGATTCATTAAATGGTGTAACACTGCTGCCCTCCAGTGGTTAAATCATGTAATCTTTCATGATTCATTAAATGGTGTAACACTGCTGCCCTCTAGTGGTTAAATCGTGTAATGTTCATGATTCATTAAATGGTGTAACACTGCTGCCCTCTCGTGGTTAAATCGTGTAATGTTCATGATTCATTAAATGGTGTAACACTGCTGCCCTCTAGTGGTTAAATCGTGTAATGTTTATGATTCATTAAATGGTGTAACACTGCTGCCCTCTAGTGGTTAAATCGTGTAATGTTCATGATTCATTAAATGGTGTAACACTGCTGCCCTCTAGTGGTTAAATCGTGTAATGTTCATGATTCATTAAATGGTGTAACACTGCTGCCCTCAAGTGGTTAAATCATGTAATGTTTATGATTCATTAAATGGTGTAACACTGTTGCCCTCTAGTGGTTAAATCATGACATTTTTCATGATTCATTAAATGGTGTAACACTGCTGCCCTCTAGTGGTTAAATCATGTAATGTCCATGATTCATTAAATGGTGTAACACTGCTGCCCTCTAGTGGTTAAATCGTGTAATGTTTATGATTCATTAAATGGTGTAACACTGCTGCCCTCTAGTGGTTAAATCATGTAATTTTTCATGATTCATTGAATGGTGTAACACTGCTGCCCTCTAGTGGTTAAATCGTGTAATGTTCATGATTCATTAAATGGTGTAACACTGCTGCCCTCTAGTGGTTAAATCATGTAATGTTTATGATTCATTAAATGGTGTAACACTGCTGCCCTCTAGTGGTTAAATCGTGTAATGTTCATGATTCATTAAATGGTGTAACACTGCTGCCCTCTAGTAGTTAAATCGTGTAATGTTTATGATTCATTAAATGGTGTAACACTGCTGCCCTCTAGTGGTTAAATCGTGTAATGTTTATGATTCATTAAATGGTGTAACACTGCTGCCCTCCAGTGGTTAAATCATGTAATATTTCATGATTCATTAAATGGTGTAACACTGCTGCCCTCTAGTGGTTAAATCATGTAATATCCATGATTCATTAAATGGTATAACACTGCTGCCCTCTAGTGGTTAAATCATGTAATGTTTATGATTCATTAAATGGTGTAACACTGCTGCCCTCTAGTGGTTAAATCATGTAATTTTTCATGATTCATTAAATGGTGAAACACTGCTGCCCTCTAGTGGTTAAATTATGTCATGTCCATGATTCATTAAATGGTGTAACACTGCTGCCCTCTCGTGGTTAAATCGTGTAATGTTCATGATTCATTAAATGGTGTAACACTGCTGCCCTCTAGTGGTTAAATCGTGTAATGTTCATGATTCATTAAATGGTATAACACTGCTGCCCTCTAGTGGTTAAATTGTGTAATGTTCATGATTCATTAAATGGTGTAACACTGCTGCACGCTAATGGTTAAATCGTGTGATGTTCATGATTCATTAAATGGTGTAACACTGCTGCCCTCTAGTGGTTAAATCATGTAATGTTCATGATTCATTAAATGGTGTAACACTGCTGCCCTCCAGTGGTTAAATCATGTAATCTTTCATGATTCATTAAATGGTGTAACACTGCTGCCCTCTAGTGGTTAAATCATGTAATGCTCATGATTCATTAAATGGTGTAACACTGTTGCCCTCTAGTGGTTAGATCATGTAATGTTCATGAATCATTAAATGGTGTAACACTGATGCCCTCTAGTGGTTAAATCATGTAATGTTCATGATTCATTAAATGGTGTAACACTGCTGCGCTCTAGTGGTTAAATCATGTAATTTTTATGATTCATTAAATGGTGTAACACTGCTGCCCTCCAGTGGTTAAATCGTGTAATCTTTCATGATTCATTAAATGGTGTAACACTGCTGCCCTCTAGTGGTTAAATCGTGTAATGTTCATGAATCATTAAATGGTGTAACACTGCTGCCCTCTAGTGGTTAAATCGTGTAATGTTCATGATTCATTAAATGGTGTAACACTGCTGCCCTCTAGTGGTTAAATCATGTAATGTTGATGATTCAATAAATGGTGTAACACTGCTGCCCTCCAGTGGTTAAATCATGTAATCTTTCATGATTCATTAAATGGTGTAACACTGCTGCCCTCTAGTGGTTAAATCATGTAATGTCCATGATTCATTAAATGGTGTAACACTGCTGCCCTCCAGTGGTTAAATCATGTAATCTTTCATGATTCATTAAATGGTGTAACACTGCTGCCCTCTAGTGGTTAAATCATGTAAGTCCATGATTCATTAAATGGTGTAACACTGCTGCCCTCTAGTGGTTAAATCATGTAATGTTCATGAATCATTAAATGGTGTAACACTGCTGCACTCTTGTGGTTAAATCATGTGATGTTCATGATTCATTAAATGGTGTAACACTGCTGCCCTCTAGTGGTTAAATAGTGTAATGTTTATGATTCATTAAATGTTGTAACACTGTTGCCCTCTAGTGGTTAAATCATGACATTTTTCATGATTCATTAAATGGTGTAACACTGCTGCCCTCTAGTGGTTAAATCATGTAATGTCCATGATTCATTAAATGGTGTAACACTGCTGCCCTCTAGTGGTTAAATCATGTGATGTTCATGATTCATTAAATGGTGTAACACTGCTGCCCTCTAGTGGTTAAATAGTGTAATGTTTATGATTCATTAAATGGTGTAACACTGCTGCCCTCTAGTGGTTAAATCGTGTAATGTTCATGATTCATTAAATGGTGTAACACTGCTGCCCTCTAGTGGTTAAATCGTGCAATGTTCATGATTCATTAAATGGTGTAACACTGCTGCCCTCAAGTGGTTAAATCATGTAATGTTTATGATTCATTAAATGGTGTAACACTGTTGCCCTCTAGTGGTTAAATCATGACATTTTTCATGATTCATTAAATGGTGTAACACTGCTGCCCTCTAGTGGTTAAATCATGTAATGTCCATGATTCATTAAATGGTGTAACACTGCTGCCCTCTAGTGGTTAAATCATGTAATGATCATGAATCATTAAATGGTGTAACACTGCTGCCCTCTAGTGGTTAAATCGTGTAATGTTCATGATTCATTAAATGGTGTAACACTGCTGCGCTCTAGTGGTTAAATCATGTAATGTTTATGATTCATTAAATGGTGTAACACTGCTGCCCTCTAGTGGTTAAATCGTGTAATGTTCATGATTCATTAAATGGTATAACACTGCTGCCCTCTAGTGGTTAAATCATGTAATGTTTATGATTCATTAAATGGTGTAACAGTGCTGCCCTCTAGTGGTTAAATCATGTAATTTTTCATGATTCATTAAATGGTGTAACACTGCTGCCCTCTAGTGGTTAAATCATGTAATGTCCATGATTCATTAAATGGTGTAACACTGCTGCCCTCTAGTGGTTAAATCGTGTAATATTTATGATTCATTAAATGGTGTAACACTGCTGCCCTCTAGTGGTTAAATCGTGTAATGTTCATGATTCATTAAATGGTGTAACACTGCTGCCCTCTAGTGGTTAAATCGTGTAATGTTTATGATTCATTAAATGGTGTAACACTGCTGCCGTCTAGTGGTTAAATCGTGTAATGTTCATGATTCATTAAATGGTGTAACACTGCTGCACTCTAATGGTTAAATCGTGTGATGTTCATGATTCATTAAATGGTGTAACACTGCTGCCCTCTAGTGGTTAAATCATGTAATGTTCATGATTCATTAAATGGTGTAACACTGCTGCCCTCTAGTGGTTAAATCGTGTAATGTTCATGATTCATTAAATGGTGTAACACTGCTGCCCTCCAGTGGTTAAATCATGTAATCTTTCATCATTCATTAAATGGTGAAACACTGCTGCCCTCTAGTGGTTAAATTATGTCATGTCCATGATTCATTAAATGGTGTAACACTGCTGCCCTCTCGTGGTTAAATCGTGTAATGTTCATGATTCCTTAAATGGTGTAACACTGCTGCCCTCTTGTGGTTAAATCGTGTAATGTTTATGATTCATTAAATGGTGTAACACTGCTGCCGTCTAGTGGTTAAATCGTGTAATGTTCATGATTCATTAAATGGTGTAACACTGCTGCACTCTAATGGTTAAATCGTGTGATGTTCATGATTCATTAAATGGTGTAACACTGCTGCCCTCTAGTGGTTAAATCATGTAATGTTCATGATTCATTAAATGGTGTAACACTGCTGCCCTCCAGTGGTTAAATCATGTAATCTTTCATGATTCATTAAATGGTGAAACACTGCTGCCCTCTAGTGGTTAAAATATGTCATGTCCATGATTCATTAAATGGTGTAACACTGCTGCACTCTAATGGGTAAATCGTGTGATGTTCATGATTCATTAAATGGTGTAACACTGCTGCCCTCTAGTGGTTAAATCATGTAATGTTCATGATTCATTAAATGGTGTAACACTGCTGCCCTCTAGTGGTTAAATCGTGTAATGTTCATGATTCATTAAGTGGTGTAACACTGCTGCCCTCCAGTGGTTAAATCATGTAATCTTTCATGATTCATTGAATGGTGAAACACTGCTGCCCTCTAGTGGTTAAATTATGTCATGTCCATGATTCATTAAATGGTGTAACACTGCTGCCCTCTCGTGGTTAAATCGTGTAATGTTCATGATTCATTAAATGGTGTAACACTGCTGCCCTCTAGTGGTTAAATCGTGTATTGTTTATGATTCATTAAATGGTGTAACACTGCTGCCGTTTAGTGGTTAAATTGTGTAATGTTCATGATTCATTAAATGGTGTAACACTGCTGCACTCTAATGGTTAAATCGTGTGATGTTCATGATTCATTAAATGGTGTAACACTGCTGCCCTCTAGTGGTTAAATCATGTAATGTTCATGATTCATTAAATGGTGTAACACTGCTGCCCTCCAGTGGTTAAATCATGTAATCTTTCATGATTCATTAAATGGTGAAACACTGCTGCCCTCTAGTGGTTAAATCGTGTAATGTTTATGATTCATTAAATGGTGTAACACTGCTGCCCTCTAGTGGTTAAGTCATGTAATGCTCATGATTCATTAAATGGTGTAACACTGTTGCCCTCTAGTGGTTAGATCATGTAATGTTCATGAATCATTAAATGGTTTAACACTGATGCCCTCTAGTGGTTAAATCATGTAATGTTCATGATTCATTAAATGGTGTAACACTGCTGCGCTCTAGTGGTTAAATCATGTAATGTTTATGATTCATTAAATGGTGTAACACTGCTGCCCTCTAGTGGTTAAATCATGTAATGTTCATGATTCATTAAATGGTGTAACACTGCTGCCCTCTAGTGGTTAAATCATGTAATGTTCATGATTCATTAAATGGTGTAACACTGCTGCCCTCTAGTGGTTAAATCGTGTAATGTTCATGATTCATTAAATGGTGAAACACTGCTGCCCTTCAGTGGTTAAATCATGTAATCTTTCATGATTCATTAAATGGTGTAACACTGCTGCCCTCTAGTGGTTAAATCATGTAAGTCCATGATTCATTAAATGGTGTAACACTGCTGCCCTCTAGTGGTTAAATCATGTAATGTTCATGAATCATTAAATGGTGTAACACTGCTGCACTCTTGTGGTTAAATCATGTGATGTTCATGATTCATTAAATGGTGTAACACTGCTGCCCTCTAGTGGTTAAATTGTGTAATGTTTATGATTCATTAAATGGTGTAACACTGTTGCCCTCTAGTGGTTAAATCATGACATTTTTCATGATTCATTAAATGGTGTAACACTGCTGCCCTCTAGTGGTTAAATCATGTAATGTCCATGATTCATTAAATGGTGTAACACTGCTGCCCTCTAGTGGTTAAATCATGTGATGTTCATGATTCATTAAATGGTGTAACACTGCTGCCCTCTAGTGGTTAAATAGTGTAATGTTCATGATTCATTAAATGGTGTAACACTGCTGCCCTATAGTGGTTAAATCGTGCAATGTTCATGATTCATTAAATGGTGTAACACTGCTGCCCTCAAGTGGTTAAATCATGTAATGTTTATGATTCATTAAATGGTGTAACACTGTTGCCCTCTAGTGGTTAAATCATGACATTTTTCATGATTCATTAAATGGTGTAACACTGCTGCCCTCTAGTGGTTAAATCATGTAATGTCCATGATTCATTAAATGGTGTAACACTGCTGCCCTCTAGTGGTTAAATCATGTAATGATCATGAATCATTAAATGGTGTAACACTGCTGCCCTCTAGTGGTTAAATCGTGTAATGTTTATGATTCATTAAATGGTGTAACACTGCTGCCCTCTAGTGGTTAAATCGTGTAATGTTTATGATTCATTAAATAGTGTAACACTGCTGCCCTCTAGTGGTTAAATCGTGTAATGTTTATGATTCATTAAATGGTGTAACACTGCTGCCCTCTAGTGGTTAAATAGTGTAATGTTTATGATTCATTAAATGGTGTAACACTGTTGCCCTCTAGTGGTTAAATCATGACATTTTTCATGATTCATTAAATGGTGTAATACTGCTGCCCTCTAGTGGTTAAATCATGTAATGTCCATGATTCATTAAATGGTGTAACACTGCTGCCCTCTAGTGGTTAAATCATGTGATGTTCATGATTCATTAAATGGTGTAACACTGCTGCCCTCTCGTGGTTAAATAGTGTAATGTTTATGATTCATTAAATGGTGTAACACTGCTGCCCTCTAGTGGTTAAATCGTGTAATGTTCATGATTCATTAAATGGTGTAACACTGCTGCCCTCTAGTGGTTAAATCGTGTAATGTTCATGATTCATTACATGGTGTAACACTGCTGCCCTCAAGTGGTTAAATCATGTAATGTTTATGATTCATTAAATGGTGTAACACTGTTGCCCTCTAGTGGTTAAATCATGACATTTTTCATGATTAATTAAATGGTGTAACACTGCTGCCCTCTAGTGGTTAAATCATGTAATGTCCATGATTCATTAAATAGTGTAACACTGCTGCCCTCTAGTGGTTAAATCGTGTAATGTTCATGATTCATTAAATGGTGTAACACTGCTGCCCTCTAGTGGTTAAATCATGTAATTTTTCATGATTCATTAAATGGTGTAACACTGCTGCCCTCTAGTGGTTAAATCATGTAATGATCATGAATCATTAAATGGTGTAACACTGCTGCCCTCTAGTGGTTAAATCGTGTAATGTTCATGATTCATTAAATGGTGTAACACTGCTGCGCTCTAGTGGTTAAATCATGTAATGTTTATGATTCATTAAATGGTGTAACACTGCTGCCCTCTAGTGGTTAAATCATGTAATGTTCATGATTCATTAAATGGTGTAACACTGCTGCCCTCTAGTAGTTAAATCGTGTAATGTTTATGATTCATTAAATGGTGTAACACTGCTGCCCTCTAGTGGTTAAATCGTGTAATGTTTATGATTCATTAAATGGTGTAACACTGCTGCCCTCTAGTGGTTAAATCGTGTAATGTTTATGATTCATTAAATGGTGTAACACTGCTGCCCTCTAGTGGTTAAATCGTGTAATGTTCATGATTCATTAAATGGTGTAACACTGCTGCCCTCTCGTGGTTAAATCGTGTAATGTTCATGATTCATTAAATGGTGTAACACTGCTGCCCTCTAGTGGTTAAATCGTGTAATGTTTATGATTCATTAAATGGTGTAACACTGCTGCCCTCTAGTGGTTAAATCGTGTAATGTTCATGATTCATTAAATGGTGTAACACTGCTGCCCTCTAGTGGTTAAATCGTGTAATGTTCATGATTCATTAAATGGGGTAACACTGCTGCCCTCAAGTGGTTAAATCATGTAATGTTTATGATTCATTAAATGGTGTAACACTGTTGCCCTCTAGTGGTTAAATCATGACATTTTTCATGATTCATTAAATGGTGTAACACTGCTGCCCTCTAGTGGTTAAATCATGTAATGTCCATGATTCATTAAATGGTGTAACACTGCTGCCCTCTAGTGGTTAAATCGTGTAATGTTAATGATTCATTAAATGGTGTAACACTGCTGCCCTCTAGTGGTTAAATCGTGTAATGTTCATGATTCATTAAATGGTGTAACACTGCTGCCCTCTAGTGGTTAAATCGTGTAATTTTTCATGATTCATTAAATGGTGTAACACTGCTGCCCTCTAGTGGTTAAATCATGTAATGTCCATGATTCATTAAATGGTGTAACACTGCTGCCCTCTAGTGGTTAAATCATGTAATGTTCATGATTCATTAAATGGTGTAACACTGCTGCCCTCTAGTGGTTAAATCATGTAATTTTTCATGATTCATTGAATGGTGTAACACTGCTGCCCTCTAGTGGTTAAATCATGTAATGATCATGAATCATTAAATGGTGTAACACTGCTGCCCTCTAGTGGTTAAATCGTGTAATGTTCATGATTCATTAAATGGTGTAACACTGCTGCCCTCTAGTGGTTAAATCATGTAATGTTTATGATTCATTAAATGGTGTAACACTGCTGCCCTCTAGTGGTTAAATCGTGTAATGTTCATGATTCATTAAATGGTGTAACACTGCTGCCCTCTCGTGGTTAAATCGTGTAATGTTCATGATTCATTAAATGGTGTAACACTGCTGCCCTCTAGTGGTTAAATTGTGTAATGTTCATGATTCATTAAATGGTGTAACACTGCTGCCCTCTAGTAGTTAAATCGTGTAATGTTTATGATTCATTAAATGGTGTAACACTGCTGCCCTCTAGTGGTTAAATCGTGTAATGTTTATGATTCATTAAATGGTGTAACACTGCTGCCCTCCAGTGGTTAAATCATGTAATATTTCATGATTCATTAAATGGTGTAACACTGCTGCCCTCTAGTGGTTAAATCATGTAATATCCATGATTCATTAAATGGTATAACACTGCTGCCCTCTAGTGGTTAAATTATGTCATGTCCATGATTCATTAAATGGTGTAACACTGCTGCCCTCTCGTGGTTAAATCGTGTAATGTTCATGATTCATTAAATGGTGTAACACTGCTGCCCTCTAGTGGTTAAATCGTGTAATGTTTATGATTCATTAAATGGTATAACACTGCTGCCCTCTAGTGGTTAAATTGTGTAATGTTCATGATTCATTAAATGGTGTAACACTGCTGCACTCTAATGGTTAAATCGTGTGATGTTCATGATTCATTAAATGGTGTAACACTGCTGCCCTCTAGTGGTTAAATCATGTAATGTTCATGATTCATTAAATGGTGTAACACTGCTGCCCTCCAGTGGTTAAATCATGTAATCTTTCATGATTCATTAAATGGTGAAACACTGCTGCCCTCTAGTGGTTAAATTATGTCATGTCCATGATTCATTAAATGGTGTAACACTGCTGCCCTCTAGTGGTTAAATCGTGTAATGTTTATGATTCATTAAATGGTGTAACACTGCTGCCCTCTAGTGGTTAAATCATGTAATGCTCATGATTCATTAAATGGTGTAACACTGTTGCCCTCTAGTGGTTAGATCATGTAATGTTCATGAATCATTAAATGGTGTAACACTGATGCCCTCTAGTGGTTAAATCATGTAATGTTCATGATTCATTAAATGGTGTAACACTGCTGCGCTCTAGTGGTTAAATCATGTAATGTTCATGATTCATTAAATGGTGTAACACTGCTGCCCTCTAGTGGTTAAATCATGTAATGTTCATGATTCATTAAATGGTGTAACACTGCTGCCCTCTAGTGGTTAAATCATGTAATGTGCATGATTCATTAAATGGTGTAACACTGCTGCCCTCTAGTGGTTAAATCATGTAATGTTTATGATTCATTAAATGGTGTAACACTGCTGCCCTCCAGTGGTTAAATCGTGTAATCTTTCATGATTCATTAAATGGTGTAACACTGCTGCCCTCTAGTGGTTAAATCGTGTAATGTTCATGAATCATTAAATGGTGTAACACTGCTGCCCTCTAGTGGTTAAATCGTGTAATGTTCATGATTCATTAAATGGTGTAACACTGCTGCCCTCTAGTGGTTAAATCATGTAATGTTGATGATTCAGTAAATGGTGTAACACTGCTGCCCTCCAGTGGTTAAATCATGTAATCTTTCATGATTCATTAAATGGTGTAACACTGCTGCCCTCTAGTGGTTAAATCATGTAATGTCCATGATTCATTAAATGGTGTAACACTGCTGCCCTCCAGTGGTTAAATCATGTAATCTTTCATGATTCATTAAATGGTGTAACACTGCTGCCCTCTAGTGGTTAAATCGTGTAATGTTCATGATTCATTAAATGGTGTAACACTGCTGCCCTCTCGTGGTTAAATCGTGTAATGTTCATGATTCATTAAATGGTGTAACACTGCTGCCCTCTAGTGGTTAAATCGTGTAATGTTTATGATTCATTAAATGGTGTAACACTGCTGCCCTCTAGTGGTTAAATCGTGTAATGTTCATGATTCATTAAATGGTGTAACACTGCTGCCCTCTAGTGGTTAAATCGTGTAATGTTCATGATTCATTAAATGGTGTAACACTGCTGCCCTCAAGTGGTTAAATCATGTAATGTTTATGATTCATTAAATGGTGTAACACTGTTGCCCTCTAGTGGTTAAATCATGACATTTTTCATGATTCATTAAATGGTGTAACACTGCTGCCCTCTAGTGGTTAAATCATGTAATGTCCATGATTCATTAAATGGTGTAACACTGCTGCCCTCTAGTGGTTAAATCGTGTAATGTTTATGATTCATTAAATGGTGTAACACTGCTGCCCTCTAGTGGTTAAATCATGTAATTTTTCATGATTCATTGAATGGTGTAACACTGCTGCCCTCTAGTGGTTAAATCGTGTAATGTTCATGATTCATTAAATGGTGTAACACTGCTGCCCTCTAGTGGTTAAATCATGTAATGTTTATGATTCATTAAATGGTGTAACACTGCTGCCCTCTAGTGGTTAAATCGTGTAATGTTCATGATTCATTAAATGGTGTAACACTGCTGCCCTCTAGTAGTTAAATCGTGTAATGTTTATGATTCATTAAATGGTGTAACACTGCTGCCCTCTAGTGGTTAAATCGTGTAATGTTTATGATTCATTAAATGGTGTAACACTGCTGCCCTCCAGTGGTTAAATCATGTAATATTTCATGATTCATTAAATGGTGTAACACTGCTGCCCTCTAGTGGTTAAATCATGTAATATCCATGATTCATTAAATGGTATAACACTGCTGCCCTCTAGTGGTTAAATCATGTAATGTTTATGATTCATTAAATGGTGTAACACTGCTGCCCTCTAGTGGTTAAATCATGTAATTTTTCATGATTCATTAAATGGTGAAACACTGCTGCCCTCTAGTGGTTAAATTATGTCATGTCCATGATTCATTAAATGGTGTAACACTGCTGCCCTCTCGTGGTTAAATCGTGTAATGTTCATGATTCATTAAATGGTGTAACACTGCTGCCCTCTAGTGGTTAAATCGTGTAATGTTCATGATTCATTAAATGGTATAACACTGCTGCCCTCTAGTGGTTAAATTGTGTAATGTTCATGATTCATTAAATGGTGTAACACTGCTGCACGCTAATGGTTAAATCGTGTGATGTTCATGATTCATTAAATGGTGTAACACTGTTGCCCTCTAGTGGTTAGATCATGTAATGTTCATGAATCATTAAATGGTGTAACACTGATGCCCTCTAGTGGTTAAATCATGTAATGTTCATGATTCATTAAATGGTGTAACACTGCTGCGCTCTAGTGGTTAAATCATGTAATTTTTATGATTCATTAAATGGTGTAACACTGCTGCCCTCCAGTGGTTAAATCGTGTAATCTTTCATGATTCATTAAATGGTGTAACACTGCTGCCCTCTAGTGGTTAAATCGTGTAATGTTCATGAATCATTAAATGGTGTAACACTGCTGCCCTCTAGTGGTTAAATCGTGTAATGTTCATGATTCATTAAATGGTGTAACACTGCTGCCCTCTAGTGGTTAAATCATGTAATGTTGATGATTCAATAAATGGTGTAACACTGCTGCCCTCCAGTGGTTAAATCATGTAATCTTTCATGATTCATTAAATGGTGTAACACTGCTGCCCTCTAGTGGTTAAATCATGTAATGTCCATGATTCATTAAATGGTGTAACACTGCTGCCCTCCAGTGGTTAAATCATGTAATCTTTCATGATTCATTAAATGGTGTAACACTGCTGCCCTCTAGTGGTTAAATCATGTAAGTCCATGATTCATTAAATGGTGTAACACTGCTGCCCTCTAGTGGTTAAATCATGTAATGTTCATGAATCATTAAATGGTGTAACACTGCTGCACTCTTGTGGTTAAATCATGTGATGTTCATGATTCATTAAATGATGTAACACTGCTGCCCTCTAGTGGTTAAATAGTGTAATGTTTATGATTCATTAAATGTTGTAACACTGTTGCCCTCTAGTGGTTAAATCATGACATTTTTCATGATTCATTGAATGGTGTAACACTGCTGCCCTCTAGTGGTTAAATCATGTAATGTCCATGATTCATTAAATGGTGTAACACTGCTGCCCTCTAGTGGTTAAATCATGTGATGTTCATGATTCATTAAATGGTGTAACACTGCTGCCCTCTAGTGGTTAAATAGTGTAATGTTTATGATTCATTAAATGGTGTAACACTGCTGCCCTCTAGTGGTTAAATCGTGTAATGTTCATGATTCATTAAATGGTGTAACACTGCTGCCCTCTAGTGGTTAAATCGTGCAATGTTCATGATTCATTAAATGGTGTAACACTGCTGCCCTCAAGTGGTTAAATCATGTAATGTTTATGATTCATTAAATGGTGTAACACTGTTGCCCTCTAGTGGTTAAATCATGACATTTTTCATGATTCATTAAATGGTGTAACACTGCTGCCCTCTAGTGGTTAAATCATGTAATGTCCATGATTCATTAAATGGTGTAACACTGCTGCCCTCTAGTGGTTAAATCATGTAATGATCATGAATCATTAAATGGTGTAACACTGCTGCCCTCTAGTGGTTAAATCGTGTAATGTTCATGATTCATTAAATGGTGTAACACTGCTGCGCTCTAGTGGTTAAATCATGTAATGTTTATGATTCATTAAATGGTGTAACACTGCTGCCCTCTAGTGGTTAAATCGTGTAATGTTCATGATTCATTAAATGGTATAACACTGCTGCCCTCTAGTGGTTAAATCATGTAATGTTTATGATTCATTAAATGGTGTAACAGTGCTGCCCTCTAGTGGTTAAATCATGTAATTTTTCATGATTCATTAAATGGTGTAACACTGCTGCCCTCTAGTGGTTAAATCATGTAATGTCCATGATTCATTAAATGGTGTAACACTGCTGCCCTCTAGTGGTTAAATCGTGTAATATTTATGATTCATTAAATGGTGTAACACTGCTGCCCTCTAGTGGTTAAATCGTGTAATGTTCATGATTCATTAAATGGTGTAACACTGCTGCCCTCTAGTGGTTAAATCGTGTAATGTTTATGATTCATTAAATGGTGTAACACTGCTGCCGTCTAGTGGTTAAATCGTGTAATGTTCATGATTCATTAAATGGTGTAACACTGCTGCACTCTAATGGTTAAATCGTGTGATGTTCATGATTCATTAAATGGTGTAACACTGCTGCCCTCTAGTGGTTAAATCATGTAATGTTCATGATTCATTAAATGGTGTAACACTGCTGCCCTCTAGTGGTTAAATCGTGTAATGTTCATGATTCATTAAATGGTGTAACACTGCTGCCCTCCAGTGGTTAAATCATGTAATCTTTCATGATTCATTAAATGGTGAAACACTGCTGCCCTCTAGTGGTTAAATTATGTCATGTCCATGATTCATTAAATGGTGTAACACTGCTGCCCTCTCGTGGTTAAATCGTGTAATGTTCATGATTCCTTAAATGGTGTAACACTGCTGCCCTCTTGTGGTTAAATCGTGTAATGTTTATGATTCATTAAATGGTGTAACACTGCTGCCGTCTAGTGGTTAAATCGTGTAATGTTCATGATTCATTAAATGGTGTAACACTGCTGCACTCTAATGGTTAAATCGTGTGATGTTCATGATTCATTAAATGGTGTAACACTGCTGCCCTCTAGTGGTTAAATCATGTAATGTTCATGATTCATTAAATGGTGTAACACTGCTGCCCTCCAGTGGTTAAATCATGTAATCTTTCATGATTCATTAAATGGTGAAACACTGCTGCCCTCTAGTGGTTAAAATATGTCATGTCCATGATTCATTAAATGGTGTAACACTGCTGCACTCTAATGGGTAAATCGTGTGATGTTCATGATTCATTAAATGGTGTAACACTGCTGCCCTCTAGTGGTTAAATCATGTAATGTTCATGATTCATTAAATGGTGTAACACTGCTGCCCTCTAGTGGTTAAATCGTGTAATGTTCATGATTCATTAAATGGTGTAACACTGCTGCCCTCTAGTGGTTAAATCGTGTAATGTTCATGATTCATTAAGTGGTGTAACACTGCTGCCCTCCAGTGGTTAAATCATGTAATCGTTCATGATTCATTGAATGGTGAAACACTGCTGCCCTCTAGTGGTTAAATTATGTCATGTCCATGATTCATTAAATGGTGTAACACTGCTGCCCTCTCGTGGTTAAATCGTGTAATGTTCATGATTCATTAAATGGTGTAACACTGCTGCCCTCTAGTGGTTAAATCGTGTATTGTTTATGATTCATTAAATGGTGTAACACTGCTGCCGTTTAGTGGTTAAATTGTGTAATGTTCATGATTCATTAAATGGTGTAACACTGCTGCACTCTAATGGTTAAATCGTGTGATGTTCATGATTCATTAAATGGTGTAACACTGCTGCCCTCTAGTGGTTAAATCATGTAATGTTCATGATTCATTAAATGGTGTAACACTGCTGCCCTCCAGTGGTTAAATCATGTAATCTTTCATGATTCATTAAATGGTGAAACACTGCTGCCCTCTAGTGGTTAAATCGTGTAATGTTTATGATTCATTAAATGGTGTAACACTGCTGCCCTCTAGTGGTTAAGTCATGTAATGCTCATGATTCATTAAATGGTGTAACACTGTTGCCCTCTAGTGGTTAGATCATGTAATGTTCATGAATCATTAAATGGTGTAACACTGATGCCCTCTAGTGGTTAAATCATGTAATGTTCATGATTCATTAAATGGTGTAACACTGCTGCGCTCTAGTGGTTAAATCATGTAATGTTTATGATTCATTAAATGGTGTAACACTGCTGCCCTCTAGTGGTTAAATCATGTAATGTTCATGATTCATTAAATGGTGTAACACTGCTGCCCTCTAGTGGTTAAATCATGTAATGTTCATGATTCATTAAATGGTGTAACACTGCTGCCCTCTAGTGGTTAAATCGTGTAATGTTCATGATTCATTAAATGGTGAAACACTGCTGCCCTTCAGTGGTTAAATCATGTAATCTTTCATGATTCATTAAATGGTGTAACACTGCTGCCCTCTAGTGGTTAAATCATGTAAGTCCATGATTCATTAAATGGTGTAACACTGCTGCCCTCTAGTGGTTAAATCATGTAATGTTCATGAATCATTAAATGGTGTAACACTGCTGCACTCTTGTGGTTAAATCATGTGATGTTCATGATTCATTAAATGGTGTAACACTGCTGCCCTCTAGTGGTTAAATAGTGTAATGTTTATGATTCATTAAATGGTGTAACACTGTTGCCCTCTAGTGGTTAAATCATGACATTTTTCATGATTCATTAAATGGTGTAACACTGCTGCCCTCTAGTGGTTAAATCATGTAATGTCCATGATTCATTAAATGGTGTAACACTGCTGCCCTCTAGTGGTTAAATCATGTGATGTTCATGATTCATTAAATGGTGTAACACTGCTGCCCTCTAGTGGTTAAATAGTGTAATGTTCATGATTCATTAAATGGTGTAACACTGCTGCCCTATAGTGGTTAAATCGTGTAATGTTCATCATTCATTAAATGGTATAACACTGCTGCCCTCTAGTGGTTAAATCATGTAATGTTTATGATTCATTAAATGGTGTAACACTGCTGCCCTCTAGTGGTTAAATCATGTAATTTTTCATGATTCATTAAATGGTGTAACACTGCTGCCCTCTAGTGGTTAAATCATGTAATGTCCATGATTCATTAAATGGTGTAACACTGCTGCCCTCTAGTGGTTAAATCGTGTAATAGTTATGATTCATTAAATGGTGTAACACTGCTGCCCTCTAGTGGTTAAATCGTGTAATGTTCATGATTCATTAAATGGTGTAACACTGCTGCCCTCTAGTGGTTAAATCGTGTAATGTTTATGATTCATTAAATGGTGTAACACTGCTGCCGTCTAGTGGTTAAATCGTGTAATGTTCATGATTCATTAAATGGTGTAACACTGCTGCACTCTAATGGTTAAATCGTGTGATGTTCATGATTCATTAAATGGTGTAACACTGCTGCCCTCTAGTGGTTAAATCGTGTAATGTTCATGATTCATTAAATGGTGTAACACTGCTGCCCTCCAGTGGTTAAATCATGTAATCTTTCATGATTCATTAAATGGTGAAACACTGCTGCCCTCTCGTGGTTAAATCGTGTAATGTTCATGATTCCTTAAATGGTGTAACACTGCTGCCCTCTTGTGGTTAAATCGTGTAATGTTTATGATTCATTAAATGGTGTAACACTGCTGCCGTCTAGTGGTTAAATCGTGTAATGTTCATGATTCATTAAATGGTGTAACACTGCTGCACTCTAATGGTTAAATCGTGTGATGCTCATGATTCATTAAATGGTGTAACACTGCTGCCCTCTAGTGGTTAAATCATGTAATGTTCATGATTCATTAAATGGTGTAACACTGCTGCCCTCCAGTGGTTAAATCATGTAATCTTTCATGATTCATTAAATGGTGAAACACTGCTGCCCTCTAGTGGTTAAATTATGTCATGTCCATGATTCATTAAATGGTGTAACACTGCTGCACTCTAATGGTTAAATCGTGTGATGTTCATGATTCATTAAATGGTGTAACACTGCTGCCCTCTAGTGGTTAAATCATGTAATGTTCATGATTCATTAAATGGTGTAACACTGCTGCCCTCTAGTGGTTAAATCGTGTAATGTTCATGATTCATTAAATGGTGTAACACTGCTGCCCTCCAGTGGTTAAATCATGTAATCTTTCATGATTCATTGAATGGTGAAACACTGCTGCCCTCTAGTGGTTAAATTATGTCATGTCCATGATTCATTAAATGGTGTAACACTGCTGCCCTCTAGTGGTTAAATCGTGTATTGTTTATGATTCATTAAATGGTGTAACACTGCTGCCGTCTAGTGGTTCAATTGTGTAATGTTCATGATTCATTAAATGGTGTAACACTGCTGCACTCTAATGGTTAAATCGTGTGATGTTCATGATTCATTAAATGGTGTAACACTGCTGCCCTCCAGTGGTTAAATCATGTAATCTTTCATGATTCATTAAATGGTGAAACACTGCTGCCCTCTAGTGGTTAAATCGTGTAATGTTTATGATTCATTAAATGGTGTAACACTGCTGCCCTCTAGTGGTTAAGTCATGTAATGCTCATGATTCATTAAATGGTGTAACACTGTTGCCCTCTAGTGGTTAGATCATGTAATGTTCATGAATCATTAAATGGTGTAACACTGATGCCCTCTAGTGGTTAAATCATGTAATGTCCATGATTCATTAAATGGTGTAACACTGCTGCCCTCTCGTGGTTAAATCGTGTAATGTTCATGATTCCTTAAATGGTGTAACACTGCTGCCCTCTTGTGGTTAAATCGTGTAATGTTTATGATTCATTAAATGGTGTAACACTGCTGCCGTCTAGTGGTTCAATCGTGTAATGTTCATGATTCATTAAATGGTGTAACACTGCTGCACTCTAATGGTTAAATCGTGTGATGTTCATGATTCATTAAATGGTGTAACACTGCTGCCCTCTAGTGGTTAAATCATGTAATGTTCATGATTCATTAAATGGTGTAACACTGCTGCCCTCCAGTGGTTAAATCATGTAATCTTTCATGATTCATTAAATGGTGAAACACTGCTGCCCTCTAGTGGTTAAATTATGTCATGTCCATGATTCATTAAATGGTGTAACACTGCTGCACTCTAATGGTTAAATCGTGTGATGTTCATGATTCATTAAATGGTGTAACACTGCTGCCCTCTAGTGGTTAAATCATGTAATGTTCATGATTCATTAAATGGTGTAACACTGCTGCCCTCTAGTGGTTAAATCGTGTAATGTTCATGATTCATTAAATGGTGTAACACTGCTGCCCTCCAGTGGTTAAATCATGTAATCTTTCATGATTCATTAAATGGTGAAACACTGCTGCCCTCTAGTGGTTAAATTATGTCATGTCCATGATTCATTAAATGGTGTAACACTGCTGCCCTCTCGTGGTTAAATCGTGTAATGTTCATGATTCATTAAATGGTGTAACACTGCTGCCCTCTAGTGGTTAAATCGTGTATTGTTTATGATTCATTAAATGGTGTAACACTGCTGCCGTCTAGTGGTTAAATTGTGTAATGTTCATGATTCATTAAATGGTGTAACACTGCTGCACTCTAATGGTTAAATCGTGTGATGTTCATGATTCATTAAATGGTGTAACACTGCTGCCCTCTAGTGGTTAAATCATGTAATGTTCATGATTCATTAAATGGTGTAACACTGCTGCCCTCCAGTGGTTAAATCATGTAATCTTTCATGATTCATTAAATGGTGAAACACTGCTGCCCTCTAGTGGTTAAATCGTGTAATGTTTATGATTCATTAAATGGTGTAACACTGCTGCCCTCTAGTGGTTAAGTCATGTAATGCTCATGATTCATTAAATGGTGTAACACTGTTGCCCTCTAGTGGTTAGATCATGTAATGTTCATGAATCATTAAATGGTGTAACACTGATGCCCTCTAGTGGTTAAATCATGTAATGTTCATGATTCATTAAATGGTGTAACACTGCTGCGCTCTAGTGGTTAAATCATGTAATGTTTATGATTCATTAAATGGTGTAACACTGCTGCGCTCTAGTGGTTAAATCATGTAATGTTTATGATTCATTAAATGGTGTAACACTGCTGCCCTCTAGTGGTTAAATCATGTAATTTTTCATGATTCATTAAATGGTGTAACACTGCTGCCCTCTAGTGGTTAAATCATGTAATGTCCATGATTCATTAAATGGTGTAACACTGCTGCCCTCTAGTGGTTAAATCGTGTAATATTTATGATTCATTAAATGGTGTAACACTGCTGCCCTCTAGTGGTTAAATCGTGTAATGTTCATGATTCATTAAATGGTGTAACACTGCTGCCCTCTAGTGGTTAAATCGTGTAATGTTTATGATTCATTAAATGGTGTAACACTGCTGCCGTCTAGTGGTTAAATCGTGTAATGTTCATGATTCATTAAATGGTGTAACACTGCTGCACTCTAATGGTTAAATCGTGTGATGTTCATGATTCATTAAATGGTGTAACACTGCTGCCCTCTAGTGGTTAAATCATGTAATGTTCATGATTCATTAAATGGTGTAACACTGCTGCCCTCCAGTGGTTAAATCATGTAATCTTTCATGATTCATTAAATGGTGAAACACTGCTGCCCTCTAGTGGTTAAATCGTGTAATGTTTATGATTCATTAAATGGTGTAACACTGCTGCCCTCTAGTGGTTAAGTCATGTAATGCTCATGATTCATTAAATGGTGTAACACTGTTGCCCTCTAGTGGTTAGATCATGTAATGTTCATGAATCATTAAATGGTGTAACACTGATGCCCTCTAGTGGTTAAATCATGTAATGTTCATGATTCATTAAATGGTGTAACACTGCTGCGCTCTAGTGGTTAAATCATGTAATGTTTATGATTCATTAAATGGTGTAACACTGCTGCCCTCTAGTGGTTAAATCATGTAATGTTCATGATTCATTAAATGGTGTAACACTGCTGCCCTCTAGTGCAGGGGTGTCAAACTCATTTCCACTCTGGGGCCGCATCAGCATCACGGTCGCCCTCAAAGGGCCGGTTGTAAATGTAAGATGGTGTAAATGTAACTTCTCCTAATATATTTAGTTTAGTTTCCCGGGATATCTGTGACTTCCACAACACCTACTAAGCAGAAATAGGTTCTTTTTTCCATGGTTAATGGCGGACAGTTGAACGGCTTTCAGGGCGATAAGCCACGCCCCCTCTCCGGCGCGTCCACTGCGAATGAACACAAATAGCCCCCGGCGAGACCGGCGGCGCGAATGGTCAACTTAAATGCTTAAACAACTAACTTCTCGCCTCAAAACATCCTAAAATTACTTTCTGTGACTTAACAACAGTAGTATTTTGAAAGTTTCAACTTCCAGTTGTGTGATTTCTCCTCCGCCATTGTTTACTGTTGCTGGTACAAAATGCATTCTGGGATATTTGGCTGTCCCAAGTACAGACAAGTCACCTCCGATGCATCCCCGGTAAAATGGGCGGAGCCACATCCGGGCATTAGGACCGTGCTTGGCTCGATGTGAACTTTGAATTGGAACAGTACTTGGGCACTGATGACATTTCACAAGTCCACGAGTTCACAAGTGCAGAGAAGTACACATGTTGAGAAAGGCACGATCACTTGTTGGAAATCCTCTTTATGGGTTGTTGCATCTCCTGTCCACCTGTTGTGATAGTTTTAATGTCGGCACACATGCTATCTCATCACTTCGACTTTCTATCTCATAATTTCGACCATGGGGATATTTTTATTTTCACATCTAACTTTAAATTTTTGTAAAAAAAAATTTTTTTTATTTTTTTTTTTTTGGCTGGCGGATTCGCGGGCCACATTAAATGACGCAGTGGGCCGGATCCGGCCCGCGGGCCGTATGTTTGACACCCCTGCTCTAGTGGTTAAATCATGTAATGTTCATGATTCATTAAATGGTGTAACACTGCTGCCCTCTAGTGGTTAAATCGTGTAATGTTCATGATTCATTAAATGGTGTAACACTGCTGCACTCTACTGGTTAAATCATGTAATGTCCATGATTCATTAAATGGTGTAACACTGCTGCCCTCTCGTGGTTAAATCGTGTAATGTTCATGATTCCTTAAATGGTGTAACACTGCTGCCCTCTTGTGGTTAAATCGTGTAATGTTTATGATTCATTAAATGGTGTAACACTGTTGCCGTCTAGTGGTTCAATCGTGTAATGTTCATGATTCATTAAATGGTGTAACACTGCTGCACTCTAATGGTTAAATCGTGTGATGTTCATGATTCATTAAATGGTGTAACACTGCTGCCCTCTAGTGGTTAAATCATGTAATGTTCATGATTCATTAAATGGTGTAACACTGCTGCCCTCCAGTGGTTAAATCATGTAATGTTTATGATTCATTAAATGGTGTAACACTGCTGCCGTCTAGTGGTTAAATCGTGTAATGTTCATGATTCATTAAATGGTGTAACACTGCTGCACTCTAATGGTTAAATCGTGTGATGTTCATGATTCATTAAATGGTGTAACACTGCTGCCCTCTAGTGGTTAAATCATGTAATGTTCATGATTCATTAAATGGTGTAACACTGCTGCCCTCCAGTGGTTAAATCATGTAATCTTTCATGATTCATTAAATGGTGAAACACTGCTGCCCTCTAGTGGTTAAATCGTGTAATGTTTATGATTCATTAAATGGTGTAACACTGCTGCCCTCTAGTGGTTAAGTCATGTAATGCTCATGATTCATTAAATGGTGTAACACTGTTGCCCTCTAGTGGTTAGATCATGTAATGTTCATGAATCATTAAATGGTGTAACACTGATGCCCTCTAGTGGTTAAATCATGTAATGTTCATGATTCATTAAATGGTGTAACACTGCTGCGCTCTAGTGGTTAAATCATGTAATGTTTATGATTCATTAAATGGTGTAACACTGCTGCCCTCTAGTGGTTAAATCATGTAATGTTCATGATTCATTAAATGGTGTAACACTGCTGCCCTCTAGTGCAGGGGTGTCAAACTCATTTCCACTCTGGGGCCGCATCAGCATCACGGTCGCCCTCAAAGGGCCGGTTGTAAATGTAAGATGGTGTAAATGTAACTTCTCCTAATATATTTAGTTTAGTTTCCCGGGATATCTGTGACTTCCACAACACCTACTAAGCAGAAATAGGTTCTTTTTTCCATGGTTAATGGCGGACAGTTGAACGGCTTTCAGGGCGATAAGCCACGCCCCCTCTCCGGCGCGTCCACTGCGAATGAACACAAATAGCCCCCGGCGAGACCGGCGGCGCGAATGGTCAACTTAAATGCTTAAACAACTAACTTCTCGCCTCAAAACATCCTAAAATTACTTTCTGTGACTTAACAACAGTAGTATTTTGAAAGTTTCAACTTCCAGTTGTGTGATTTCTCCTCCGCCATTGTTTACTGTTGCTGGTACAAAATGCATTCTGGGATATTTGGCTGTCCCAAGTACAGACAAGTCACCTCCGATGCATCCCCGGTAAAATGGGCGGAGCCACATCCGGGCATTAGGACCGTGCTTGGCTCGATGTGAACTTTGAATTGGAACAGTACTTGGGCACTGATGACATTTCACAAGTCCACGAGTTCACAAGTGCAGAGAAGTACACATGTTGAGAAAGGCACGATCACTTGTTGGAAATCCTCTTTATGGGTTGTTGCATCTCCTGTCCACCTGTTGTGATAGTTTTAATGTCGGCACACATGCTATCTCATCACTTCGACTTTCTATCTCATAATTTCGACCATGGGGATATTTTTATTTTCACATCTAACTTTAAATTTTTGTAAAAAAAAAATTTTTTTATTTTTTTTTTTTTGGCTGGCGGATTCGCGGGCCACATTAAATGACGCAGTGGGCCGGATCCGGCCCGCGGGCCGTATGTTTGACACCCCTGCTCTAGTGGTTAAATCATGTAATGTTCATGATTCATTAAATGGTGTAACACTGCTGCCCTCTAGTGGTTAAATCGTGTAATGTTCATGATTCATTAAATGGTGTAACACTGCTGCACTCTACTGGTTAAATCATGTAATGTCCATGATTCATTAAATGGTGTAACACTGCTGCCCTCTCGTGGTTAAATCGTGTAATGTTCATGATTCCTTAAATGGTGTAACACTGCTGCCCTCTTGTGGTTAAATCGTGTAATGTTTATGATTCATTAAATGGTGTAACACTGTTGCCGTCTAGTGGTTCAATCGTGTAATGTTCATGATTCATTAAATGGTGTAACACTGCTGCACTCTAATGGTTAAATCGTGTGATGTTCATGATTCATTAAATGGTGTAACACTGCTGCCCTCTAGTGGTTAAATCATGTAATGTTCATGATTCATTAAATGGTGTAACACTGCTGCCCTCCAGTGGTTAAATCATGTAATCTTTCATGATTCATTAAATGGTGAAACACTGCTGCCCTCTAGTGGTTAAATCATGTAATGTCCATGATTCATTAAATGGTGTAACACTGCTGCCCTCTAGTGGTTAAATCATGTGATGTTCATGATTCATTAAATGGTGTAACACTGCTGCCCTCTAGTGGTTAAATAGTGTAATGTTTATGATTCATTAAATGGTGTAACACTGCTGCCCTCTAGTGGTTAAATCGTGTAATGTTCATGATTCATTAAATGGTGTAACACTGCTGCCCTCTAGTGGTTAAATCGTGCAATGTTCATGATTCATTAAATGGTGTAACACTGCTGCCCTCAAGTGGTTAAATCATGTAATGTTTATGATTCATTAAATGGTGTAACACTGTTGCCCTCTAGTGGTTAAATCATGACATTTTTCATGATTCATTAAATGGTGTAACACTGCTGCCCTCTAGTGGTTAAATCATGTAATGTCCATGATTCATTAAATGGTGTAACACTGCTGCCCTCTAGTGGTTAAATCATGTAATGATCATGAATCATTAAATGGTGTAACACTGCTGCCCTCTAGTGGTTAAATCGTGTAATGTTCATGATTCATTAAATGGTGTAACACTGCTGCGCTCTAGTGGTTAAATCATGTAATGTTTATGATTCATTAAATGGTGTAACACTGCTGCCCTCTAGTGGTTAAATCGTGTAATGTTCATGATTCATTAAATGGTATAACACTGCTGCCCTCTAGTGGTTAAATCATGTAATGTTTATGATTCATTAAATGGTGTAACACTGCTGCCCTCTAGTGGTTAAATCATGTAATTTTTCATGATTCATTAAATGGTGTAACACTGCTGCCCTCTAGTGGTTAAATCATGTAATGTCCATGATTCATTAAATGGTGTAACACTGCTGCCCTCTAGTGGTTAAATCGTGTAATATTTATGATTCATTAAATGGTGTAACACTGCTGCCCTCTAGTGGTTAAATCATGTAATTTTTCATGATTCATTAAATGGTGTAACACTGCTGCCCTCTAGTGGTTAAATCATGTAATGTCCATGATTCATTAAATGGTGTAACACTGCTGCCCTCTCGTGGTTAAATCGTGTAATGTTCATGATTCCTTAAATGGTGTAACACTGCTGCCCTCTTGTGGTTAAATCGTGTAATGTTTATGATTCATTAAATGGTGTAACACTGCTGCCGTCTAGTGGTTAAATCGTGTAATGTTCATGATTCATTAAATGGTGTAACACTGCTGCACTCTAATGGTTAAATCGTGTGATGTTCATGATTCATTAAATGGTGTAACACTGCTGCCCTCTAGTGGTTAAATCATGTAATGTTCATGATTCATTAAATGGTGTAACACTGCTGCCCTCCAGTGGTTAAATCATGTAATCTTTCATGATTCATTAAATGGTGAAACACTGCTGCCCTCTAGTGGTTAAATTATGTCATGTCCATGATTCATTAAATGGTGTAACACTGCTGCACTCTAATGGTTAAATCGTGTGATGTTCATGATTCATTAAATGGTGTAACACTGCTGCCCTCTAGTGGTTAAATCATGTAATGTTCATGATTCATTAAATGGTGTAACACTGCTGCCATCTAGTGGTTAAATCGTGTAATGTTCATGATTCATTAAATGGTGTAACACTGCTGCCCTCCAGTGGTTAAATCATGTAATCTTTCATGATTCATTGAATGGTGAAACACTGCTGCCCTCTAGTGGTTAAATTATGTCATGTCCATGATTCATTAAATGGTGTAACACTGCTGCACTCTAATGGTTAAATCGTGTGATGTTCATGATTCATTAAATGGTGTAACACTGCTGCCCTCTAGTGGTTAAATCATGTAATGTTCATGATTCATTAAATGGTGTAACACTGCTGCCCTCCAGTGGTTAAATCATGTAATCTTTCATGATTCATTAAATGGTGAAACACTGCTGCCCTCTAGTGGTTAAATCGTGTAATGTTTATGATTCATTAAATGGTGTAACACTGCTGCCCTCTAGTGGTTAAGTCATGTAATGCTCATGATTCATTAAATGGTGTAACACTGTTGCCCTCTAGTGGTTAGATCATGTAATGTTCATGAATCATTAAATGGTGTAACACTGATGCCCTCTAGTGGTTAAATCATGTAATGTTCATGATTCATTAAATGGTGTAACACTGCTGCGCTCTAGTGGTTAAATCATGTAATGTTTATGATTCATTAAATGGTGTAACACTGCTGCGCTCTAGTGGTTAAATCATGTAATGTTTATGATTCATTAAATGGTGTAACACTGCTGCCCTCTAGTGGTTAAATCATGTAATTTTTCATGATTCATTAAATGGTGTAACACTGCTGCCCTCTAGTGGTTAAATCATGTAATGTCCATGATTCATTAAATGGTGTAACACTGCTGCCCTCTAGTGGTTAAATCGTGTAATATTTATGATTCATTAAATGGTGTAACACTGCTGCCCTCTAGTGGTTAAATCGTGTAATGTTCATGATTCATTAAATGGTGTAACACTGCTGCCCTCTAGTGGTTAAATCGTGTAATGTTTATGATTCATTAAATGGTGTAACACTGCTGCCGTCTAGTGGTTAAATCGTGTAATGTTCATGATTCATTAAATGGTGTAACACTGCTGCACTCTAATGGTTAAATCGTGTGATGTTCATGATTCATTAAATGGTGTAACACTGCTGCCCTCTAGTGGTTAAATCATGTAATGTTTATGATTCATTAAATGGTGTAACACTGCTGCCCTCTAGTGGTTAAATCATGTAATGTTCATGATTCATTAAATGGTGTAACACTGCTGCCCTCTAGTGGTTAAATCGTGTAATGTTCATGATTCATTAAATGGTGTAACACTGCTGCACTCTACTGGTTAAATCATGTAATGTCCATGATTCATTAAATGGTGTAACACTGCTGCCCTCTCGTGGTTAAATCGTGTAATGTTCATGATTCCTTAAATGGTGTAACACTGCTGCCCTCTTGTGGTTAAATCGTGTAATGTTTATGATTCATTAAATGGTGTAACACTGCTGCCGTCTAGTGGTTCAATCGTGTAATGTTCATGATTCATTAAATGGTGTAACACTGCTGCACTCTAATGGTTAAATCGTGTGATGTTCATGATTCATTAAATGGTGTAACACTGCTGCCCTCTAGTGGTTAAATCATGTAATGTTCATGATTCATTAAATGGTGTAACACTGCTGCCCTCCAGTGGTTAAATCATGTAATCTTTCATGATTCATTAAATGGTGAAACACTGCTGCCCTCTAGTGGTTAAATCATGTAATGTCCATGATTCATTAAATGGTGTAACACTGCTGCCCTCTAGTGGTTAAATCATGTGATGTTCATGATTCATTAAATGGTGTAACACTGCTGCCCTCTAGTGGTTAAATAGTGTAATGTTTATGATTCATTAAATGGTGTAACACTGCTGCCCTCTAGTGGTTAAATCGTGTAATGTTCATGATTCATTAAATGGTGTAACACTGCTGCCCTCTAGTGGTTAAATCGTGCAATGTTCATGATTCATTAAATGGTGTAACACTGCTGCCCTCAAGTGGTTAAATCATGTAATGTTTATGATTCATTAAATGGTGTAACACTGTTGCCCTCTAGTGGTTAAATCATGACATTTTTCATGATTCATTAAATGGTGTAACACTGCTGCCCTCTAGTGGTTAAATCATGTAATGTCCATGATTCATTAAATGGTGTAACACTGCTGCCCTCTAGTGGTTAAATCATGTAATGATCATGAATCATTAAATGGTGTAACACTGCTGCCCTCTAGTGGTTAAATCGTGTAATGTTCATGATTCATTAAATGGTGTAACACTGCTGCGCTCTAGTGGTTAAATCATGTAATGTTTATGATTCATTAAATGGTGTAACACTGCTGCCCTCTAGTGGTTAAATCGTGTAATGTTCATGATTCATTAAATGGTATAACACTGCTGCCCTCTAGTGGTTAAATCATGTAATGTTTATGATTCATTAAATGGTGTAACACTGCTGCCCTCTAGTGGTTAAATCATGTAATTTTTCATGATTCATTAAATGGTGTAACACTGCTGCCCTCTAGTGGTTAAATCATGTAATGTCCATGATTCATTAAATGGTGTAACACTGCTGCCCTCTAGTGGTTAAATCGTGTAATATTTATGATTCATTAAATGGTGTAACACTGCTGCCCTCTAGTGGTTAAATCATGTAATTTTTCATGATTCATTAAATGGTGTAACACTGCTGCCCTCTAGTGGTTAAATCATGTAATGTCCATGATTCATTAAATGGTGTAACACTGCTGCCCTCTCGTGGTTAAATCGTGTAATGTTCATGATTCCTTAAATGGTGTAACACTGCTGCCCTCTTGTGGTTAAATCGTGTAATGTTTATGATTCATTAAATGGTGTAACACTGCTGCCGTCTAGTGGTTAAATCGTGTAATGTTCATGATTCATTAAATGGTGTAACACTGCTGCACTCTAATGGTTAAATCGTGTGATGTTCATGATTCATTAAATGGTGTAACACTGCTGCCCTCTAGTGGTTAAATCATGTAATGTCCATGATTCATTAAATGGTGTAACACTGCTGCCCTCTAGTGGTTAAATCATGTGATGTTCATGATTCATTAAATGGTGTAACACTGCTGCCCTCTAGTGGTTAAATAGTGTAATGTTTATGATTCATTAAATGGTGTAACACTGCTGCCCTCTAGTGGTTAAATCGTGTAATGTTCATGATTCATTAAATGGTGTAACACTGCTGCCCTCTAGTGGTTAAATCGTGCAATGTTCATGATTCATTAAATGGTGTAACACTGCTGCCCTCAAGTGGTTAAATCATGTAATGTTTATGATTCATTAAATGGTGTAACACTGTTGCCCTCTAGTGGTTAAATCATGACATTTTTCATGATTCATTAAATGGTGTAACACTGCTGCCCTCTAGTGGTTAAATCATGTAATGTCCATGATTCATTAAATGGTGTAACACTGCTGCCCTCTAGTGGTTAAATCATGTAATGATCATGAATCATTAAATGGTGTAACACTGCTGCCCTCTAGTGGTTAAATCGTGTAATGTTCATGATTCATTAAATGGTGTAACACTGCTGCGCTCTAGTGGTTAAATCATGTAATGTTTATGATTCATTAAATGGTGTAACACTGCTGCCCTCTAGTGGTTAAATCGTGTAATGTTCATGATTCATTAAATGGTATAACACTGCTGCCCTCTAGTGGTTAAATCATGTAATGTTTATGATTCATTAAATGGTGTAACACTGCTGCCCTCTAGTGGTTAAATCATGTAATTTTTCATGATTCATTAAATGGTGTAACACTGCTGCACTCTAATGGTTAAATCGTGTGATGTTCATGATTCATTAAATGGTGTAACACTGCTGCCCTCTAGTGGTTAAATCATGTAATGTTCATGATTCATTAAATGGTGTAACACTGCTGCCATCTAGTGGTTAAATCGTGTAATGTTCATGATTCATTAAATGGTGTAACACTGCTGCCCTCCAGTGGTTAAATCATGTAATCTTTCATGATTCATTGAATGGTGAAACACTGCTGCCCTCTAGTGGTTAAATTATGTCATGTCCATGATTCATTAAATGGTGTAACACTGCTGCCCTCTAGTGGTTAAATCGTGTATTGTTTATGATTCATTAAATGGTGTAACACTGCTGCCGTCTAGTGGTTCAATTGTGTAATGTTCATGATTCATTAAATGGTGTAACACTGCTGCACTCTAATGGTTAAATCGTGTGATGTTCATGATTCATTAAATGGTGTAACACTGCTGCCCTCTAGTGGTTAAATCATGTAATGTTCATGATTCATTAAATGGTGTAACACTGCTGCCCTCCAGTGGTTAAATCATGTAATCTTTCATGATTCATTAAATGGTGAAACACTGCTGCCCTCTAGTGGTTAAATCATGTAATGTTCATGATTCATTAAATGGTGTAACACTGCTGCGCTCTAGTGGTTAAATCATGTAATGTTTATGATTCATTAAATGGTGTAACACTGCTGCCCTCTAGTGGTTAAATCATGTAATGTTCATGATTCATTAAATGGTGTAACACTGCTGCCCTCTAGTGGTTAAATCATGTAATGTTCATGATTCATTAAATGGTGTAACACTGCTGCCCTCTAGTGGTTAAATCGTGTAATGTTCATGATTCATTAAATGGTGTAACACTGCTGCACTCTATTGGTTAAATCATGTAATGTCCATGATTCATTAAATGGTGTAACACTGCTGCCCTCTCGTGGTTAAATCGTGTAATGTTCATGATTCCTTAAATGGTGTAACACTGCTGCCCTCTTGTGGTTAAATCGTGTAATGTTTATGATTCATTAAATGGTGTAACACTGCTGCCGTCTAGTGGTTCAATCGTGTAATGTTCATGATTCATTAAATGGTGTAACACTGCTGCACTCTAATGGTTAAATCGTGTGATGTTCATGATTCATTAAATGGTGTAACACTGCTGCCCTCTAGTGGTTAAATCATGTAATGTTCATGATTCATTAAATGGTGTAACACTGCTGCCCTCCAGTGGTTAAATCATGTAATCTTTCATGATTCATTAAATGGTGAAACACTGCTGCCCTCTAGTGGTTAAATTATGTCATGTCCATGATTCATTAAATGGTGTAACACTGCTGCACTCTAATGGTTAAATCGTGTGATGTTCATGATTCATTAAATGGTGTAACACTGCTGCCCTCTAGTGGTTAAATCATGTAATGTTCATGATTCATTAAATGGTGTAACACTGCTGCCCTCTAGTGGTTAAATCGTGTAATGTTCATGATTCATTAAATGGTGTAACACTGCTGCCCTCCAGTGGTTAAATCATGTAATCTTTCATGATTCATTAAATGGTGAAACACTGCTGCCCTCTAGTGGTTAAATTATGTCATGTCCATGATTCATTAAATGGTGTAACACTGCTGCCCTCTCGTGGTTAAATCATGTAATGTTGATGATTCATTAAATGGTGTAACACTGCTGCCGTCTAGTGGTTAAATTGTGTAATGTTCATGATTCATTAAATGGTGTAACACTGCTGCACTCTAATGGTTAAATCGTGTGATGTTCATGATTCATTAAATGGTGTAACACTGCTGCCCTCTAGTGGTTAAATCATGTAATGTTCATGATTCATTAAATGGTGTAACACTGCTGCCCTCCAGTGGTTAAATCATGTAATCTTTCATGATTCATTAAATGGTGAAACACTGCTGCCCTCTAGTGGTTAAATCGTGTAATGTTCATGATTCATTAAATGGTGTAACACTGCTGCACTCTAATGGTTAAATCGTGTGATGTTCATGATTCATTAAATGGTGTAACACTGCTGCCCTCTAGTGGTTAAATCATGTAATGTTCATGATTCATTAAATGGTGTAACACTGCTGCCCTCCAGTGGTTAAATCATGTAATCTTTCATGATTCATTAAATGGTGAAACACTGCTGCCCTCTAGTGGTTAAATCATGTAATGTCCATGATTCATTAAATGGTGTAACACTGCTGCCCTCTAGTGGTTAAATCATGTGATGTTCATGATTCATTAAATGGTGTAACACTGCTGCCCTCTAGTGGTTAAATAGTGTAATGTTTATGATTCATTAAATGGTGTAACACTGCTGCCCTCTAGTGGTTAAATCGTGTAATGTTCATGATTCATTAAATGGTGTAACACTGCTGCCCTCTAGTGGTTAAATCGTGCAATGTTCATGATTCATTAAATGGTGTAACACTGCTGCCCTCAAGTGGTTAAATCATGTAATGTTTATGATTCATTAAATGGTGTAACACTGTTGCCCTCTAGTGGTTAAATCATGACATTTTTCATGATTCATTAAATGGTGTAACACTGCTGCCCTCTAGTGGTTAAATCATGTAATGTCCATGATTCATTAAATGGTGTAACACTGCTGCCCTCTAGTGGTTAAATCATGTAATGATCATGAATCATTAAATGGTGTAACACTGCTGCCCTCTAGTGGTTAAATCGTGTAATGTTCATGATTCATTAAATGGTATAACACTGCTGCCCTCTAGTGGTTAAATCATGTAATGTTTATGATTCATTAAATGGTGTAACACTGCTGCCCTCTAGTGGTTAAATCATGTAATTTTTCATGATTCATTAAATGGTGTAACACTGCTGCCCTCTAGTGGTTAAATCATGTAATGTCCATGATTCATTAAATGGTGTAACACTGCTGCCCTCTAGTGGTTAAATCGTGTAATATTTATGATTCATTAAATGGTGTAACACTGCTGCCCTCTAGTGGTTAAATCGTGTAATGTTCATGATTCATTAAATGGTGTAACACTGCTGCCCTCTAGTGGTTAAATCGTGTAATGTTCATGATTCATTAAATGGTGTAACACTGATGCCCTCTAGTGGTTAAATCGTGTAATGTTTATGATTCATTAAATGGTGTAACACTGCTGCCGTCTAGTGGTTAAATCGTGTAATGTTCATGATTCATTAAATGGTGTAACACTGCTGCACTCTAATGGTTAAATCGTGTGATGTTCATGATTCATTAAATGGTGTAACACTGCTGCCCTCTAGTGGTTAAATCATGTAATGTTCATGATTCATTAAATGGTGTAACACTGCTGCCCTCCAGTGGTTAAATCATGTAATCTTTCATGATTCATTAAATGGTGAAACACTGCTGCCCTCTAGTGGTTAAATCGTGTAATGTTTATGATTCATTAAATGGTGTAACACTGCTGCCCTCTAGTGGTTAAGTCATGTAATGCTCATGATTCATTAAATGGTGTAACACTGTTGCCCTCTAGTGGTTAGATCATGTAATGTTCATGAATCATTAAATGGTGTAACACTGATGCCCTCTAGTGGTTAAATCATGTAATGTTCATGATTCATTAAATGGTGTAACACTGCTGCGCTCTAGTGGTTAAATCATGTAATGTTTATGATTCATTAAATGGTGTAACACTGCTGCCCTCTAGTGGTTAAATCATGTAATGTTCATGATTCATTAAATGGTGTAACACTGCTGCCCTCTAGTGGTTAAATCATGTAATGTTCATGATTCATTAAATGGTGTAACACTGCTGCCCTCTAGTGGTTAAATCGTGTAATGTTCATGATTCATTAAATGGTGAAACACTGCTGCCCTCCAGTGGTTAAATCATGTAATCTTTCATGATTCATTAAATGGTGTAACACTGCTGCCCTCTAGTGGTTAAATCATGTAAGTCCATGATTCATTAAATGGTGTAACACTGCTGCCCTCTAGTGGTTAAATCATGTAATGTTCATGAATCATTAAATGGTGTAACACTGCTGCACTCTTGTGGTTAAATCATGTGATGTTCATGATTCATTAAATGGTGTAACACTGCTGCCCTCTAGTGGTTAAATAGTGTAATGTTTATGATTCATTAAATGGTGTAACACTGTTGCCCTCTAGTGGTTAAATCATGACATTTTTCATGATTCATTAAATGGTGTAACACTGCTGCCCTCTAGTGGTTAAATCATGTAATGTCCATGATTCATTAAATGGTGTAACACTGCTGCCCTCTAGTGGTTAAATCATGTGATGTTCATGATTCATTAAATGGTGTAACACTGCTGCCCTCTAGTGGTTAAATCGTGCAATGTTCATGATTCATTAAATGGTGTAACACTGCTGCCCTCAAGTGGTTAAATCATGTAATGTTTATGATTCATTAAATGGTGTAACACTGCTGCCCTCTAGTGGTTAAATCGTGCAATGTTCATGATTCATTAAATGGTGTAACACTGCTGCCCTCTAGTGGTTAAATCATGTAATGTCCATGATTCATTAAATGGTGTAACACTGCTGCCCTCTAGTGGTTAAATCATGTAATGATCATGAATCATTAAATGGTGTAACACTGCTGCCCTCTAGTGGTTAAATCGTGTAATGTTCATGATTCATTAAATGGTGTAACACTGCTGCGCTCTAGTGGTTAAATCATGTAATGTTTATGATTCATTAAATGGTGTAACACTGCTGCCCTCTAGTGGTTAAATCGTGTAATGTTCATGATTCATTAAATGGTATAACACTGCTGCCGTCTAGTGGTTAAATCGTGTAATGTTCATGATTCATTAAATGGTGTAACACTGCTGCCCTCCAGTGGTTAAATCATGTAATCTTTCATGATTCATTAAATGGTGAAACACTGCTGCCCTCTAGTGGTTAAATTATGTCATGTCCATGATTCATTAAATGGTGTAACACTGCTGCCCTCTCGTGGTTAAATCGTGTAATGTTCATGATTCATTAAATGGTGTAACACTGCTGCCCTCTAGTGGTTAAATCGTGTATTGTTTATGATTCATTAAATGGTGTAACACTGCTGCCCTCTAGTGGTTAAATCATGTAATGTTCATGAATCATTAAATGGTGTAACACTGCTGCACTCTTGTGGTTAAATCATGTGATGTTCATGATTCATTAAATGGTGTAACACTGCTGCCCTCTAGTGGTTAAATAGTGTAATGTTTATGATTCATTAAATGGTGTAACACTGTTGCCCTCTAGTGGTTAAATCATGACATTTTTCATGATTCATTAAATGGTGTAACACTGCTGCCCTCTAGTGGTTAAATCATGTAATGTCCATGATTCATTAAATGGTGTAACACTGCTGCCCTCTAGTGGTTAAATCATGTGATGTTCATGATTCATTAAATGGTGTAACACTGCTGCCCTCTAGTGGTTAAATCGTGCAATGTTCATGATTCATTAAATGGTGTAACACTGCTGCCCTCAAGTGGTTAAATCATGTAATGTTTATGATTCATTAAATGGTGTAACACTGCTGCCCTCTAGTGGTTAAATCGTGCAATGTTCATGATTCACTAGAGGGCAGCAGTGTTACACCATTTAATGAATCATGAAAAATTACATGATTTAACCACTAGAGGGCAGCAGTGTTACACCATTTAATGAATCATGAACATTACACGATTTAACCACTAGAGGGCAGCAATGTTACACCATTTAATGAATCATGGACATTACATGATTTAACCACTAGAGGGCAGCAGTGTTACACCATTTAATGAATCATGAAAAATGTCATGATTTAACCACTAGAGGGCAACAGTGTTACACCATTTAATGAATCATAAACATTACATGATTTAACCACTTGAGGGCAGCAGTGTTACACCATTTAATGAATCATGAACATTACACGATTTAACCACTAGAGGGCAGCAGTGTTACACCATTTAATGAATCATGAACATTACACGATTTAACCACTAGAGGGCAGCAGTGTTACACCATTTAATGGATCATGGACATTACATGATTTAACCACTAGAGGGCAGCAGTGTTACACCATTTAATGAATCATAAACATTACACGATTTAACTACTAGAGGGCAGCAGTGTTACACCATTTAATGAATCATGAACATTACATGATTTAACCACTAGAGGGCAGCAGTGTTACACCATTTAATGAATCATAAACATTACATGATTTAACCACTAGAGCGCAGCAGTGTTACACCATTTAATGAATCATGAACATTACACGATTTAACCACTAGAGGGCAGCAGTGTTACACCATTTAATGATTCATGATCATTACATGATTTAACCACTAGAGGGCAGCAGTGTTACACCATTTAATGAATCATGAAAAATTACATGATTTAACCACTAGAGGGCAGCAGTGTTACACCATTTAATGAATCATGAACATTACACGATTTAACCACTAGAGGGCAGCAGTGTTACACTATTTAATGAATCATGGACATTACATGATTTAACCACTAGAGGGCAGCAGTGTTACACCATTTAATTAATCATGAAAAATGTCATGATTTAACCACTAGAGGGCAACAGTGTTACACCATTTAATGAATCATAAACATTACATGATTTAACCACTTGAGGGCAGCAGTGTTACACCATTTAATGAATCATGAACATTACACGATTTAACCACTAGAGGGCAGCAGTGTTACACCATTTAATGAATCATGAACATTACACGATTTAACCACTAGAGGGCAGCAGTGTTATACCATTTAATGAATCATGAACATCACATGATTTAACCACTAGAGGGCAGCAGTGTTACACCATTTAATGAATCATGGACATTACATGATTTAACCACTAGAGGGCAGCAGTGTTACACCATTTAATGAATCATGAAAAATGTCATGATTTAACCACTAGAGGGCAGCAGTGTTACACCATTTAATGGATCATGGACATTACATGATTTAACCACTAGAGGGCAGCAGTGTTACACCATTTAATGAATCATAAACATTACACGATTTAACTACTAGAGGGCAGCAGTGTTACACCATTTAATGAATCATGAACATTACATGATTTAACCACTAGAGGGCAGCAGTGTTACACCATTTAATGAATCATAAACATTACATGATTTAACCACTAGAGCGCAGCAGTGTTACACCATTTAATGAATCATGAACATTACACGATTTAACCACTAGAGGGCAGCAGTGTTACACCATTTAATGATTCATGATCATTACATGATTTAACCACTAGAGGGCAGCAGTGTTACACCATTTAATGAATCATGAAAAATTACATGATTTAACCACTAGAGGGCAGCAGTGTTACACCATTTAATGAATCATGAACATTACACGATTTAACCACTAGAGGGCAGCAGTGTTACACTATTTAATGAATCATGGACATTACATGATTTAACCACTAGAGGGCAGCAGTGTTACACCATTTAATTAATCATGAACATTACACGATTTAACCACTAGAGGGCAGCAGTGTTACACCATTTAATGAATCATAAACATTACACTATTTAACCACTAGAGGGCAGCAGTGTTACACCATTTAATGAATCATGAACATCACATGATTTAACCACTAGTGGGCAGCAGTGTTACACCATTTAATGAATCATGGACATTACATGATTTAACCACTAGAGGGCAGCAGTGTTACACCATTTAATGAATCATGAAAAATGTCATGATTTAACCACTAGAGGGCAACAGTGTTACACCATTTAATGAATCATAAACATTACACTATTTAACCACTAGAGGGCAGCAGTGTTACACCATTTAATGAATCATAAACATTACACGATTTAACCACTAGAGGGCAGCAGTGTTACACCATTTAATGAATCATAAACATTACACGATTTAACTACTAGAGGGCAGCAGTGTTACACCATTTAATGAATCATGAACATTACATGATTTAACCACTAGAGGGCAGCAGTGTTACACCATTTAATGAATCATAAACATTACATGATTTAACCACTAGGGCGCAGCAGTGTTACACCATTTAATGAATCATGAACATTACACGATTTAACCACTAGAGGGCAGCAGTGTTACACCATTTAATGATTCATGATCATTACATGATTTAACCACTAGAGGGCAGCAGTGTTACACCATTTAATGAATCATGAAAAATTACATGATTTAACCACTAGAGGGCAGCAGTGTTACACCATTTAATGAATCATGAACATTACACGATTTAACCACTAGAGGGCAGCAGTGTTACACTATTTAATGAATCATGGACATTACATGATTTAACCACTAGAGGGCAGCAGTGTTACACCATTTAATTAATCATGAAAAATGTCATGATTTAACCACTAGAGGGCAACAGTGTTACACCATTTAATGAATCATAAACATTACATGATTTAACCACTTGAGGGCAACAGTGTTACACCATTTAATGAATCATGAACATTACACGATTTAACCACTAGAGGGCAGCAGTGTTACACCATTTAATGAATCATGAACATTACACGATTTAACCACTAGAGGGCAGCAGTGTTACACCATTTAATGAATCATAAACATTACACTATTTAACCACTAGAGGGCAGCAGTGTTACACCATTTAATGAATCATGAACATCACATGATTTAACCACTAGAGGGCAGCAGTGTTACACCATTTAATGAATCATGGACATTACATGATTTAACCACTAGAGGGCAGCAGTGTTACACCATTTAATGAATCATGAAAAATGTCATGATTTAACCACTAGAGGGCAACAGTGTTACACCATTTAATGAATCATAAACATTACACTATTTAACCACTAGAGGGCAGCAGTGTTACACCATTTAATGAATCATGAACATCAAATGATTTAACCACAAGAGTGCAGCAGTGTTACACCATTTAATGATTCATGAACATTACATGATTTAATCACTAGAGGGCAGCAGTGTTACACCATTTAATGAATGATGGACATTACATGATTTAACCACTAGAGGGCAGCAGTGTTACACCATTTAATGAATCATGAAAGATTACATGATTTAACCACTGGAGGGCAGCAGTGTTACACCATTTAATGAATCATGAAAGATTACATGATTTAACCACTGGAGGGCAGCAGTGTTACACCATTTAATGAATCATCAACATTACATGATTTAACCACTAGAGGGCAGCAGTGTTACACCATTTAATGAATCATGAACATTACACGATTTAACCACTAGAGGGCAGCAGTGTTACACCATTTAATGATTCATGAACATTACATGATTTAACCACTAGAGGGCAGCAGTGTTACACCATTTAATGAATCATGAACATTACACGATTTAACCACTAGAGGGCAGCAGTGTTACACCATTTAATGAATCATGAAAGATTACACGATTTAACCACTGGAGGGCAGCAGTGTTACACCATTTAATGAATCATAAACATTACATGATTTAACCACTAGAGGGCAGCAGTGTTACACCATTTAATGAATCATGAACATTACATGATTTAACCACTAGAGGGCAGCAGTGTTACACCATTTAATGAATCATGAACATTTCATGATTTAACCACTAGAGGGCAGCAGTGTTACACCATTTAATGATTCATGAACATTACATGATTTAACCACTAGAGGGCAACAGTGTTACACCATTTAATGAATCATGAGCATTACATGATTTAACCACTAGAGGGCAGCAGTGTTACACCATTTAATGAATCATGAACATTACACGATTTAACCACTAGAGGGCAGCAGTGTTACACCATTTAATGAATCATGAAAAATTACATGATTTAACCACTAGAGGGCAGCAGTGTTACACCATTTAATGAATCATGAACATTACACGATTTAACCACTAGAGGGCAGCAATGTTACACCATTTAATGAATCATGGACATTACATGATTTAACCACTAGAGGGCAGCAGTGTTACACCATTTAATGAATCATGAAAAATGTCATGATTTAACCACTAGAGGGCAACAGTGTTACACCATTTAATGAATCATAAACATTACATGATTTAACCACTTGAGGGCAGCAGTGTTACACCATTTAATGAATCATGAACATTACACGATTTAACCACTAGAGGGCAGCAGTGTTACACCATTTAATGAATCATGAACATTACACGATTTAACCACTAGAGGGCAGCAGTGTTACACCATTTAATGGATCATGGACATTACATGATTTAACCACTAGAGGGCAGCAGTGTTACACCATTTAATGAATCATAAACATTACACGATTTAACTACTAGAGGGCAGCAGTGTTACACCATTTAATGAATCATGAACATTACATGATTTAACCACTAGAGGGCAGCAGTGTTACACCATTTAATGAATCATAAACATTACATGATTTAACCACTAGAGCGCAGCAGTGTTACACCATTTAATGAATCATGAACATTACACGATTTAACCACTAGAGGGCAGCAGTGTTACACCATTTAATGAATCATGAAAAATTACATGATTTAACCACTAGAGGGCAGCAGTGTTACACCATTTAATGAATCATGAACATTACACGATTTAACCACTAGAGGGCAGCAGTGTTACACTATTTAATGAATCATGGACATTACATGATTTAACCACTAGAGGGCAGCAGTGTTACACCATTTAATTAATCATGAAAAATGTCATGATTTAACCACTAGAGGGCAACAGTGTTACACCATTTAATGAATCATAAACATTACATGATTTAACCACTTGAGGGCAGCAGTGTTACACCATTTAATGAATCATGAACATTACACGATTTAACCACTAGAGGGCAGCAGTGTTACACCATTTAATGAATCATGAACATTACACGATTTAACCACTAGAGGGCAGCAGTGTTATACCATTTAATGAATCATGAACATCACATGATTTAACCACTAGAGGGCAGCAGTGTTACACCATTTAATGAATCATGGACATTACATGATTTAACCACTAGAGGGCAGCAGTGTTACACCATTTAATGAATCATGAAAAATGTCATGATTTAACCACTAGAGGGCAGCAGTGTTACACCATTTAATGGATCATGGACATTACATGATTTAACCACTAGAGGGCAGCAGTGTTACACCATTTAATGAATCATAAACATTACACGATTTAACTACTAGAGGGCAGCAGTGTTACACCATTTAATGAATCATGAATATTACATGATTTAACCACTAGAGGGCAGCAGTGTTACACCATTTAATGAATCATAAACATTACATGATTTAACCACTAGAGCGCAGCAGTGTTACACCATTTAATGAATCATGAACATTACACGATTTAACCACTAGAGGGCAGCAGTGTTACACCATTTAATGATTCATGATCATTACATGATTTAACCACTAGAGGGCAGCAGTGTTACACCATTTAATGAATCATGAAAAATTACATGATTTAACCACTAGAGGGCAGCAGTGTTACACCATTTAATGAATCATGAACATTACACGATTTAACCACTAGAGGGCAGCAGTGTTACACTATTTAATGAATCATGGACATTACATGATTTAACCACTAGAGGGCAGCAGTGTTACACCATTTAATTAATCATGAAAAATGTCATGATTTAACCACTAGAGGGCAACAGTGTTACACCATTTAATGAATCATAAACATTACATGATTTAACCACTTGAGGGCAGCAGTGTTACACCATTTAATGAATCATGAACATTACACGATTTAACCACTAGAGGGCAGCAGTGTTACACCATTTAATGAATCATGAACATTACACGATTTAACCACTAGAGGGCAGCAGTGTTATACCATTTAATGAATCATGAACATCACATGATTTAACCACTAGAGGGCAGCAGTGTTACACCATTTAATGAATCATGGACATTACATGATTTAACCACTAGAGGGCAGCAGTGTTACACCATTTAATGAATCATAAACATTACATGATTTAACCACTAGAGCGCAGCAGTGTTACACCATTTAATGAATCATGAACATTACACGATTTAACCACTAGAGGGCAGCAGTGTTACACCATTTAATGATTCATGATCATTACATGATTTAACCACTAGAGGGCAGCAGTGTTACACCATTTAATGAATCATGAAAAATTACATGATTTAACCACTAGAGGGCAGCAGTGTTACACCATTTAATGAATCATGAACATTACACGATTTAACCACTAGAGGGCAGCAGTGTTACACTATTTAATGAATCATGGACATTACATGATTTAACCACTAGAGGGCAGCAGTGTTACACCATTTAATTAATCATGAAAAATGTCATGATTTAACCACTAGAGGGCAACAGTGTTACACCATTTAATGAATCATAAACATTACATGATTTAACCACTTGAGGGCAGCAGTGTTACACCATTTAATGAATCATGAACATTACACGATTTAACCACTAGAGGGCAGCAGTGTTACACCATTTAATGAATCATGAACATTACACGATTTAACCACTAGAGGGCAGCAGTGTTATACCATTTAATGAATCATGAACATCACATGATTTAACCACTAGAGGGCAGCAGTGTTACACCATTTAATGAATCATGGACATTACATGATTTAACCACTAGAGGGCAGCAGTGTTACACCATTTAATGAATCATGAAAAATGTCATGATTTAACCACTAGAGGGCAGCAGTGTTACACCATTTAATGGATCATGGACATTACATGATTTAACCACTAGAGGGCAGCAGTGTTACACCATTTAATGAATCATAAACATTACACGATTTAACTACTAGAGGGCAGCAGTGTTACACCATTTAATGAATCATGAACATTACATGATTTAACCACTAGAGGGCAGCAGTGTTACACCATTTAATGAATCATAAACATTACATGATTTAACCACTAGAGCGCAGCAGTGTTACACCATTTAATGAATCATGAACATTACACGATTTAACCACTAGAGGGCAGCAGTGTTACACCATTTAATGATTCATGATCATTACATGATTTAACCACTAGAGGGCAGCAGTGTTACACCATTTAATGAATCATGAAAAATTACATGATTTAACCACTAGAGGGCAGCAGTGTTACACCATTTAATGAATCATGAACATTACACGATTTAACCACTAGAGGGCAGCAGTGTTACACTATTTAATGAATCATGGACATTACATGATTTAACCACTAGAGGGCAGCAGTGTTACACCATTTAATTAATCATGAACATTACACGATTTAACCACTAGAGGGCAGCAGTGTTACACCATTTAATGAATCATAAACATTATACTATTTAACCACTAGAGGGCAGCAGTGTTACACCATTTAATGAATCATGAACATCACATGATTTAACCACTAGTGGGCAGCAGTGTTACACCATTTAATGAATCATGGACATTACATGATTTAACCACTAGAGGGCAGCAGTGTTACACCATTTAATGAATCATGAAAAATGTCATGATTTAACCACTAGAGGGCAACAGTGTTACACCATTTAATGAATCATAAACATTACACTATTTAACCACTAGAGGGCAGCAGTGTTACACCATTTAATGAATCATAAACATTACACGATTTAACCACTAGAGGGCAGCAGTGTTACACCATTTAATGAATCATAAACATTACACGATTTAACTACTAGAGGGCAGCAGTGTTACACCATTTAATGAATCATGAACATTACATGATTTAACCACTAGAGGGCAGCAGTGTTACACCATTTAATGAATCATAAACATTACATGATTTAACCACTAGGGCGCAGCAGTGTTACACCATTTAATGAATCATGAACATTACACGATTTAACCACTAGAGGGCAGCAGTGTTACACCATTTAATGATTCATGATCATTACATGATTTAACCACTAGAGGGCAGCAGTGTTACACCATTTAATGAATCATGAAAAATTACATGATTTAACCACTAGAGGGCAGCAGTGTTACACCATTTAATGAATCATGAACATTACACGATTTAACCACTAGAGGGCAGCAGTGTTACACTATTTAATGAATCATGGACATTACATGATTTAACCACTAGAGGGCAGCAGTGTTACACCATTTAATTAATCATGAAAAATGTCATGATTTAACCACTAGAGGGCAACAGTGTTACACCATTTAATGAATCATAAACATTACATGATTTAACCACTTGAGGGCAACAGTGTTACACCATTTAATGAATCATGAACATTACACGATTTAACCACTAGAGGGCAGCAGTGTTACACCATTTAATGAATCATGAACATTACACGATTTAACCACTAGAGGGCAGCAGTGTTACACCATTTAATGAATCATAAACATTACACTATTTAACCACTAGAGGGCAGCAGTGTTACACCATTTAATGAATCATGAACATCACATGATTTAACCACTAGAGGGCAGCAGTGTTACACCATTTAATGAATCATGGACATTACATGATTTAACCACTAGAGGGCAGCAGTGTTACACCATTTAATGAATCATGAAAAATGTCATGATTTAACCACTAGAGGGCAACAGTGTTACACCATTTAATGAATCATAAACATTACACTATTTAACCACTAGAGGGCAGCAGTGTTACACCATTTAATGAATCATGAACATCAAATGATTTAACCACAAGAGTGCAGCAGTGTTACACCATTTAATGATTCATGAACATTACATGATTTAATCACTAGAGGGCAGCAGTGTTACACCATTTAATGAATGATGGACATTACATGATTTAACCACTAGAGGGCAGCAGTGTTACACCATTTAATGAATCATGAAAGATTACATGATTTAACCACTGGAGGGCAGCAGTGTTACACCATTTAATGAATCATGAAAGATTACATGATTTAACCACTGGAGGGCAGCAGTGTTACACCATTTAATGAATCATCAACATTACATGATTTAACCACTAGAGGGCAGCAGTGTTACACCATTTAATGAATCATGAACATTACATGATTTAACCACTAGAGGGCATCAGTGTTACACCATTTAATGATTCATGAACATTACATGATTTAACCACTAGAGGGCAACAGTGTTACACCATTTAATGAATCATGAGCATTACATGATTTAACCACTAGAGGGCAGCAGTGTTACACCATTTAATGAATCATGAACATTACATGATTTAACCACTAGAGGGCAGCAGTGTTACACCATTTAATGAATCATGAACATTACATGATTTAACCACTAGAGGGCATCAGTGTTACACCATTTAATGATTCATGAACATTACATGATTTAACCACTAGAGGGCAACAGTGTTACACCATTTAATGAATCATGAGCATTACATGATTTAACCACTAGAGGGCAGCAGTGTTACACCATTTAATGAATCATGAACATTACACGATTTAACCACTAGAGGGCAGCAGTGTTACACCATTTAATGAATCATGAAAAATTACATGATTTAACCACTAGAGGGCAGCAGTGTTACACCATTTAATGAATCATGAACATTACACGATTTAACCACTAGAGGGCAGCAATGTTACACCATTTAATGAATCATGGACATTACATGATTTAACCACTAGAGGGCAGCAGTGTTACACCATTTAATGAATCATGAAAAATGTCATGATTTAACCACTAGAGGGCAACAGTGTTACACCATTTAATGAATCATAAACATTACATGATTTAACCACTTGAGGGCAGCAGTGTTACACCATTTAATGAATCATGAACATTACACGATTTAACCACTAGAGGGCAGCAGTGTTACACCATTTAATGAATCATGAACATTACACGATTTAACCACTAGAGGGCAGCAGTGTTACACCATTTAATGGATCATGGACATTACATGATTTAACCACTAGAGGGCAGCAGTGTTACACCATTTAATGAATCATAAACATTACACGATTTAACTACTAGAGGGCAGCAGTGTTACACCATTTAATGAATCATGAACATTACATGATTTAACCACTAGAGGGCAGCAGTGTTACACCATTTAATGAATCATAAATGTTGGGATCTAAAGGAGCGTGTTTGGGTTATCAGCATTTAAGAAACTGAATTCTTGACATCAATAGAATTATTGATGTATGTAACAATTATTAATGATTATTAATTTAAACGGGGCACCACCCTGCGAACAGGGACCAATAACCAAACGATAAAACTAAGTCTCATAATTAGTAGTCACTCATAATGTCAATAGTCTGCGTATGACTATACATTCAGTGACAGTGAAGGGTTTTAAGTTCGAGCACAGGCTACTACATACAGTCTTATCAAATACATATGCACAAGTAATCACAGACGACTGCTCCTGAAAGTATAACAGAGTTTATTGAATCAAAATAATAAATGATCAAATCAATTAATATTGCAACCAACAAACGTTATCATACAATTTTATATGCCTAAACTAAAGAATGAATAAAGTGGATGAGGGTGTATGTCTGTGTGTGTATGTGTATGTGTGTGTGTGGGTCTGTGGGTGAACAGGAAGGAGTCTTACAGCTACGCTAAAGACTACAAAGATGGCGGCGTCGAGTGACGCTGGCCAAAGGGGAGGGGCCTTAAGAACTACAGCTAGAAACTACAAAGATGGCGGAGTCGAGGGACCCGGACAAAATGGCAGAATGGGGCTGCTGTACGTAATTCACGTTTGCCTGGGCAGCACGTGATGTGAGGCGCTCGTTTGAACGAGGCTCCCCAGGGGTAGAATTAGGAGCTGTGTGTGTGTGTGTTTCGTGAAAGGAGGAAAGAGAAAAAAGGTGGGGGCTCATGAATCAGACTTCTGCGCGCGGTGCGCGTTGTAGTGAGCCTGAGTTGGCTGGCTCTATCACGCATAAATATACCGCTGTCGTCTTGAGAACTGCCGGTAACTTATGCCGTGATAAACCACGCACCTCAGCTCACTCACCGAGTCGAGTTAATGAAAAGAGAACTTCCACACGGAGTGGAAGACAATGAATGAAAATAAATCAAATAAATCCCAAGCAAACAGTCATAGTTGATACACCCATACAGCGGAGCTTCTCTGCTCCGTAATGATTGCGTAATACCTCAATATCACGCGACAGTCTTAAACACACAAAAACACGGGAATATCAACATATAAATGAATGGCCTGAATTAAACTTACGTTAATTTAAGCTAAGCTATGCCCAAATGCCAAGAATCTTACTTGTAGATGCTTCGTTGCAACGTGGAAGTGTTTGTGGCAAAGCTGTCCGTTTTCCTCGTCGGGAAGGGGGACAGGGGGGAGCTTGCGGGTCGGCGCGGCTTTGCAGCGGGCGCTGTGTGTCGCGCGGCGGTGAGCTGGCGCGGCTTCGGTCCGTTAGCGTGGCTCTGGAGCAAACGCAGGTCCGGTCTGTACTCGCTGCAGGGAGAACAGTTAACTTCGGATGAGACGACGTGTCTGCGCGTCTTGCCGGGAATCCTCGGTCACGAGAGGAGCGAGGCTTCGTCGGGCTCCTCTGTGCCGGTTTGTGCACAAAATAAAAAGAAAGGCGGAGAACGGATCGCTGATGCGGGTTCGTCTCGCGGGCTGGTGGAGCCGTACTCAAAGTGGAACACTGTCGTTTCGTCCAGCAAAACGGCTCGTGACCTGTCAGGGTTTGATGAGGGTTTGAGGGGCTTCCTCGTGGCTTTCTGTGGCCTGGACGGGGGTGTCCGAGCGAAGAGAGCGTGGTGTGCTTCCTAACTCAACCGAGGTCGAAGGGGAAAAGCCTAGAAGTGTGAACTAAAAACAGTTTTATAGAACATCGGCTGAACCACAGGGGTCCTGGGGTCTCTTGGCTCTCGGCCAATGAGATTGCCGCGGTTACCATGGTTATTTGGGGGGGGGGGAATTCACACCTGAGTGTGAAATCCCTTTGCTCTCCTCAAACTACAAGTCAGGATGAGACCTGTGCTTGAAACAGTGAAGGCCTGATTGTCTTTGTCCACAGCACATGTTGAAGCCATTTATCAGACCCCAACATCCCCCCTTTGTTCTGAAGAGCGAGATGTTGGCTTCGGTCTTTAGAGCAAACCAAGGGCTGGCATGTGCATCCATGTGGTGGGGAAACCTGAAGAGGTGAGACAGTCCAAGTGTTCCTGAGACCAAAAGCAGTGGTTAAAACAGGCAGTGTTCATTGTTCATAGAGTTCAAGGTTCATAGTGGTCAAGTTCATGGTGTTCAAGTTCAGAGTTCATTGGCCATAGTGGTCAAGTTCAGAGTTCATTGGCATCTGGGCAGATGACTAAGGTGGCATCTGGGCAGATGACTTTAACTACTTCTACCTACATCTACTATCATACACAATTCAAATCATAGGTGAGCAAAACATTATTCCCAAATAATTCAATCGCTATTATGATGTTGTGATAATCTAGCATTGCGGCACAGTGTCAAAGAAAGTAACAACCCAAATAAACAAAACAAAAGAGAGAGAAGGAAAGAATAGAAAGACAAGAAGCAGGTGAGGGGCAAACAGTGGTTACTGGTTCAACTCCTAGACAGGACTGAAGTCCGTCGGCGGAGCAGTCGTAGGTTGGCTACGTGGTGTTACGAATAGGAGGGAATCCAGTTTAGTCTGTCGCTTCTGGATCTATTAGTACATGATATGTGCGTCTATCTCTCTCTGATCGGTAGATTTAGAGCGAGTCCTGTGTCTAAGTTTTAGAATCTATCGATATTGGAGTTGCGTTGCCAAGACTATAGGCCAGAGGTACCTGTGAGGGTTGCATAACAGTAGTGGTAGCAGATTTACAGATTTCGTTAGCACGGCTAGTGTGACTAGCTAGGCTGGTCTCTCGCTGCTCCAGCTGTTGACAGCTGAGCCTTCTCGGATGAGGTCCTGGGTTAAATCTGACTGCTACGGCAGAGGTTATGTCTTCTTTGGTTACTTCTGGTAGAGTCTATAAAGCATGCAAAGGGTTCTCTATGAGAGTGGAGCATCAGTTTACAGTCGCAATGAACGTTTTTCAGGTCATGCAACTGTTCTGGTTGAAGTAGGCTGTGTTAGCGGTTAGTGCATGTCTACAGGGTGAGTTGGAGCATGCAGTTAAACGTTAGTAGTCAATAGTAAGCTGCCATTCTGCCGGTTGGTTTCGGCACTGGCGAGATTAGAGTGTACTTCCTGTGAAGTGCATCTCTCTAAGTTTCTGTTGTCAGAGAGCCCACCCCCCTCGCGCTGTTCAAGTGGCGAGGGCGGATATCCCCAAGTTACCGTCAGCACTCAGGGAAATGTCGCGAACAGTTTCACTCTGGAGTGTGTCATGGCGGGCTGGTGATATCTCCCTCCCCCCACCCTCCTAATTAGAGATGGAGACAGGTCCGGCGCACAGGTCAAGTTCAGTTACCTACGGCACTGGCGACTTGACAGGCCCGGCCGATGACTCGGCTGAAAGAAGGCGGTGGCTTCGTTGAACAAGCTGGAGGTGGCTCATGCTGACAGAGCAGGAGAAGAAGGCTTAGTTGACGAAAGATCTTACGAGCTAGGGTGCTCGAAAGGCCTCTAAGGTTGTGGCACCCTAGAGGTGTATGCGAAAAGGTGGGGGAACACATGAGGCTCGTTTCTGACCCGGAGTCGGGTAGAGCAAGAGTGTTATGACCCCCCAGTAGGACTGAAGAATATGTATAGATTTATACATAACGGGCATTGCCTTTGCGAACAAGGTCGCCCAAGAAGGTTGAAGAACGAGGTGCGAACATGGGAGTGGTCGTTTCCGGAAGTGTGCTGAGTTCTCTTCCCCCCCCCTACCACGTCGACTTGGCAGCAGGGGGAAAGGTCACTTGGCTGAGTCAGGTGGGCTGCGAGTCAGCGTTACCTGATGTGTTGCCCTTGAGGGCGTCTTTCACCCCCCTGGTTCCGTTGGTCTTTCGACCGCCAGGGTCGTTTGTTCCTCGGGGGTGACCAGGGCTCGCTAGGCCAAGTCCTCTCGTCGTCTTCCGACGCTAGGTCGGAGTCGCTCGACTGTTGGATGCCTAAGACTATGGCGGTGTCTTCGTACCGATTTGTCGGCCGTCCGCGTGTCTCCCATGCAAGTTGCGCGTATTTCCTAATCTCTGGCATGGTGAGGTTACTCGTTCTGCAGTGCATGGTAACATCGTATCTCACGTTGTCGTGGAGATTGTGCAGGAATAGCGACTTGAAGGCATGGTCTTCTTCTAGACCTGGGGCGTTACGTCCTTGGAAGTACGCAGATCTCAAGCGCCTGAAGTAGTCTCTCGGAGACTCTAGCCTTTCCTGGGAAATGGCAAAGGCGCCGAGGGTGGCAGAAGCTGGGTTGGTGTACAGGGAGTACTCCTCCCTAAGGGCGTGACAAAGGGATGAATAGCAGTCGCGGATGCTCGGCTGGAGCGTTTCCACGAAAGCGTGGACGCTTCGCGCAGTGGTTTTCCACACTAGCTTTAGCTTTTCGCGCGATGAGGGGCGCGATAGGTCGAGGAGGCAGCGATCGATCTCCCTTAGGTAGTCATCGATGCTCGAGTCGTGATTATCGGGATTGAAGCGCTCTACGTCTTTCGCCAGAGACTCAATCTGTCGAGTACGCAGGCCTCCAAGGTTGATGGGGCCTGGGCCGTCCGAGTCGTCTGAGTCTCCATACTCGCGATGGTGGTAACGACTATCATCCTCCCTCCCTGAGGGGGATGGGGTCAGTTCTTGTCGCGCTCGTGAACTGCGTGGAGGATTGCGTTCGCCTGAGGTGGGTTTGAAGCCACCTGGGCCGACTAGGACCTGGTGTTGGTCCTCTCTCCTCCTGGTTGGGGATGTCGCCTTCAAGAAATGCAAGGCGGTTCGGGTCTCGGGGAATGAGGGAGCCGAGACCAAGAAATGACTGGGCTGAAAGGCTCGGTAGGGGGTAGCAGTACCTACCGGGGTTGCTGGAACACCTTGAAGCGCTTTCAGTTTGTCATCACTCTCTGATGCTTTAGAGAGTTTTAGGTTGACCTCTCTGAGGTCACTGCGCAGGCTACTATTTTCTGACTGTAGGGCTCTACAGTCACGTGACAACTCCTGAACCTCTGTTCGGAGTGTCCAGATCTCGCGTTGCTGCTCGTCGCTCTGTGCCCGGGTTCGGGCAGCTTGCAGCTGCATTTTCTGATGGTAGATGAGCAGTATTTCGCCGATTACGTTCTGAATCAGGCGCTCTCTGTTACCTGCTGGGTTATTTACATAAGCCACCAGCTGCTCTAATTGCTCGTCGCATAGGACAGCAGTGTATTTTGCAAAGTACTCTCTTTCCTTTGCTGTGAGTCCGAGGACATCAGCCACTGCATCTCGTAATGCGGTGTCTTCTGGAGCTACAGCTCCAGGAATGGGGGATTTCTCGTTGCTCATTCTCTCTAATGAGCACGACTCCCAGTAGTTGTTAATTCCCTAGTGTTAGAACGGAAACTGTTAGTGTTTACGGTTCTCAGTGAAATGTCTAGTTCTGTAACTTAGGATTTCTACTGTTAGATGTTTATTACTGTTAGTGTTACGGTTCATGCAGGCGCACAGTGAAATGTCTAGCTCTGTGACTTACGTTTCTACTGTTGCTGCTCTGAGGTATCACTACTGCTTTGCAGCCAGAGGTGCGAAAATGCTAATGTGGTTTAGCACTTTGGGCCTGTGACAGCTGTGTGTAACTTATTTGGAGGGATTTAAGAAAACAAGCAAGGTATTACAAATAAAAACGATCAAATCTACTACACAGCTGGCTGTTAGTTTAAGAAATGAAACGAATAATTAAACCTGGAAACGAAATAACATTTCGAGAAGGGAATTAAAGATTAAGATTAAAAATCTGGATTTAAAATCAAAAATTTAATTACAATAAGACAAGATTTTGAAGATCAAAGCCTACCTATTTTGGGAAATAAGTTTCAGGAATTTGGATCATTCAAAAGAAGAAAAAAAAATAATTTTTCGAAAAAAAATATTTTTTTGGAAAATTAATTATTCAAAAATAATTATGGATTAATGTGCATATATACTGTAACAAAACTGGAATAACGTAGCCTCACACGGGGCACCATTATGTTGGGATCTAAAGGAGCGTGTTTGGGTTATCAGCATTTAAGAAACTGAATTCTTGACATCAATAGAATTATTGATGTATGTAACAATTATTAATGATTATTAATTTAAACGGGGCACCACCCTGCGAACAGGGACCAATAACCAAACGATAAAACTAAGTCTCATAATTAGTAGTCACTCATAATGTCAATAGTCTGCGTATGACTATACATTCAGTGACAGTGAAGGGTTTTAAGTTCGAGCACAGGCTACTACATACAGTCTTATCAAATACATATGCACAAGTAATCACAGACGACTGCTCCTGAAAGTATAACAGAGTTTATTGAATCAAAATAATAAATGATCAAATCAATTAATATTGCAACCAACAAACGTTATCATACAATTTTATATGCCTAAACTAAAGAATGAATAAAGTGGATGAGGGTGTATGTCTGTGTGTGTATGTGTATGTGTGTGTGTGGGTCTGTGGGTGAACAGGAAGGAGTCTTACAGCTACGCTAAAGACTACAAAGATGGCGGCGTCGAGTGACGCTGGCCAAAGGGGAGGGGCCTTAAGAACTACAGCTAGAAACTACAAAGATGGCGGAGTCGAGGGACCCGGACAAAATGGCAGAATGGGGCTGCTGTACGTAATTCACGTTTGCCTGGGCAGCACGTGATGTGAGGCGCTCGTTTGAACGAGGCTCCCCAGGGGTAGAATTAGGAGCTGTGTGTGTGTGTGTTTCGTGAAAGGAGGAAAGAGAAAAAAGGTGGGGGCTCATGAATCAGACTTCTGCGCGCGGTGCGCGTTGTAGTGAGCCTGAGTTGGCTGGCTCTATCACGCATAAATATACCGCTGTCGTCTTGAGAACTGCCGGTAACTTATGCCGTGATAAACCACGCACCTCAGCTCACTCACCGAGTCGAGTTAATGAAAAGAGAACTTCCACACGGAGTGGAAGACAATGAATGAAAATAAATCAAATAAATCCCAAGCAAACAGTCATAGTTGATACACCCATACAGCGGAGCTTCTCTGCTCCGTAATGATTGCGTAATACCTCAATATCACGCGACAGTCTTAAACACACAAAAACACGGGAATATCAACATATAAATGAATGGCCTGAATTAAACTTACGTTAATTTAAGCTAAGCTATGCCCAAATGCCAAGAATCTTACTTGTAGATGCTTCGTTGCAACGTGGAAGTGTTTGTGGCAAAGCTGTCCGTTTTCCTCGTCGGGAAGGGGGACAGGGGGGAGCTTGCGGGTCGGCGCGGCTTTGCAGCGGGCGCTGTGTGTCGCGCGGCGGTGAGCTGGCGCGGCTTCGGTCCGTTAGCGTGGCTCTGGAGCAAACGCAGGTCCGGTCTGTACTCGCTGCAGGGAGAACAGTTAACTTCGGATGAGACGACGTGTCTGCGCGTCTTGCCGGGAATCCTCGGTCACGAGAGGAGCGAGGCTTCGTCGGGCTCCTCTGTGCCGGTTTGTGCACAAAATAAAAAGAAAGGCGGAGAACGGATCGCTGATGCGGGTTCGTCTCGCGGGCTGGTGGAGCCGTACTCAAAGTGGAACACTGTCGTTTCGTCCAGCAAAACGGCTCGTGACCTGTCAGGGTTTGATGAGGGTTTGAGGGGCTTCCTCGTGGCTTTCTGTGGCCTGGACGGGGGTGTCCGAGCGAAGAGAGCGTGGTGTGCTTCCTAACTCAACCGAGGTCGAAGGGGAAAAGCCTAGAAGTGTGAACTAAAAACAGTTTTATAGAACATCGGCTGAACCACAGGGGTCCTGGGGTCTCTTGGCTCTCGGCCAATGAGATTGCCGCGGTTACCATGGTTATTTGGGGGGGGGGGAATTCACACCTGAGTGTGAAATCCCTTTGCTCTCCTCAAACTACAAGTCAGGATGAGACCTGTGCTTGAAACAGTGAAGGCCTGATTGTCTTTGTCCACAGCACATGTTGAAGCCATTTATCAGACCCCAACATAAACATTACATGATTTAACCACTAGAGCGCAGCAGTGTTACACCATTTAATGAATCATGAACATTACACGATTTAACCACTAGAGGGCAGCAGTGTTACACCATTTAATGATTCATGATCATTACATGATTTAACCACTAGAGGGCAGCAGTGTTACACCATTTAATGAATCATGAAAAATTACATGATTTAACCACTAGAGGGCAGCAGTGTTACACCATTTAATGAATCATGAACATTACACGATTTAACCACTAGAGGGCAGCAGTGTTACACTATTTAATGAATCATGGACATTACATGATTTAACCACTAGAGGGCAGCAGTGTTACACCATTTAATTAATCATGAAAAATGTCATGATTTAACCACTAGAGGGCAACAGTGTTACACCATTTAATGAATCATAAACATTACATGATTTAACCACTTGAGGGCAGCAGTGTTACACCATTTAATGAATCATGAACATTACACGATTTAACCACTAGAGGGCAGCAGTGTTACACCATTTAATGAATCATGAACATTACACGATTTAACCACTAGAGGGCAGCAGTGTTATACCATTTAATGAATCATGAACATCACATGATTTAACCACTAGAGGGCAGCAGTGTTACACCATTTAATGAATCATGGACATTACATGATTTAACCACTAGAGGGCAGCAGTGTTACACCATTTAATGAATCATGAAAAATGTCATGATTTAACCACTAGAGGGCAGCAGTGTTACACCATTTAATGGATCATGGACATTACATGATTTAACCACTAGAGGGCAGCAGTGTTACACCATTTAATGAATCATAAACATTACACGATTTAACTACTAGAGGGCAGCAGTGTTACACCATTTAATGAATCATGAACATTACATGATTTAACCACTAGAGGGCAGCAGTGTTACACCATTTAATGAATCATAAACATTACATGATTTAACCACTAGAGCGCAGCAGTGTTACACCATTTAATGAATCATGAACATTACACGATTTAACCACTAGAGGGCAGCAGTGTTACACCATTTAATGATTCATGATCATTACATGATTTAACCACTAGAGGGCAGCAGTGTTACACCATTTAATGAATCATGAAAAATTACATGATTTAACCACTAGAGGGCAGCAGTGTTACACCATTTAATGAATCATGAACATTACACGATTTAACCACTAGAGGGCAGCAGTGTTACACTATTTAATGAATCATGGACATTACATGATTTAACCACTAGAGGGCAGCAGTGTTACACCATTTAATTAATCATGAAAAATGTCATGATTTAACCACTAGAGGGCAACAGTGTTACACCATTTAATGAATCATAAACATTACATGATTTAACCACTTGAGGGCAGCAGTGTTACACCATTTAATGAATCATGAACATTACACGATTTAACCACTAGAGGGCAGCAGTGTTACACCATTTAATGAATCATGAACATTACACGATTTAACCACTAGAGGGCAGCAGTGTTATACCATTTAATGAATCATGAACATCACATGATTTAACCACTAGAGGGCAGCAGTGTTACACCATTTAATGAATCATGGACATTACATGATTTAACCACTAGAGGGCAGCAGTGTTACACCATTTAATGAATCATGAAAAATGTCATGATTTAACCACTAGAGGGCAACAGTGTTACACCATTTAATGAATCATAAACATTACACTATTTAACCACTAGAGGGCAGCAGTGTTACACCATTTAATGAATCATGAACATCACATGATTTAACCACAAGAGTGCAGCAGTGTTACACCATTTAATGATTCATGAACATTACATGATTTAACCACTAGAGGGCAGCAGTGTTACACCATTTAATGAATGATGGACATTACATGATTTAACCACTAGAGGGCAGCAGTGTTACACCATTTAATGAATCATGAAAAATGTCATGATTTAACCACTAGAGGGCAACAGTGTTACACCATTTAATGAATCATAAACATTACATGATTTAACCACTTGAGGGCAGCAGTGTTACACCATTTAATGAATCATGAACATTACACGATTTAACCACTAGAGGGCAGCAGTGTTACACCATTTAATGAATCATGAACATTACACGATTTAACCACTAGAGGGCAGCAGTGTTATACCATTTAATGAATCATGAACATCACATGATTTAACCACTAGAGGGCAGCAGTGTTACACCATTTAATGAATCATGGACATTACATGATTTAACCACTAGAGGGCAGCAGTGTTACACCATTTAATGAATCATGAAAAATGTCATGATTTAACCACTAGAGGGCAACAGTGTTACACCATTTAATGAATCATAAACATTACACTATTTAACCACTAGAGGGCAGCAGTGTTACACCATTTAATGAATCATGAACATCACATGATTTAACCACAAGAGTGCAGCAGTGTTACACCATTTAATGATTCATGAACATTACATGATTTAACCACTAGAGGGCAGCAGTGTTACACCATTTAATGAATGATGGACATTACATGATTTAACCACTAGAGGGCAGCAGTGTTACACCATTTAATGAATCATGAAAGATTACATGATTTAACCACTGGAGGGCAGCAGTGTTACACCATTTAATGAATCATGGACATTACATGATTTAACCACTAGAGGACAGCAGTGTTACACCATTTAATGAATCATGAAAGATTACATGATTTAACCACTGGAGGGCAGCAGTGTTACACCATTTAATGAATCATGAACATTTCATGATTTAACCACTAGAGGGCAGCAGTGTTACACCATTTAATGAATCATGAACATTACATGATTTAACCACTAGAGGGCAGCAGTGTTACACCATTTAATGAATCATGAACATTACATGATTTAACCACTAGAGGGCATCAGTGTTACACCATTTAATGATTCATGAACATTACATGATTTAACCACTAGAGGGCAACAGTGTTACACCATTTAATGAATCATGAGCATTACATGATTTAACCACTAGAGGGCAGCAGTGTTACACCATTTAATGAATCATGAACATTACACGATTTAACCACTAGAGGGCAGCAGTGTTACACCATTTAATGAATCATGAAAAATTACATGATTTAACCACTAGAGGGCAGCAGTGTTACACCATTTAATGAATCATGAACATTACACGATTTAACCACTAGAGGGCAGCAATGTTACACCATTTAATGAATCATGGACATTACATGATTTAACCACTAGAGGGCAGCAGTGTTACACCATTTAATGAATCATGAAAAATGTCATGATTTAACCACTAGAGGGCAACAGTGTTACACCATTTAATGAATCATAAACATTACATGATTTAACCACTTGAGGGCAGCAGTGTTACACCATTTAATGAATCATGAACATTACACGATTTAACCACTAGAGGGCAGCAGTGTTACACCATTTAATGAATCATGAACATTACACGATTTAACCACGAGAGGGCAGCAGTGTTACACCATTTAATGAATCATGGACATGACATAATTTAACCACTAGAGGGCAGCAGTGTTTCACCATTTAATGAATCATGAAAAATTACATGATTTAACCACTGGAGGGCAGCAGTGTTACACCATTTAATGAATCATAAACATTACACGATTTAACCACTAGAGGGCAGCAGTGTTACACCATTTAATGAATCATAAACATTACACGATTTAACTACTAGAGGGCAGCAGTGTTACACCATTTAATGAATCATGAACATTACACGATTTAACCACTAGAGGGCAGCAGTGTTACACCATTTAATGAATCATAAACATTACATGATTTAACCACTAGAGGGCAGCAGTGTTACACCATTTAATGAATCATGAACATTACACGATTTAACTACTAGAGGGCAGCAGTGTTACACCATTTAATGAATCATGAACATTACACGATTTAACCACTAGAGGGCAGCAGTGTTACACCATTTAATGAATCATGAACATTACACGATTTAACCACGAGAGGGCAGCAGTGTTACACCATTTAATGAATCATGAACATTACACGATTTAACCACTAGAGGGCAGCAGTGTTACACCATTTAATGAATCATAAACATTACACGATTTAACCACTAGAGGGCAGCAGTGTTACACCATTTAATGAATCATAAACATTACACGATTTAACCACTAGAGGGCAGCAGTGTTACACCATTTAATGAATCATAAACATTACACGATTTAACTACTAGAGGGCAGCAGTGTTACACCATTTAATGAATCATGAACATTACATGATTTAACCACTAGAGGGCAGCAGTGTTACACCATTTAATGAATCATAAACATTACATGATTTAACCACTAGAGCGCAGCAGTGTTACACCATTTAATGAATCATGAACATTACACGATTTAACCACTAGAGGGCAGCAGTGTTACACCATTTAATGATTCATGATCATTACATGATTTAACCACTAGAGGGCAGCAGTGTTACACCATTTAATGAATCATGAAAAATTACATGATTTAACCACTAGAGGGCAGCAGTGTTACACCATTTACTGAATCATGAACATTACACGATTTAACCACTAGAGGGCAGCAGTGTTACACTATTTAATGAATCATGGACATTACATGATTTAACCACTAGAGGGCAGCAGTGTTACACCATTTAATGAATCATGAACATTACACGATTTAACCACTAGAGGGCAGCAGTGTTACACCATTTAATGAATCATAAACATTACACTATTTAACCACTAGAGGGCAGCAGTGTTACACCATTTAATGAATCATGAACATCACATGATTTAACCACTAGTGGGCAGCAGTGTTACACCATTTAATGAATCATGGACATTACATGATTTAACCACTAGAAGGCAGCAGTGTTACACCATTTAATGAATCATGAAAAATGTCATGATTTAACCACTAGAGGGCAACAGTGTTACACCATTTAATGAATCATAAACATTACACTATTTAACCACTAGAGGGCAGCAGTGTTACACCATTTAATGAATCATAAACATTACACGATTTAACCACTAGAGGGCAGCAGTGTTACACCATTTAATGAATCATAAACATTACACGATTTAACTACTAGAGGGCAGCAGTGTTACACCATTTAATGAATCATGAACATTACATGATTTAACCACTAGAGGGCAGCAGTGTTACACCATTTAATGAATCATAAACATTACATGATTTAACCACTAGGGCGCAGCAGTGTTACACCATTTAATGAATCATGAACATTACACGATTTAACCACTAGAGGGCAGCAGTGTTACACCATTTAATGATTCATGATCATTACATGATTTAACCACTAGAGGGCAGCAGTGTTACACCATTTAATGAATCATGAAAAATTACATGATTTAACCACTAGAGGGCAGCAGTGTTACACCATTTAATGAATCATGAACATTACACGATTTAACCACTAGAGGGCAGCAGTGTTACACTATTTAATGAATCATGGACATTACATGATTTAACCACTAGAGGGCAGCAGTGTTACACCATTTAATTAATCATGAAAAATGTCATGATTTAACCACTAGAGGGCAACAGTGTTACACCATTTAATGAATCATAAACATTACATGATTTAACCACTTGAGGGCAACAGTGTTACACCATTTAATGAATCATGAACATTACACGATTTAACCACTAGAGGGCAGCAGTGTTACACCATTTAATGAATCATGAACATTACACGATTTAACCACTAGAGGGCAGCAGTGTTACACCATTTAATGAATCATAAACATTACACTATTTAACCACTAGAGGGCAGCAGTGTTACACCATTTAATGAATCATGAACATCACATGATTTAACCACTAGAGGGCAGCAGTGTTACACCATTTAATGAATCATGGACATTACATGATTTAACCACTAGAGGGCAGCAGTGTTACACCATTTAATGAATCATGAAAAATGTCATGATTTAACCACTAGAGGGCAACAGTGTTACACCATTTAATGAATCATAAACATTACACTATTTAACCACTAGAGGGCAGCAGTGTTACACCATTTAATGAATCATGAACATCAAATGATTTAACCACAAGAGTGCAGCAGTGTTACACCATTTAATGATTCATGAACATTACATGATTTAACCACTAGAGGGCAGCAGTGTTACACCATTTAATGAATGATGGACATTACATGATTTAACCACTAGAGGGCAGCAGTGTTACACCATTTAATGAATCATGAAAGATTACATGATTTAACCACTGGAGGGCAGCAGTGTTACACCATTTAATGAATCATGAAAGATTACATGATTTAACCACTGGAGGGCAGCAGTGTTACACCATTTAATGAATCATCAACATTACACGATTTAACCACTAGAGGGCAGCAGTGTTACACCATTTAATGAATCATGAAAGATTACACGATTTAACCACTGGAGGGCAGCAGTGTTACACCATTTAATGAATCATAAACATTACACGATTTAACCACTAGAGGGCAGCAGTGTTACACCATTTAATGAATCATGAACATTACATGATTTAACCACTAGAGGGCAGCAGTGTTACACCATTTAATGAATCATGAACATTTCATGATTTAACCACTAGAGGGCAGCAGTGTTACACCATTTAATGAATCATGAACATTACATGATTTAACCACTAGAGGGCAGCAGTGTTACACCATTTAATGAATCATGAACATTACATGATTTAACCACTAGAGGGCATCAGTGTTACACCATTTAATGATTCATGAACATTACATGATTTAACCACTAGAGGGCAACAGTGTTACACCATTTAATGAATCATGAGCATTACATGATTTAACCACTAGAGGGCAGCAGTGTTACACCATTTAATGAATCATGAACATTACACGATTTAACCACTAGAGGGCAGCAGTGTTACACCATTTAATGAATCATGAAAAATTACATGATTTAACCACTAGAGGGCAGCAGTGTTACACCATTTAATGAATCATGAACATTACACGATTTAACCACTAGAGGGCAGCAATGTTACACCATTTAATGAATCATGGACATTACATGATTTAACCACTAGAGGGCAGCAGTGTTACACCATTTAATGAATCATGAAAAATGTCATGATTTAACCACTAGAGGGCAACAGTGTTACACCATTTAATGAATCATAAACATTACATGATTTAACCACTTGAGGGCAGCAGTGTTACACCATTTAATGAATCATGAACATTACACGATTTAACCACTAGAGGGCAGCAGTGTTACACCATTTAATGAATCATGAACATTACACGATTTAACCACTAGAGGGCAGCAGTGTTACACCATTTAATGGATCATGGACATTACATGATTTAACCACTAGAGGGCAGCAGTGTTACACCATTTAATGAATCATAAACATTACACGATTTAACTACTAGAGGGCAGCAGTGTTACACCATTTAATGAATCATGAACATTACATGATTTAACCACTAGAGGGCAGCAGTGTTACACCATTTAATGAATCATAAACATTACATGATTTAACCACTAGAGCGCAGCAGTGTTACACCATTTAATGAATCATGAACATTACACGATTTAACCACTAGAGGGCAGCAGTGTTACACCATTTAATGATTCATGATCATTACATGATTTAACCACTAGAGGGCAGCAGTGTTACACCATTTAATGAATCATGAAAAATTACATGATTTAACCACTAGAGGGCAGCAGTGTTACACCATTTAATGAATCATGAACATTACACGATTTAACCACTAGAGGGCAGCAGTGTTACACTATTTAATGAATCATGGACATTACATGATTTAACCACTAGAGGGCAGCAGTGTTACACCATTTAATTAATCATGAAAAATGTCATGATTTAACCACTAGAGGGCAACAGTGTTACACCATTTAATGAATCATAAACATTACATGATTTAACCACTTGAGGGCAGCAGTGTTACACCATTTAATGAATCATGAACATTACACGATTTAACCACTAGAGGGCAGCAGTGTTACACCATTTAATGAATCATGAACATTACACGATTTAACCACTAGAGGGCAGCAGTGTTATACCATTTAATGAATCATGAACATCACATGATTTAACCACTAGAGGGCAGCAGTGTTACACCATTTAATGAATCATGGACATTACATGATTTAACCACTAGAGGGCAGCAGTGTTACACCATTTAATGAATCATGAAAAATGTCATGATTTAACCACTAGAGGGCAGCAGTGTTACACCATTTAATGGATCATGGACATTACATGATTTAACCACTAGAGGGCAGCAGTGTTACACCATTTAATGAATCATAAACATTACACGATTTAACTACTAGAGGGCAGCAGTGTTACACCATTTAATGAATCATGAACATTACATGATTTAACCACTAGAGGGCAGCAGTGTTACACCATTTAATGAATCATAAACATTACATGATTTAACCACTAGAGCGCAGCAGTGTTACACCATTTAATGAATCATGAACATTACACGATTTAACCACTAGAGGGCAGCAGTGTTACACCATTTAATGATTCATGATCATTACATGATTTAACCACTAGAGGGCAGCAGTGTTACACCATTTAATGAATCATGAAAAATGACATGATTTAACCACTAGAGGGCAGCAGTGTTACACCATTTAATGAATCATGAACATTACACGATTTAACCACTAGAGGGCAGCAGTGTTACACTATTTAATGAATCATGGACATTACATGATTTAACCACTAGAGGGCAGCAGTGTTACACCATTTAATTAATCATGAAAAATGTCATGATTTAACCACTAGAGGGCAACAGTGTTACACCATTTAATGAATCATAAACATTACATGATTTAACCACTTGAGGGCAGCAGTGTTACACCATTTAATGAATCATGAACATTACACGATTTAACCACTAGAGGGCAGCAGTGTTACACCATTTAATGAATCATGAACATTACACGATTTAACCACTAGAGGGCAGCAGTGTTATACCATTTAATGAATCATGAACATCACATGATTTAACCACTAGAGGGCAGCAGTGTTACACCATTTAATGAATCATGGACATTACATGATTTAACCACTAGAGGGCAGCAGTGTTACACCATTTAATGAATCATGAAAAATGTCATGATTTAACCACTAGAGGGCAACAGTGTTACACCATTTAATGAATCATAAACATTACACTATTTAACCACTAGAGGGCAGCAGTGTTACACCATTTAATGAATCATGAACATCACATGATTTAACCACAAGAGTGCAGCAGTGTTACACCATTTAATGATTCATGAACATTACATGATTTAACCACTAGAGGGCAGCAGTGTTACACCATTTAATGAATGATGGACATTACATGATTTAACCACTGGAGGGCAGCAGTGTTACACCATTTAATGAATCATGGACATTACATGATTTAACCACTAGAGGACAGCAGTGTTACACCATTTAATGAATCATGAAAGATTACATGATTTAACCACTGGAGGGCAGCAGTGTTACACCATTTAATGAATCATGAACATTTCATGATTTAACCACTAGAGGGCATCAGTGTTACACCATTTAATGATTCATGAACATTACATGATTTAACCACTAGAGGGCAACAGTGTTACACCATTTAATGAATCATGAGCATTACATGATTTAACCACTAGAGGGCAGCAGTGTTACACCATTTAATGAATCATGAACATTACACGATTTAACCACTAGAGGGCAGCAGTGTTACACCATTTAATGAATCATGAAAAATTACATGATTTAACCACTAGAGGGCAGCAGTGTTACACCATTTAATGAATCATGAACATTACACGATTTAACCACTAGAGGGCAGCAATGTTACACCATTTAATGAATCATGGACATTACATGATTTAACCACTAGAGGGCAGCAGTGTTACACCATTTAATGAATCATGAAAAATGTCATGATTTAACCACTAGAGGGCAACAGTGTTACACCATTTAATGAATCATAAACATTACATGATTTAACCACTTGAGGGCAGCAGTGTTACACCATTTAATGCAGGGGTGTCAAACTCATTTTCACTCTGGGGCCACATCAGCATCACGGTCGCCCTCAAAGGGCCGGTTGTAAATGTAAGACGGTGTAAATGTAACTACGGTACTCCTAACATAGTTAGTTTAGTTTCCCGGGATATCTGTGACTTCCACAACACGTACTTCCAGTTGTGTGATTTCTCCTCCGCCATTGTTTCCTGTTGCTGGTGCAAAATGCATTCTGGGATATTTGGCTGTCCCAAGTACAGACAAGTCACCTCCGATGCATCCCGGGTAAAATGGGCAGAGCGAGCCACATCCGGGCATTAGGGCCGTGCTTGGCTCGATGTGAACTTTGAATTGGAACAGTACTTGGGCTGAGACTGATGACGTTTCAGTACAGAGAAGTACGCATGTTGAGAAACTTGTTGGAAATCCTCTTTATGGGCTGTTGCATCTCCTGTCCACCTGTTGTGATAGTTTTAATGTCGGCACACAGACAACATGCCATCTCATCACTTCGACTTTCTATCTCATAATTTCGACCATGGGGATATTTTTATTTTCACATCTAACTTTAAATTTTTGTAAAAAAAAAAAAAAAAAAAAAAAAAAAAATTATTATTTTTTTTTTTTTGCTGGCGGATTCGTGGGCCACATAAAATGACGTGGTGGGCCGGGTCCGGCCCGCGGGCCGTATGTTTGACACCCCTGATTTAATGAATCATGAACATTACACGATTTAACCACTAGAGGGCAGCAGTGTTACACCATTTAATGAATCATGAACATTACACGATTTAACCACTAGAGGGCAGCAGTGTTACACCATTTAATGGATCATGGACATTACATGATTTAACCACTAGAGGGCAGCAGTGTTACACCATTTAATGAATCATGAAAAATGTCATGATTTAACCACTAGAGGGCAACAGTGTTACACCATTTAATGAATCATAAACATTACACTATTTAACCACTAGAGTGCAGCAGTGTTACACCATTTAATGATTCATGAACATTACATGATTTAACCACTAGAGGGCAGCAGTGTTACACCATTTAATGAATCATAAACATTACACGATTTAACTACTAGAGGGCAGCAGTGTTACACCATTTAATGAATCATGAACATTACACGATTTAACCACTAGAGGGCAGCAGTGTTACACCATTTAATGAATCATAAACATTACATGATTTAACCACTAGAGGGCAGCAGTGTTACACCATTTAATGAATCATGAACATTACACGATTTAACCACTAGAGGGCAGCAGTGTTACACCATTTAATGAATCATGAACATCACATGATTTAACCACTAGAGGGCAGCAGTGTTACACCATTTAATGAATCATGGACATTACATGATTTAACCACTAGAGGGCAGCAGTGTTACACCATTTAATGAATCATGAAAAATGTCATGATTTAACCACTAGAGGGCAGCAGTGTTACACCATTTAATGGATCATGGACATTACATGATTTAACCACTAGAGGGCAGCAGTGTTACACCATTTAATGAATCATAAACATTACACGATTTAACCACTAGAGGGCAGCAGTGTTACACCATTTAATGAATCATGAACATTACACGATTTAACCACTAGAGGGCAGCAGTGTTACACCATTTAATGAATCATGGACATTACATGATTTAACCACTAGAGGGCAGCAGTGTTACACCATTTAATGAATCATGAAAAATGTCATGATTTAACCACTAGAGGGCAACAGTGTTACACCATTTAATGAATCATAAACATTACATGATTTAACCACTTGAGGGCAGCAGTGTTACACCATTTAATGAATCATGAACATTACACGATTTAACCACTAGAGGGCAGCAGTGTTACACCATTTAATGAATCATGAACATTACACGATTTAACCACTAGAGGGCAGCAGTGTTACACCATTTAATGAATCATAAACATTACACGATTTAACCACTAGAGGGCAGCAGTGTTACACCATTTAATGAATCATGAACATTACACGATTTAACCACGAGAGGGCAGCAGTGTTACACCATTTAATGAATCATGAACATTACACGATTTAACCACTAGAGGGCAGCAGTGTTACACCATTTAATGAATCATAAACATTACACGATTTAACCACTAGAGGGCAGCAGTGTTACACCATTTAATGAATCATAAACATTACACGATTTAACCACTAGAGGGCAGCAGTGTTACACCATTTAATGAATCATAAACATTACACGATTTAACTACTAGAGGGCAGCAGTGTTACACCATTTAATGAATCATGAACATTACATGATTTAACCACTAGAGGGCAGCAGTGTTACACCATTTAATGAATCATAAACATTACATGATTTAACCACTAGAGCGCAGCAGTGTTACACCATTTAATGAATCATGAACATTACACGATTTAACCACTAGAGGGCAGCAGTGTTACACCATTTAATGATTCATGATCATTACATGATTTAACCACTAGAGGGCAGCAGTGTTACACCATTTAATGAATCATGAAAAATTACATGATTTAACCACTAGAGGGCAGCAGTGTTACACCATTTAATGAATCATGAACATTACACGATTTAACCACTAGAGGGCAGCAGTGTTACACTATTTAATGAATCATGGACATTACATGATTTAACCACTAGAGGGCAGCAGTGTTACACCATTTAATTAATCATGAAAAATGTCATGATTTAACCACTAGAGGGCAACAGTGTTACACCATTTAATGAATCATAAACATTACATGATTTAACCACTTGAGGGCAGCAGTGTTACACCATGTAATGAATCATGAACATTACACGATTTAACCACTAGAGGGCAGCAGTGTTACACCATTTAATGAATCATGAACATTACACGATTTAACCACTAGAGGGCAGCAGTGTTACACCATTTAATGAATCATAAACATTACACTATTTAACCACTAGAGGGCAGCAGTGTTACACCATTTAATGAATCATGAACATCACATGATTTAACCACTAGAGGGCAGCAGTGTTACACCATTTAATGAATCATGGACATTACATGATTTAACCACTACAGGGCAGCAGTATTACACCATTTAATGAATCATGAAAAATGTCATGATTTAACCACTAGAGGGCAACAGTGTTACACCATTTAATGAATCATAAACATTACACTATTTAACCACTAGAGGGCAGCAGTGTTACACCATTTAATGAATCATAAACATTACACGATTTAACCACTAGAGGGCAGCAGTGTTACACCATTTAATGGATCATAAACATTACACGATTTAACCACTAGAGGGCAGCAGTGTTACACCATTTAATGAATCATAAACATCACATGATTTAACCACTAGAGGGCAGCAGTGTTACACCATTTAATGAATCATGGACATTACATGATTTAACCACTAGAGGGCAGCAGTGTTACACCATTTAATGAATCATGAAAAATGTCATGATTTAACCACTAGAGGGCAACAGTGTTACACCATTTAATGAATCATAAACATTACACTATTTAACCACTAGAGGGCAGCAGTGTTACACCATTTAATGAATCATAAACATTACACGATTTAACCACTAGAGGGCAGCAGTGTTACACCATTTAATGAATCATAAACATCACATGATTTAACCACTAGAGGGCAGCAGTGTTACACCATTTAATGAATCATGGACATTACATGATTTAACCACTAGAGGGCAGCAGTGTTACACCATTTAATGAATCATGAAAAATGTCATGATTTAACCACTAGAGGGCAACAGTGTTACACCATTTAATGAATCATAAACATTACACTATTTAACCACTAGAGGGCAGCAGTGTTACACCATTTAATGAATCATGAACATCACATGATTTAACCACAAGAGTGCAGCAGTGTTACACCATTTAATGATTCATGAACATTACATGATTTAACCACTAGAGGGCAGCAGTGTTACACCATTTAATGAATGATGGACATTACATGATTTAACCACTAGAGGGCAGCAGTGTTACACCATTTAATGAATCATGAAAGATTACATGATTTAACCACTGGAGGGCAGCAGTGTTACACCATTTAATGAATCATGGACATTACATGATTTAACCACTAGAGGACAGCAGTGTTACACCATTTAATGAATCATGAAAGATTACATGATTTAACCACTGGAGGGCAGCAGTGTTACACCATTTAATGAATCATGAACATTTCATGATTTAACCACTAGAGGGCAGCAGTGTTACACCATTTAATGAATCATGAACATTACATGATTTAACCACTAGAGGGCAGCAGTGTTACACCATTTAATGAATCATGAACATTACATGATTTAACCACTAGAGGGCATCAGTGTTACACCATTTAATGATTCATGAACATTACATGATTTAACCACTAGAGGGCAACAGTGTTACACCATTTAATGAATCATGAGCATTACATGATTTAACCACTAGAGGGCAGCAGTGTTACACCATTTAATGAATCATGAACATTACACGATTTAACCACTAGAGGGCAGCAGTGTTACACCATTTAATGAATCATGAAAAATTACATGATTTAACCACTAGAGGGCAGCAGTGTTACACCATTTAATGAATCATGAACATTACACGATTTAACCACTAGAGGGCAGCAATGTTACACCATTTAATGAATCATGGACATTACATGATTTAACCACTAGAGGGCAGCAGTGTTACACCATTTAATGAATCATGAAAAATGTCATGATTTAACCACTAGAGGGCAACAGTGTTACACCATTTAATGAATCATAAACATTACATGATTTAACCACTTGAGGGCAGCAGTGTTACACCATTTAATGAATCATGGACATTACATGATTTAACCACTAGAGGGCAGCAGTGTTACACCATTTAATGAATCATGAAAAATGTCATGATTTAACCACTAGAGGGCAACAGTGTTACACCATTTAATGAATCATAAACATTACATGATTTAACCACTTGAGGGCAGCAGTGTTACACCATTTAATGAATCATGAACATTACACGATTTAACCACTAGAGGGCAGCAGTGTTACACCATTTAATGAATCATGAACATTACACGATTTAACCACTAGAGGGCAGCAGTGTTACACCATTTAATGAATCATAAACATTACACGATTTAACCACTAGAGGGCAGCAGTGTTACACCATTTAATGAATCATGAACATTACACGATTTAACCACGAGAGGGCAGCAGTGTTACACCATTTAATGAATCATGAACATTACACGATTTAACCACTAGAGGGCAGCAGTGTTACACCATTTAATGAATCATAAACATTACACGATTTAACCACTAGAGGGCAGCAGTGTTACACCATTTAATGAATCATAAACATTACACGATTTAACCACTAGAGGGCAGCAGTGTTACACCATTTAATGAATCATAAACATTACACGATTTAACTACTAGAGGGTAGCAGTGTTACACCATTTAATGAATCATGAACATTACATGATTTAACCACTAGAGGGCAGCAGTGTTACACCATTTAATGAATCATAAACATTACATGATTTAACCACTAGAGCGCAGCAGTGTTACACCATTTAATGAATCATGAACATTACACGATTTAACCACTAGAGGGCAGCAGTGTTACCCCATTTAATGATTCATGATCATTACATGATTTAACCACTAGAGGGCAGCAGTGTTACACCATTTAATGAATCATGAAAAATTACATGATTTAACCACTAGAGGGCAGCAGTGTTACACCATTTAATGAATCATGAACATTACACGATTTAACCACTAGAGGGCAGCAGTGTTACACTATTTAATGAATCATGGACATTACATGATTTAACCACTAGAGGGCAGCAGTGTTACACCATTTAATTAATCATGAAAAATGTCATGATTTAACCACTAGAGGGCAACAGTGTTACACCATTTAATGAATCATAAACATTACATGATTTAACCACTTGAGGGCAGCAGTGTTACACCATGTAATGAATCATGAACATTACACGATTTAACCACTAGAGGGCAGCAGTGTTACACCATTTAATGAATCATGAACATTACACGATTTAACCACTAGAGGGCAGCAGTGTTACACCATTTAATGAATCATGAAAAATTACATGATTTAACCACTAGAGGGCAGCAGTGTTACACCATTTAATGAATCATGAACATTACACGATTTAACCACTAGAGGGCAGCAATGTTACACCATTTAATGAATCATGGACATTACATGATTTAACCACTAGAGGGCAGCAGTGTTACACCATTTAATGAATCATGAAAAATGTCATGATTTAACCACTAGAGGGCAACAGTGTTACACCATTTAATGAATCATAAACATTACATGATTTAACCACTTGAGGGCAGCAGTGTTACACCATTTAATGAATCATGGACATTACATGATTTAACCACTAGAGGGCAGCAGTGTTACACCATTTAATGAATCATGAAAAATGTCATGATTTAACCACTAGAGGGCAACAGTGTTACACCATTTAATGAATCATAAACATTACATGATTTAACCACTTGAGGGCAGCAGTGTTACACCATTTAATGAATCATGAACATTACACGATTTAACCACTAGAGGGCAGCAGTGTTACACCATTTAATGAATCATGAACATTACACGATTTAACCACTAGAGGGCAGCAGTGTTACACCATTTAATGAATCATAAACATTACACGATTTAACCACTAGAGGGCAGCAGTGTTACACCATTTAATGAATCATGAACATTACACGATTTAACCACGAGAGGGCAGCAGTGTTACACCATTTAATGAATCATGAACATTACACGATTTAACCACTAGAGGGCAGCAGTGTTACACCATTTAATGAATCATAAACATTACACGATTTAACCACTAGAGGGCAGCAGTGTTACACCATTTAATGAATCATAAACATTACACGATTTAACCACTAGAGGGCAGCAGTGTTACACCATTTAATGAATCATAAACATTACACGATTTAACTACTAGAGGGTAGCAGTGTTACACCATTTAATGAATCATGAACATTACATGATTTAACCACTAGAGGGCAGCAGTGTTACACCATTTAATGAATCATAAACATTACATGATTTAACCACTAGAGCGCAGCAGTGTTACACCATTTAATGAATCATGAACATTACACGATTTAACCACTAGAGGGCAGCAGTGTTACCCCATTTAATGATTCATGATCATTACATGATTTAACCACTAGAGGGCAGCAGTGTTACACCATTTAATGAATCATGAAAAATTACATGATTTAACCACTAGAGGGCAGCAGTGTTACACCATTTAATGAATCATGAACATTACACGATTTAACCACTAGAGGGCAGCAGTGTTACACTATTTAATGAATCATGGACATTACATGATTTAACCACTAGAGGGCAGCAGTGTTACACCATTTAATTAATCATGAAAAATGTCATGATTTAACCACTAGAGGGCAACAGTGTTACACCATTTAATGAATCATAAACATTACATGATTTAACCACTTGAGGGCAGCAGTGTTACACCATGTAATGAATCATGAACATTACACGATTTAACCACTAGAGGGCAGCAGTGTTACACCATTTAATGAATCATGAACATTACACGATTTAACCACTAGAGGGCAGCAGTGTTACACCATTTAATGAATCATAAACATTACACTATTTAACCACTAGAGGGCAGCAGTGTTACACCATTTAATGAATCATGAACATCACATGATTTAACCACTAGAGGGCAGCAGTGTTACACCATTTAATGAATCATGGACATTACATGATTTAACCACTAGAGGGCAGCAGTATTACACCATTTAATGAATCATGAAAAATGTCATGATTTAACCACTAGAGGGCAACAGTGTTACACCATTTAATGAATCATAAACATTACACTATTTAACCACTAGAGGGCAGCAGTGTTACACCATTTAATGAATCATAAACATTACACGATTTAACCACTAGAGGGCAGCAGTGTTACACCATTTAATGAATCATAAACATTACACGATTTAACCACTAGAGGGCAGCAGTGTTACACCATTTAATGAATCATAAACATTACACGATTTAACTACTAGAGGGCAGCAGTGTTACACCATTTAATGAATCATGAACATTACATGATTTAACGACTAGAGGGCAGCAGTGTTACACCATTTAATGAATCATAAACATTACATGATTTAACCACTAGAGCGCAGCAGTGTTACACCATTTAATGAATCATGAACATTACACGATTTAACCACTAGAGGGCAGCAGTGTTACACCATTTAATGATTCATGATCATTACATGATTTAACCACTAGAGGGCAGCAGTGTTACACCATTTAATGAATCATGAAAAATTACATGATTTAACCACTAGAGGGCAGCAGTGTTACACCATTTAATGAATCATGAACATTACACGATTTAACCACTAGAGGGCAGCAGTGTTACACTATTTAATGAATCATGGACATTACATGATTTAACCACTAGAGGGCAGCAGTGTTACACCATTTAATTAATCATGAAAAATGTCATGATTTAACCACTAGAGGGCAACAGTGTTACACCATTTAATGAATCATAAACATTACATGATTTAACCACTTGAGGGCAGCAGTGTTACACCATTTAATGAATCATGAACATTACACGATTTAACCACTAGAGGGCAGCAGTGTTACACCATTTAATGAATCATGAACATTACACGATTTAACCACTAGAGGGCAGCAGTGTTACACCATTTAATGAATCATAAACATTACACTATTTAACCACTAGAGGGCAGCAGTGTTACACCATTTAATTAATCATGAACATCACATGATTTAACCACTAGAGGGCAGCAGTGTTACACCATTTAATGAATCATGGACATTACATGATTTAACCACTAGAGGGCAGCAGTGTTACACCATTTAATGAATCATGAAAAATGTCATGATTTAACCACTAGAGGGCAACAGTGTTACACCATTTAATGAATCATAAACATTACACTATTTAACCACTAGAGGGCAGCAGTGTTACACCATTTAATGAATCATGAACATCACATGATTTAACCACAAGAGTGCAGCAGTGTTACACCATTTAATGATTCATGAACATTACATGATTTAACCACTAGAGGGCAGCAGTGTTACACCATTTAATGAATGATGGACATTACATGATTTAACCACTAGAGGGCAGCAGTGTTACACCATTTAATGAATCATGAAAGATTACATGATTTAACCACTGGAGGGCAGCAGTGTTACACCATTTAATGAATCATGAAAGATTACATGATTTAACCACTGGAGGGCAGCAGTGTTACACCATTTAATGAATCATCAACATTACATGATTTAACCACTAGAGGGCAGCAGTGTTACACCATTTAATGAATCATGAACATTACACGATTTAACCACTAGAGGGCAGCAGTGTTACACCATTTAATGATTCATGAACATTACACGATTTAACCACTAGAGGGCAGCAGTGTTACACCATTTAATGAATCATGAACATTACACGATTTAACCACTAGAGGGCAGCAGTGTTACACCATTTAATGAATCATGAAAGATTACACGATTTAACCACTGGAGGGCAGCAGTGTTACACCATTTAATGAATCATAAACATTACACGATTTAACCACTAGAGGGCAGCAGTGTTACACCATTTAATGAATCATGAACATTACATGATTTAACCACTAGAGGGCAGCAGTGTTACACCATTTAATGAATCATGAACATTTCATGATTTAACCACTAGAGGGCAGCAGTGTTACACCATTTAATGAATCATAAACATCACATGATTTAACCACTAGAGGGCAGCAGTGTTACACCATTTAATGAATCATGGACATTACATGATTTAACCACTAGAGGGCAGCAGTGTTACACCATTTAATGAATCATGAAAAATGTCATGATTTAACCACTAGAGGGCAACAGTGTTACACCATTTAATGAATCATAAACATTACACTATTTAACCACTAGAGGGCAGCAGTGTTACACCATTTAATGAATCATGAACATCACATGATTTAACCACAAGAGTGCAGCAGTGTTACACCATTTAATGATTCATGAACATTACATGATTTAACCACTAGAGGGCAGCAGTGTTACACCATTTAATGAATCATGAACATTTCATGATTTAACCACTAGAGGGCAGCAGTGTTACACCATTTAATGAATCATGAACATTACATGATTTAACCACTAGAGGGCAGCAGTGTTACACCATTTAATGAATCATGAACATTACATGATTTAACCACTAGAGGGCATCAGTGTTACACCATTTAATGATTCATGAACATTACATGATTTAACCACTAGAGGGCAACAGTGTTACACCATTTAATGAATCATGAGCATTACATGATTTAACCACTAGAGGGCAGCAGTGTTACACCATTTAATGAATCATGAACATTACACGATTTAACCACTAGAGGGCAGCAGTGTTACACCATTTAATGAATCATGAAAAATTACATGATTTAACCACTAGAGGGCAGCAGTGTTACACCATTTAATGAATCATGAACATTACACGATTTAACCACTAGAGGGCAGCAATGTTACACCATTTAATGAATCATGGACATTACATGATTTAACCACTAGAGGGCAGCAGTGTTACACCATTTAATGAATCATGAAAAATGTCATGATTTAACCACTAGAGGGCAACAGTGTTACACCATTTAATGAATCATAAACATTACATGATTTAACCACTTGAGGGCAGCAGTGTTACACCATTTAATGAATCATGGACATTACATGATTTAACCACTAGAGGGCAGCAGTGTTACACCATTTAATGAATGATGAAAAATGTCATGATTTAACCACTAGAGGGCAACAGTGTTACACCATTTAATGAATCATAAACATTACATGATTTAACCACTTGAGGGCAGCAGTGTTACACCATTTAATGAATCATGAACATTACACGATTTAACCACTAGAGGGCAGCAGTGTTACACCATTTAATGAATCATGAACATTACACGATTTAACCACTAGAGGGCAGCAGTGTTACACCATTTAATGAATCATAAACATTACACGATTTAACCACTAGAGGGCAGCAGTGTTACACCATTTAATGAATCATGAACATTACACGATTTAACCACGAGAGGGCAGCAGTGTTACACCATTTAATGAATCATGAACATTACACGATTTAACCACTAGAGGGCAGCAGTGTTACACCATTTAATGAATCATAAACATTACACGATTTAACCACTAGAGGGCAGCAGTGTTACACCATTTAATGAATCATAAACATTACACGATTTAACCACTAGAGGGCAGCAGTGTTACACCATTTAATGAATCATAAACATTACACGATTTAACTACTAGAGGGTAGCAGTGTTACACCATTTAATGAATCATGAACATTACATGATTTAACCACTAGAGGGCAGCAGTGTTACACCATTTAATGAATCATAAACATTACATGATTTAACCACTAGAGCGCAGCAGTGTTACACCATTTAATGAATCATGAACATTACACGATTTAACCACTAGAGGGCAGCAGTGTTACCCCATTTAATGATTCATGATCATTACATGATTTAACCACTAGAGGGCAGCAGTGTTACACCATTTAATGAATCATGAAAAATTACATGATTTAACCACTAGAGGGCAGCAGTGTTACACCATTTAATGAATCATGAACATTACACGATTTAACCACTAGAGGGCAGCAGTGTTACACTATTTAATGAATCATGGACATTACATGATTTAACCACTAGAGGGCAGCAGTGTTACACCATTTAATTAATCATGAAAAATGTCATGATTTAACCACTAGAGGGCAACAGTGTTACACCATTTAATGAATCATAAACATTACATGATTTAACCACTTGAGGGCAGCAGTGTTACACCATGTAATGAATCATGAACATTACACGATTTAACCACTAGAGGGCAGCAGTGTTACACCATTTAATGAATCATGAACATTACACGATTTAACCACTAGAGGGCAGCAGTGTTACACCATTTAATGAATCATAAACATTACACTATTTAACCACTAGAGGGCAGCAGTGTTACACCATTTAATGAATCATGAACATCACATGATTTAACCACTAGAGGGCAGCAGTGTTACACCATTTAATGAATCATGGACATTACATGATTTAACCACTAGAGGGCAGCAGTATTACACCATTTAATGAATCATGAAAAATGTCATGATTTAACCACTAGAGGGCAACAGTGTTACACCATTTAATGAATCATAAACATTACACTATTTAACCACTAGAGGGCAGCAGTGTTACACCATTTAATGAATCATAAACATTACACGATTTAACCACTAGAGGGCAGCAGTGTTACACCATTTAATGAATCATAAACATTACACGATTTAACCACTAGAGGGCAGCAGTGTTACACCATTTAATGAATCATAAACATTACACGATTTAACTACTAGAGGGCAGCAGTGTTACACCATTTAATGAATCATGAACATTACATGATTTAACCACTAGAGGGCAGCAGTGTTACACCATTTAATGAATCATAAACATTACATGATTTAACCACTAGAGCGCAGCAGTGTTACACCATTTAATGAATCATGAACATTACACGATTTAACCACTAGAGGGCAGCAGTGTTACACCATTTAATGATTCATGATCATTACATGATTTAACCACTAGAGGGCAGCAGTGTTACACCATTTAATGAATCATGAAAAATTACATGATTTAACCACTAGAGGGCAGCAGTGTTACACCATTTAATGAATCATGAACATTACACGATTTAACCACTAGAGGGCAGCAGTGTTACACTATTTAATGAATCATGGACATTACATGATTTAACCACTAGAGGGCAGCAGTGTTACACCATTTAATTAATCATGAAAAATGTCATGATTTAACCACTAGAGGGCAACAGTGTTACACCATTTAATGAATCATAAACATTACATGATTTAACCACTTGAGGGCAGCAGTGTTACACCATTTAATGAATCATGAACATTACACGATTTAACCACTAGAGGGCAGCAGTGTTACACCATTTAATGAATCATGAACATTACACGATTTAACCACTAGAGGGCAGCAGTGTTACACCATTTAATGAATCATAAACATTACACTATTTAACCACTAGAGGGCAGCAGTGTTACACCATTTAATTAATCATGAACATCACATGATTTAACCACTAGAGGGCAGCAGTGTTACACCATTTAATGAATCATGGACATTACATGATTTAACCACTAGAGGGCAGCAGTGTTACACCATTTAATGAATCATGAAAAATGTCATGATTTAACCACTAGAGGGCAACAGTGTTACACCATTTAATGAATCATAAACATTACACTATTTAACCACTAGAGGGCAGCAGTGTTACACCATTTAATGAATCATGAACATCACATGATTTAACCACAAGAGTGCAGCAGTGTTACACCATTTAATGATTCATGAACATTACATGATTTAACCACTAGAGGGCAGCAGTGTTACACCATTTAATGAATCATGAAAGATTACATGATTTAACCACTGGAGGGCAGCAGTGTTACACCATTTAATGAATCATGAAAGATTACATGATTTAACCACTGGAGGGCAGCAGTGTTACACCATTTAATGAATCATCAACATTACATGATTTAACCACTAGAGGGCAGCAGTGTTACACCATTTAATGAATCATGAACATTACACGATTTAACCACTAGAGGGCAGCAGTGTTACACCATTTAATGATTCATGAACATTACACGATTTAACCACTAGAGGGCAGCAGTGTTACACCATTTAATGAATCATGAACATTACACGATTTAACCACTAGAGGGCAGCAGTGTTACACCATTTAATGAATCATGAAAGATTACACGATTTAACCACTGGAGGGCAGCAGTGTTACACCATTTAATGAATCATAAACATTACACGATTTAACCACTAGAGGGCAGCAGTGTTACACCATTTAATGAATCATGAACATTACATGATTTAACCACTAGAGGGCAGCAGTGTTACACCATTTAATGAATCATGAACATTTCATGATTTAACCACTAGAGGGCAGCAGTGTTACACCATTTAATGAATCATGAACATTACATGATTTAACCACTAGAGGGCAGCAGTGTTACACCATTTAATGAATCATGAACATTACATGATTTAAACACTAGAGGGCATCAGTGTTACACCATTTAATGATTCATGAACATTACATGATTTAACCACTAGAGGGCAACAGTGTTACACCATTTAATGAATCATGAGCATTACATGATTTAACCACTAGAGGGCAGCAGTGTTACACCATTTAATGAATCATGAACATTACACGATTTAACCACTAGAGGGCAGCAGTGTTACACCATTTAATGAATCATGAAAAATTACATGATTTAACCACTAGAGGGCAGCAGTGTTACACCATTTAATGAATCATGAACATTACACGATTTAACCACTAGAGGGCAGCAATGTTACACCATTTAATGAATCATGGACATTACATGATTTAACCACTAGAGGGCAGCAGTGTTACACCATTTAATGAATCATGAAAAATGTCATGATTTAACCACTAGAGGGCAACAGTGTTACACCATTTAATGAATCATAAACATTACATGATTTAACCACTTGAGGGCAGCAGTGTTACACCATTTAATGAATCATGAACATTACACGATGTAACCACTAGAGGGCAGCAGTGTTACACCATTTAATGAATCATGAACATTACACGATTTAACCACGAGAGGGCAGCAGTGTTACACCATTTAATGAATCATGGACATGACATAATTTAACCACTAGAGGGCAGCAGTGTTTCACCATTTAATGAATCATGAAAAATTACATGATTTAACCACTAGAGGGCAGCAGTGTTACACCATTTAATGAATCATAAACATTACATGATTTAACCACTAGAGGGCAGCAGTGTTATACCATTTAATGAATCATGGATATTACATGATTTAACCACTAGAGGGCAGCAGTGTTACACCATTTAATGAATCATGGACATGACATAATTTAACCACTAGAGGGCAGCAGTGTTTCACCATTTAATGAATCATGAAAGATTACATGATTTAACCACTGGAGGGCAGCAGTGTTACACCATTTAATGAATCATGAACATTACACGATTTAACCACTAGAGGGCAGCAGTGTTACACCATTTAATGAATCATGAACATTACATGATTTAACCACTAGAGGGCAGCAGTGTTACACCATTTAATGAATCATGAACATCACACGATTTAACCATTAGAGTGCAGCAGTGTTACACCATTTAATGAATCATGAACATTACACGATTTAACCACTAGACGGCAGCAGTGTTACACCATTTAATGAATCATAAACATTACACGATTTAACCACTAGAGGGCAGCAGTGTTACACCATTTAATGAATCATGAACATTACACGATTTAACCACGAGAGGGCAGCAGTGTTACACCATTTAATGAATCATGAACATTACACGATTTAACCACTAGAGGGCAGCAGTGTTACACCATTTAATGAATCATAAACATTACACGATTTAACCACTAGAGGGCAGCAGTGTTACACCATTTAATGAATCATGGACATTACATGATTTAACCACTAGAGGGCAGCAGTGTTACACCATTTAATGAATCATGAAAAATTACATGATTTAACCACTAGAGGGCAGCAGTGTTACACCATTTAATGAATCATAAACATTACATGATTTAACCACTAGAGGGCTGCAGTGTTATACCATTTAATGAATCATGGATATTACATGATTTAACCACTAGAGGGCAGCAGTGTTACACCATTTAATGAATCATGAAAAATGTCATGATTTAACCACTAGAGGGCAACAGTGTTACACCATTTAATTAATCATAAACATTACACTATTTAACCACTAGAGTGCAGCAGTGTTACACCATTTAATGATTCATGAACATTACATGATTTAACCACTAGAGGGCAGCAGTGTTACACCATTTAATGAATCATGAACATTACATGATTTAACCACTAGAGGGCATCAGTGTTACACCATTTAATGATTCATGAACATTACATGATTTAACCACTAGAGGGCAACAGTGTTACACCATTTAATGAATCATGAAAGATTACATGATTTAACCACTGGAGGGCAGCAGTGTTACACCATTTAATGAATCATGGACATGACATAATTTAACCACTAGAGGGCAGCAGTGTTACACCATTTAATGAATCATGAAAGATTACATGATTTAACCACTGGAGGGCAGCAGTGTTACACCATTTAATGAATCATGAACATTACATGATTTAACCACTAGAGGGCAGCAGTGTTACACCATTTAATGAATCATGAACATCACACGATTTAACCATTAGAGTGCAGCAGTGTTACACCATTTAATGAATCATGAACATTACACGATTTAACCACTAGACGGCAGCAGTGTTACACCATTTAATGAATCATAAACATTACACGATTTAACCACTAGAGGGCAGCAGTGTTACACCATTTAATGAATCATGAACATTTCACGATTTAACCACGAGAGGGCAGCAGTGTTACACCATTTAATGAATCATGGACATGACATAATTTAACCACTAGAGGGCAGCAGTGTTTCACCATTTAATGAATCATGAAAGATTACATGATTTAACCACTGGAGGGCAGCAGTGTTACACCATTTAATGAATCATGAACATTACACGATTTTACCACTAGAGGGCAGCAGTGTTACACCATTTAATGAATCATGAACATTACACGATTTAACCACTAGAGGGCAGCAGTGTTACACCATTTAATGAATCATAAACATTACACTATTTAACCACTAGAGGGCAGCAGTGTTACACCATTTAATGAATCATGAACATCACATGATTTAACCACTAGAGGGCAGCAGTGTTACACCATTTAATGAATCATGGACATTACATGATTTAACCACTAGAGGGCAGCAGTATTACACCATTTAATGAATCATGAAAAATGTCATGATTTAACCACTAGAGGGCAACAGTGTTACACCATTTAATGAATCATAAACATTACACTATTTAACCACTAGAGGGCAGCAGTGTTACACCATTTAATGAATCATAAACATTACACGATTTAACCACTAGAGGGCAGCAGTGTTACACCATTTAATGAATCATAAACATTACACGATTTAACCACTAGAGGGCAGCAGTGTTACACCATTTAATGAATCATAAACATTACACGATTTAACTACTAGAGGGCAGCAGTGTTACACCATTTAATGAATCATGAACATTACATGATTTAACCACTAGAGGGCAGCAGTGTTACACCATTTAATGAATCATAAACATTACATGATTTAACCACTAGAGCGCAGCAGTGTTACACCATTTAATGAATCATGAACATTACACGATTTAACCACTAGAGGGCAGCAGTGTTACACCATTTAATGATTCATGATCATTACATGATTTAACCACTAGAGGGCAGCAGTGTTACACCATTTAATGAATCATGAAAAATTACATGATTTAACCACTAGAGGGCAGCAGTGTTACACCATTTAATGAATCATGAACATTACACGATTTAACCACTAGAGGGCAGCAGTGTTACACTATTTAATGAATCATGGACATTACATGATTTAACCACTAGAGGGCAGCAGTGTTACACCATTTAATTAATCATGAAAAATGTCATGATTTAACCACTAGAGGGCAACAGTGTTACACCATTTAATGAATCATAAACATTACATGATTTAACCACTTGAGGGCAGCAGTGTTACACCATTTAATGAATCATGAACATTACACGATTTAACCACTAGAGGGCAGCAGTGTTACACCATTTAATGAATCATGAACATTACACGATTTAACCACTAGAGGGCAGCAGTGTTACACCATTTAATGAATCATAAACATTACACTATTTAACCACTAGAGGGCAGCAGTGTTACACCATTTAATTAATCATGAACATTACACTATTTAACCACTAGAGGGCAGCAGTGTTACACCATTTAATGAATCATGAACATCACATGATTTAACCACAAGAGTGCAGCAGTGTTACACCATTTAATGATTCATGAACATTACATGATTTAACCACTAGAGGGCAGCAGTGTTACACCATTTAATGAATGATGGACATTACATGATTTAACCACTAGAGGGCAGCAGTGTTACACCATTTAATGAATCATGAAAGATTACATGATTTAACCACTGGAGGGCAGCAGTGTTACACCATTTAATGAATCATCAACATTACATGATTTAACCACTAGAGGGCAGCAGTGTTACACCATTTAATGAATCATGAACATTACACGATTTAACCACTAGAGGGCAGCAGTGTTACACCATTTAATGATTCATGAACATTACACGATTTAACCACTAGAGGGCAGCAGTGTTACACCATTTAATGAATCATGAACATTACACGATTTAACCACTAGAGGGCAGCAGTGTTACACCATTTAATGAATCATGAAAGATTACACGATTTAACCACTGGAGGGCAGCAGTGTTACACCATTTAATGAATCATAAACATTACACGATTTAACCACTAGAGGGCAGCAGTGTTACACCATTTAATGAATCATGAACATTACATGATTTAACCACTAGAGGGCAGCAGTGTTACACCATTTAATGAATCATGAACATTTCATGATTTAACCACTAGAGGGCAGCAGTGTTACACCATTTAATGAATCATGAACATTACATGATTTAACCACTAGAGGGCAGCAGTGTTACACCATTTAATGAATCATGAACATTACATGATTTAAACACTAGAGGGCATCAGTGTTACACCATTTAATGATTCATGAACATTACATGATTTAACCACTAGAGGGCAACAGTGTTACACCATTTAATGAATCATGAGCATTACATGATTTAACCACTAGAGGGCAGCAGTGTTACACCATTTAATGAATCATGAACATTACACGATTTAACCACTAGAGGGCAGCAGTGTTACACCATTTAATGAATCATGAAAAATTACATGATTTAACCACTAGAGGGCAGCAGTGTTACACCATTTAATGAATCATGAACATTACACGATTTAACCACTAGAGGGCAGCAATGTTACACCATTTAATGAATCATGGACATTACATGATTTAACCACTAGAGGGCAGCAGTGTTACACCATTTAATGAATCATGAAAAATGTCATGATTTAACCACTAGAGGGCAACAGTGTTACACCATTTAATGAATCATAAACATTACATGATTTAACCACTTGAGGGCAGCAGTGTTACACCATTTAATGAATCATGAACATTACACGATTTAACCACTAGAGGGCAGCAGTGTTACACCATTTAATGAATCATGAACATTACACGATTTAACCACGAGAGGGCAGCAGTGTTACACCATTTAATGAATCATGGACATGACATAATTTAACCACTAGAGGGCAGCAGTGTTTCACCATTTAATGAATCATGAAAAATTACATGATTTAACCACTAGAGGGCAGCAGTGTTACACCATTTAATGAATCATAAACATTACATGATTTAACCACTAGAGGGCAGCAGTGTTATACCATTTAATGAATCATGGATATTACATGATTTAACCACTAGAGGGCAGCAGTGTTACACCATTTAATGAATCATGGACATGACATAATTTAACCACTAGAGGGCAGCAGTGTTTCACCATTTAATGAATCATGAAAGATTTCATGATTTAACCACTGGAGGGCAGCAGTGTTACACCATTTAATGAATCATGAACATTACACGATTTAACCACTAGAGGGCAGCAGTGTTACACCATTTAATGAATCATGAACATTACATGATTTAACCACTAGAGGGCAGCAGTGTTACACCATTTAATGAATCATGAACATCACACGATTTAACCATTAGAGTGCAGCAGTGTTACACCATTTAATGAATCATGAACATTACACGATTTAACCACTAGACGGCAGCAGTGTTACACCATTTAATGAATCATAAACATTACACGATTTAACCACTAGAGGGCAGCAGTGTTACACCATTTAATGAATCATGAACATTACACGATTTAACCACGAGAGGGCAGCAGTGTTACACCATTTAATGAATCATGAACATTACACGATTTAACCACTAGAGGGCAGCAGTGTTACACCATTTAATGAATCATAAACATTACACGATTTAACCACTAGAGGGCAGCAGTGTTACACCATTTAATGAATCATGGACATTACATGATTTAACCACTAGAGGGCAGCAGTGTTACACCATTTAATGAATCATGAAAAATTACATGATTTAACCACTAGAGGGCAGCAGTGTTACACCATTTAATGAATCATAAACATTACATGATTTAACCACTAGAGGGCTGCAGTGTTATACCATTTAATGAATCATGGATATTACATGATTTAACCACTATAGGGCAGCAGTGTTACACCATTTAATGAATCATGAAAAATGTCATGATTTAACCACTAGAGGGCAACAGTGTTACACCATTTAATTAATCATAAACATTACACTATTTAACCACTAGAGTGCAGCAGTGTTACACCATTTAATGATTCATGAACATTACATGATTTAACCACTAGAGGGCAGCAGTGTTACACCATTTAATGAATCATGAACATTACATGATTTAACCACTAGAGGGCATCAGTGTTACACCATTTAATGATTCATGAACATTACATGATTTAACCACTAGAGGGCAACAGTGTTACACCATTTAATGAATCATGAAAGATTACATGATTTAACCACTGGAGGGCAGCAGTGTTACACCATTTAATGAATCATGGACATGACATAATTTAACCACTAGAGGGCAGCAGTGTTACACCATTTAATGAATCATGAAAGATTACATGATTTAACCACTGGAGGGCAGCAGTGTTACACCATTTAATGAATCATGAACATTACATGATTTAACCACTAGAGGGCAGCAGTGTTACACCATTTAATGAATCATGAACATCACACGATTTAACCATTAGAGTGCAGCAGTGTTACACCATTTAATGAATCATGAACATTACACGATTTAACCACTAGACGGCAGCAGTGTTACACCATTTAATGAATCATAAACATTACACGATTTAACCACTAGAGGGCAGCAGTGTTACACCATTTAATGAATCATGAACATTTCACGATTTAACCACGAGAGGGCAGCAGTGTTACACCATTTAATGAATCATGGACATGACATAATTTAACCACTAGAGGGCAGCAGTGTTTCACCATTTAATGAATCATGAAAGATTACATGATTTAACCACTGGAGGGCAGCAGTGTTACACCATTTAATGAATCATGAACATTACACGATTTTACCACTAGAGGGCAGCAGTGTTACACCATTTAATGAATCATGAACATTACATGATTTAACCACTAGAGGGCAGCAGTGTTACACCATTTAATGAATCATGAACATCACACGATTTAACCATTAGAGTGCAGCAGTGTTACACCATTTAATGAATCATGAACATTACACGATTTAACCACTAGACGGCAGCAGTGTTACACCATTTAATGAATCATAAACATTACACGATTTAACCACTAGAGGGCAGCAGTGTTACACCATTTAATGAATCATGAACATTACACGATTTAACCACGAGAGGGCAGCAGTGTTACACCATTTAATGAATCATGAACATTACACGATTTAACCACTAGAGGGCAGCAGTGTTACACCATTTAATGAATCATAAACATTACACGATTTAACCACTAGAGGGCAGCAGTGTTACACCATTTAATGAATCATGGACATTACATGATTTAACCACTAGAGGGCAGCAGTGTTACACCATTTAATGAATCATGAAAAATTACATGATTTAACCACTAGAGGGCAGCAGTGTTACACCATTTAATGAATCATAAACATTACATGATTTAACCACTAGAGGGCAGCAGTGTTATACCATTTAATGAATCATGGCCATTACATGATTTAACCACTAGAGGGCTGCAGTGTTACACCATTTAATGAATCATGAAATATTACATGATTTAACCACTGGAGGGCAGCAGTGTTACACCATTTAATGAATCATAAACATTACACTATTTAACCACTAGAGGGCAGCAGTGTTACACCATTTAATGAATCATGAACATCACATGATTTAACCACAAGAGTGCAGCAGTGTTACACCATTTAATGATTCATGAACATTACATGATTTAACCACTAGAGGGCAGCAGTGTTACACCATTTAATGAATCATGGGCATTACATGATTTAACCACTAGAGGGCAGCAGTGTTACACCATTTAATGAATCATGAAAGATTACATGATTTAACCACCGGAGGGCAGCAGTGTTACACCATTTAATGAATCATGGACATTACATGATTTAACCACTAGAGGGCAGCAGTGTTACACCATTTAATGAATCATGAAAGATTACATGATTTAACCACTGGAGGGCAGCAGTGTTACACCATTTAATGAATCATCAACATTACATGATTTAACCACTAGAGGGCAGCAGTGTTACACCATTTAATGAATCATGAACATTACACGATTTAACCACTAGAGGGCAGCAGTGTTACACCATTTAATGAATCATGAGCATTACATGATTTAACCACTAGAGGGCAGCAGTGTTACACCATTTAATGAATCATAAACATTACACGATTTAACCACTAGAGGGCAGCAGTGTTACACCATTTAATGAATCATGGACATGACATAATTTAACCACTAGAGGGCAGCAGTGTTTCACCATTTAATGAATCATGAAAGATTACATGATTTAACCACTGGAGGGCAGCAGTGTTACACCATTTAATGAATCATGAACATTACATGATTTAACCACTAGAGGGCAGCAGTGTTACACCATTTAATGAATCATGAACATCACACGATTTAACCATTAGAGTGCAGCAGTGTTACACCATTTAATGAATCATGAACATTACACGATTTAACCACTAGACGGCAGCAGTGTTACACCATTTAATGAATCATAAACATTACACGATTTAACCACTAGAGGGCAGCAGTGTTACACCATTTAATGAATCATGAACATTACACGATTTAACCACGAGAGGGCAGCAGTGTTACACCATTTAATGAATCATGGACATAACATAATTTAACCACTAGAGGGCAGCAGTGTTTCACCATTTAATGAATCATGAAAGATTACATGATTTAACCACTGGAGGGCAGCAGTGTTACACCATTTAATGAATCATGAACATTACACGATTTAACCACTAGAGGGCAGCAGTGTTACACCATTTAATGAATCATGAACATTACATGATTTAACCACTAGAGGGCAGCAGTGTTACACCATTTAATGAATCATGAACATCACACGATTTAACCATTAGAGTGCAGCAGTGTTACACCATTTAATGAATCATGAACATTACACGATTTAACCACTAGACGGCAGCAGTGTTACACCATTTAATGAATCATAAACATTACACGATTTAACCACTAGAGGGCAGCAGTGTTACACCATTTAATGAATCATGAACATTACACGATTTAACCACGAGAGGGCAGCAGTGTTACACCATTTAATGAATCATGAACATTACACGATTTAACCACTAGAGGGCAGCAGTGTTACACCATTTAATGAATCATAAACATTACACGATTTAACCACTAGAGGGCAGCAGTGTTACACCATTTAATGAATCATGGACATTACATGATTTAACCACTAGAGGGCAGCAGTGTTACACCATTTAATGAATCATGAAAAATTACATGATTTAACCACTAGAGGGCAGCAGTGTTACACCATTTAATGAATCATAAACATTACATGATTTAACCACTAGAGGGCTGCAGTGTTATAACATTTAATGAATCATGGATATTACATGATTTAACCACTAGAGGGCAGCTGTGTTACACCATTTAATGAATCATGAAATATTACATGATTTAACCACTGGAGGGCAGCAGTGTTACACCATTTAATGAATCATAAACATTACACGATTTAACCACTAGAGGGCAGCAGTGTTACACCATTTAATGAATCATAAACATTACACGATTTAACTACTAGAGGGCAGCAGTGTTACACCATTTAATGAATCATGAACATTACACGATTTAACCACTAGAGGGCAGCAGTGTTACACCATTTAATGAATCATAAACATTACATGATTTAACCACTAGAGCGCAGCAGTGTTACACCATTTAATGAATCATGAACATTACACGATTTAACCACTAGAGGGCAGCAGTGTTACACCATTTAATGATTCATGATCATTACATGATTTAACCACTAGAGGGCAGCAGTGTTACACCATTTAATGAATCATGAAAAATTACATGATTTAACCACTAGAGGGCAGCAGTGTTACACCATTTAATGAATCATGAACATTACACGATTTAACCACTAGAGGGCAGCAGTGTTACACCATTTAATGAATCATGGACATTACATGATTTAACCACTAGAGGGCAGCAGTGTTACACCATTTAATGAATCATGAAAAATGTCATGATTTAACCACTAGAGGGCAACAGTGTTACACCATTTAATGAATCATAAACATTACATGATTTAACCACTTGAGGGCAGCAGTGTTACACCATTTAATGAATCATGAACATTGCACGATTTAACCACTAGAGGGCAGCAGTGTTACACCATTTAATGAATCATGAACATTACACGATTTAACCACTAGAGGGCAGCAGTGTTACACCATTTAATGAATCATAAACATTACACTATTTAACCACTAGAGGGCAGCAGTGTTACACCATTTAATGAATCTTGAACATCACATGATTTAACCACTAGAGAGCAGCAGTGTTACACCATTTAATGAATCATGGACATTACATGATTTAACCACTAGAGGGCAGCAGTGTTACACCATTTAATAAATCATGAAAAATGTCATGATTTAACCAGTAGAGGGCAACAGTGTTACACCATTTAATGAATCATAAACATTACACTATTTAACCACTAGAGGGCAGCAGTGTTACACCATTTAATGAATCATGAACATCACATGATTTAACCACAAGAGTGCAGCAGTGTTACACCATTTAATGATTCATGAACATTACATGATTTAACCACTAGAGGGCAGCAGTGTTACACCATTTAATGAATCATGGACATTACATGATTTAACCACTAGAGGGCAGCAGTGTTACACCATTTAATGAATCATGAAAGATTACATGATTTAACCACTGGAGGGCAGCAGTGTTACACCATTTAATGAATCATGGACATTACATGATTTAACCACTAGAGGGCAGCAGTGTTACACCATTTAATGAATCATGAAAGATTACATGATTTAACCACTGGAGGGCAGCAGTGTTACACCATTTAATAAATCATCAACATTACATGATTTAACCACTAGAGGGCAGCAGTGTTACACCATTTAATGAATCATGAACATTACACGATTTAACCACGAGAGGGCAGCAGTGTTACTCCATTTAATGATTCATGAACATTACACGATTTAACCACTAGAGGGCAGCAGTGTTACACCATTTAATGAATCATGAACATTACACGATTTAACCACTAGAGGGCAGCAGTGTTACACCATTTAATGAATCATGAAAGATTACACGATTTAACCACTGGAGGGCAGCAGTGTTACACCATTTAATGAATCATGAACATCACACGATTTAACCATTAGAGTGCAGCAGTGTTACACCATTTAATGAATCATGAACATTACACGATTTAACCACTAGACGGCAGCAGTGTTACACCATTTAATGAATCATAAACATTACACGATTTAACCACTAGAGGGCAGCAGTGTTACACCATTTAATGAATCATGAACATTACACGATTTAACCACGAGAGGGCAGCAGTGTTACACCATTTAATGAATCATGAACATTACACGATTTAACCACTAGAGGGCAGCAGTGTTACACCATTTAATGAATCATAAACATTACACGATTTAACCACTAGAGGGCAGCAGTGTTACACCATTTAATGAATCATGGACATTACATGATTTAACCACTAGAGGGCAGCAGTGTTACACCATTTAATGAATCATGAAAAATTACATGATTTAACCACTAGAGGGCAGCAGTGTTACACCATTTAATGAATCATAAACATTACATGATTTAACCACTAGAGGGCTGCAGTGTTATAACATTTAATGAATCATGGATATTACATGATTTAACCACTAGAGGGCAGCTGTGTTACACCATTTAATGAATCATGAAATATTACATGATTTAACCACTGGAGGGCAGCAGTGTTACACCATTTAATGAATCATAAACATTACACGATTTAACCACTAGAGGGCAGCAGTGTTACACCATTTAATGAATCATAAACATTACACGATTTAACTACTAGAGGGCAGCAGTGTTACACCATTTAATGAATCATGAACATTACACGATTTAACCACTAGAGGGAAGCAGTGTTACACCATTTAATGAATCATAAACATTACATGATTTAACCACTAGAGCGCAGCAGTGTTACACCATTTAATGAATCATGAACATTACACGATTTAACCACTAGAGGGCAGCAGTGTTACACCATTTAATGATTCATGATCATTACATGATTTAACCACTAGAGGGCAGCAGTGTTACACCATTTAATGAATCATGAAAAATTACATGATTTAACCACTAGAGGGCAGCAGTGTTACACCATTTAATGAATCATGAACATTACACGATTTAACCACTAGAGGGCAGCAGTGTTACACCATTTAATGAATCATGGACATTACATGATTTAACCACTAGAGGGCAGCAGTGTTACACCATTTAATGAATCATGAAAAATGTCATGATTTAACCACTAGAGGGCAACAGTGTTACACCATTTAATGAATCATAAACATTACATGATTTAACCACTTGAGGGCAGCAGTGTTACACCATTTAATGAATCATGAACATTGCACGATTTAACCACTAGAGGGCAGCAGTGTTACACCATTTAATGAATCATGAACATTACACGATTTAACCACTAGAGGGCAGCAGTGTTACACCATTTAATGAATCATAAACATTACACTATTTAACCACTAGAGGGCAGCAGTGTTACACCATTTAATGAATCATGAACATCACATGATTTAACCACTAGAGAGCAGCAGTGTTACACCATTTAATGAATCATGGACATTACATGATTTAACCACTAGAGGGCAGCAGTGTTACACCATTTAATGAATCATGAAAAATGTCATGATTTAACCACTAGAGGGCAACAGTGTTACACCATTTAATGAATCATAAACATTACACTATTTAACCACTAGAGGGCAGCAGTGTTACACCATTTAATGAATCATGGACATTACATGATTTAACCACTAGAGGGCAGCAGTGTTACACCATTTAATGAATCATGAAAGATTACATGATTTAACCACTGGAGGGCAGCAGTGTTACACCATTTAATGAATCATGAACATCACACGATTTAACCACTAGAGGGCAGCAGTGTTACACCATTTAATGAATCATGAAAGATTGCACGATTTAACCATTAGAGTGCAGCAGTGTTACACCATTTAATGAATCATAAACATTACATGATTTAACCACTAGAGGGCAGCAGTGTTACACCATTTAATGATTCATGAACATTACACGATTTAACCACTAGAGGGCAGCAGTGTTACACCATTTAATGAATCATGAACATTACACGATTTAACCACTAGAGGGCAGCAGTGTTACACCATTTAATGAATCATGAAAGATTACACGATTTAACCACTGGAGGGCAGCAGTGTTACACCATTTAATGAATCATAAACATTACATGATTTAACCACTAGAGGGCAGCAGTGTTACACCATTTAATGAATCATGAACATTACACGATTTAACCACTGGAGGGCAGCAGTGTTACACCATTTAATGAATCATGAACATCACACGATTTAACCATTAGAGTGCAGCAGTGTTACACCATTTAATGAATCATGAACATTACACGATTTAACCACTAGACGGCAGCAGTGTTACACCATTTAATGAATCATAAACATTACACGATTTAACCACTAGAGGGCAGCAGTGTTACACCATTTAATGAATCATGAACATTACACGATTTAACCACGAGAGGGCAGCAGTGTTACACCATTTAATGAATCATGAACATTACACGATTTAACCACTAGAGGGCAGCAGTGTTACACCATTTAATGAATCATAAACATTACACGATTTAACCACTAGAGGGCAGCAGTGTTACACCATTTAATGAATCATGGACATTACATGATTTAACCACTAGAGGGCAGCAGTGTTACACCATTTAATGAATCATGAAAAATTACATGATTTAACCACTAGAGGGCAGCAGTGTTACACCATTTAATGAATCATAAACATTACATGATTTAACCACTAGAGGGCTGCAGTGTTATAACATTTAATGAATCATGGATATTACATGATTTAACCACTAGAGGGCAGCTGTGTTACACCATTTAATGAATCATGAAATATTACATGATTTAACCACTGGAGGGCAGCAGTGTTACACCATTTAATGAATCATAAACATTACACGATTTAACCACTAGAGGGCAGCAGTGTTACACCATTTAATGAATCATAAACATTACACGATTTAACTACTAGAGGGCAGCAGTGTTACACCATTTAATGAATCATGAACATTACACGATTTAACCACTAGAGGGAAGCAGTGTTACACCATTTAATGAATCATAAACATTACATGATTTAACCACTAGAGCGCAGCAGTGTTACACCATTTAATGAATCATGAACATTACACGATTTAACCACTAGAGGGCAGCAGTGTTACACCATTTAATGATTCATGATCATTACATGATTTAACCACTAGAGGGCAGCAGTGTTACACCATTTAATGAATCATGAAAAATTACATGATTTAACCACTAGAGGGCAGCAGTGTTACACCATTTAATGAATCATGAACATTACACGATTTAACCACTAGAGGGCAGCAGTGTTACACCATTTAATGAATCATGGACATTACATGATTTAACCACTAGAGGGCAGCAGTGTTACACCATTTAATGAATCATGAAAAATGTCATGATTTAACCACTAGAGGGCAACAGTGTTACACCATTTAATGAATCATAAACATTACATGATTTAACCACTTGAGGGCAGCAGTGTTACACCATTTAATGAATCATGAACATTGCACGATTTAACCACTAGAGGGCAGCAGTGTTACACCATTTAATGAATCATGAACATTACACGATTTAACCACTAGAGGGCAGCAGTGTTACACCATTTAATGAATCATAAACATTACACTATTTAACCACTAGAGGGCAGCAGTGTTACACCATTTAATGAATCATGAACATCACATGATTTAACCACTAGAGAGCAGCAGTGTTACACCATTTAATGAATCATGGACATTACATGATTTAACCACTAGAGGGCAGCAGTGTTACACCATTTAATGAATCATGAAAAATGTCATGATTTAACCACTAGAGGGCAACAGTGTTACACCATTTAATGAATCATAAACATTACACTATTTAACCACTAGAGGGCAGCAGTGTTACACCATTTAATGAATCATGGACATTACATGATTTAACCACTAGAGGGCAGCAGTGTTACACCATTTAATGAATCATGAAAGATTACATGATTTAACCACTGGAGGGCAGCAGTGTTACACCATTTAATGAATCATGAACATCACACGATTTAACCACTAGAGGGCAGCAGTGTTACACCATTTAATGAATCATGAAAGATTGCACGATTTAACCATTAGAGTGCAGCAGTGTTACACCATTTAATGAATCATAAACATTACATGATTTAACCACTAGAGGGCAGCAGTGTTACACCATTTAATGATTCATGAACATTACACGATTTAACCACTAGAGGGCAGCAGTGTTACACCATTTAATGAATCATGAACATTACACGATTTAACCACTAGAGGGCAGCAGTGTTACACCATTTAATGAATCATGAAAGATTACACGATTTAACCACTGGAGGGCAGCAGTGTTACACCATTTAATGAATCATAAACATTACATGATTTAACCACTAGAGGGCAGCAGTGTTACACCATTTAATGAATCATGAACATTACATGATTTAACCACTAGAGGGCAGCAGTGTTACACCATTTAATGAATCATGAACATTACATGATTTAACCACTAGAGGGCAGCAGTGTTACACCATTTAATGAATCATAAACATTACATGATTTAACCACTAGAGCGCAGCAGTGTTACACCATTTAATGAATCATGAACATTACATGATTTAACCACTAGAGGGCATCAGTGTTACACCATTTAATGATTCATGAACATTACATGATCTAACCACTAGAGGGCAACAGTGTTACACCATTTAATGAATCATGAGCATTACATGACTTAACCACTAGAGGGCAGCAGTGTTACACCATTTAATGAATCATAAACATTACACGATTTAACCACTAGAGGGCAGCAGTGTTACACCATTTAATGAATCATAAACATTACACGATTTAACCACTAGAGGGCAGCAGTGTTACACCATTTAATGAATCATGGACATTACATGATTTAACCACTAGAGGGCAGCAGTGTTACACCATTTAATGAATCATGAAAAATTACATGATTTAACCACTAGAGGGCAGCAGTGTTACACCATTTAATGAATCATAAACATTACATGATTTAACCACTAGAGGGCTGCAGTGTTATAACATTTAATGAATCATGGATATTACATGATTTAACCACTAGAGGGCAGCTGTGTTACACCATTTAATGAATCATGAAATATTACATGATTTAACCACTGGAGGGCAGCAGTGTTACACCATTTAATGAATCATAAACATTACACGATTTAACCACTAGAGGGCAGCAGTGTTACACTATTTAATGAATCATAAACATTACACGATTTAACTACTAGAGGGCAGCAGTGTTACACCATTTAATGAATCATGAACATTACACGATTTAACCACTAGAGGGCAGCAGTGTTACACCATTTAATGAATCATAAACATTACATGATTTAACCACTAGAGCGCAGCAGTGTTACACCATTTAATGAATCATGAACATTACACGATTTAACCACTAGAGGGCAGCAGTGTTACACCATTTAATGATTCATGATCATTACATGATTTAACCACTAGAGGGCAGCAGTGTTACACCATTTAATGAATCATGAAAAATTACATGATTTAACCACTAGAGGGCAGCAGTGTTACACCATTTAATGAATCATGAACATTACACGATTTAACCACTAGAGGGCAGCAGTGTTACACCATTTAATGAATCATGGACATTACATGATTTAACCACTAGAGGGCAGCAGTGTTACACCATTTAATGAATCATGAAAAATGTCATGATTTAACCACTAGAGGGCAACAGTGTTACACCATTTAATGAATCATAAACATTACATGATTTAACCACTTGAGGGCAGCAGTGTTACACCATTTAATGAATCATGAACATTGCACGATTTAACCACTAGAGGGCAGCAGTGTTACACCATTTAATGAATCATGAACATTACACGATTTAACCACTAGAGGGCAGCAGTGTTACACCATTTAATGAATCATAAACATTACACTATTTAACCACTAGAGGGCAGCAGTGTTACACCATTTAATGAATCATGAACATCACATGATTTAACCACTAGAGAGCAGCAGTGTTACACCATTTAATGAATCATGGACATTACATGATTTAACCACTAGAGGGCAGCAGTGTTACACCATTTAATGAATCATGAAAAATGTCATGATTTAACCACTAGAGGGCAACAGTGTTACACCATTTAATGAATCATAAACATTACACTATTTAACCACTAGAGGGCAGCAGTGTTACACCATTTAATGAATCATGGACATTACATGATTTAACCACTAGAGGGCAGCAGTGTTACACCATTTAATGAATCATGAAAGATTACATGATTTAACCACTGGAGGGCAGCAGTGTTACACCATTTAATGAATCATGAACATCACACGATTTAACCACTAGAGGGCAGCAGTGTTACACCATTTAATGAATCATGAAAGATTGCACGATTTAACCATTAGAGTGCAGCAGTGTTACACCATTTAATGAATCATAAACATTACATGATTTAACCACTAGAGGGCAGCAGTGTTACACCATTTAATGATTCATGAACATTACACGATTTAACCACTAGAGGGCAGCAGTGTTACACCATTTAATGAATCATGAACATTACACGATTTAACCACTAGAGGGCAGCAGTGTTACACCATTTAATGAATCATGAAAGATTACACGATTTAACCACTGGAGGGCAGCAGTGTTACACCATTTAATGAATCATAAACATTACATGATTTAACCACTAGAGGGCAGCAGTGTTACACCATTTAATGAATCATGAACATTACATGATTTAACCACTAGAGGGCAGCAGTGTTACACCATTTAATGAATCATGAACATTACATGATTTAACCACTAGAGGGCAGCAGTGTTACACCATTTAATGAATCATAAACATTACATGATTTAACCACTAGAGCGCAGCAGTGTTACACCATTTAATGAATCATGAACATTACATGATTTAACCACTAGAGGGCATCAGTGTTACACCATTTAATGATTCATGAACATTACATGATCTAACCACTAGAGGGCAACAGTGTTACACCATTTAATGAATCATGAGCATTACATGACTTAACCACTAGAGGGCAGCAGTGTTACACCATTTAATGAATCATAAACATTACACGATTTAACCACTAGAGGGCAGCAGTGTTTCACCATTTAATGAATCATGAAAGATTACATGATTTAACCACTGGAGGGCAGCAGTGTTACACCATTTAATGAATCATGAACATTACATGATTTAACCACTAGAGGGCAGCAGTGTTACACCATTTAATGAATCATGAACATCACACGATTTAACCATTAGAGTGCAGCAGTGTTACACCATTTAATGAATCATGAACATTACACAATTTAACCACTAGACGGCAGCAGTGTTACACCATTTAATGAATCATAAACAATACACGATTTAACCACTAGAAGGCAGCAGTGTTACACCATTTAATGAATCATGAACATTACACGATTTAACCACTAGAGGGCAGCAGTGTTTCACCATTTAATGAATCATGAAAGATTACATGATTTAACCACTGGAGGGCAGCAGTGTTACACCATTTAATGAATCATGAACATTACACGATTTAACCACTAGAGGGCAGCAGTGTTACACCATTTAATGAATCATGAACATTACATGATTTAACCACTAGAGGGCAGCAGTGTTTCACCATTTAATGAATCATGAAAGATTACATGATTTAACCACTGGAGGGCAGCAGTGTTACACCATTTAATGAATCATGAACATTACATGATTTAACCACTAGAGGGCAGCAGTGTTACACCATTTAATGAATCATGAACATCACACGATTTAACCATTAGAGTGCAGCAGTGTTACACCATTTAATGAATCATGAACATTACACGATTGAACCACTAGACGGCAGCAGTGTTACACCATTTAATGAATCATAAACATTACACGATTTAACCACAAGAGGGCAGCAGTGTTACACCATTTAAGGAATCATGAACATTACACGATTTAACCACGAGAGGGCAGCAGTGTTACACCATTTAATGAATCATGGACATGACATAATTTAACCACTAGAGGGCAGCAGTGTTTCACCATTTAATGAATCATGAAAGATTACATGATTTAACCACTGGAGGGCAGCAGTGTTACACCATTTAATGAATCATGAACATTACACGATTTAACCACTAGAGGGCAGCAGTGTTACACCATTTAATGAATCATGAACATTACATGATTTAACCACTAGAGGGCAGCAGTGTTACACCATTTAATGAATCATGAACATTACACGATTTAACCACGAGAGGGCAGCAGTGTTTCACCATTTAATGAATCATGAAAGATTACATGATTTAACCACTGGAGGGCAGCAGTGTTACACCATTTAATGAATCATGAACATTACATGATTTAACCACTAGAGGGCAGCAGTGTTACACCATTTAATGAATCATGAACATCACACGATTTAACCATTAGAGTGCAGCAGTGTTACACCATTTAATGAATCATGAACATTACACAATTTAACCACTAGACGGCAGCAGTGTTACACCATTTAATGAATCATAAACAATACACGATTTAACCACTGGAGGGCAGCAGTGTTACACCATTTAATGAATCATGAACATTACATGATTTAACCACTAGAGGGCAGCAGTGTTACACCATTTAATGAATCATGAACATCACACGATTTAACCATTAGAGTGCAGCAGTGTTACACCATTTAATGAATCATGAACATTACACGATTTAACCACGAGAGGGCAGCAGTGTTACACCATTTAATGAATCATGGACATGACATAATTTAACCACTAGAGGGCAGCAGTGTTTCACCATTCAATGAATCATGAAAGATTACATGATTTAACCACTGGAGGGCAGCAGTGTTACACCATTTAATGAATCATGAACATTACACGATTTAACCACTAGAGGGCAGCAGTGTTACACCATTTAATGAATCATGAACATTACATGATTTAACCACTAGAGGGCAGCAGTGTTACACCATTTAATGAATCATGAACATCACACGATTTAACCATTAGAGTGCAGCAGTGTTACACCATTTAATGAATCATGGACATGACATAATTTAACCACTAGAGGGCAGCAGTGTTTCACCATTTAATGAATCATGAAAGATTACATGATTTAACCACTGGAGGGCAGCAGTGTTACACCATTTAATGAATCATGAACATTACATGATTTAACCACTAGAGGGCAGCAGTGTTACACCATTTAATGAATCATGAACATCACACGATTTAACCATTAGAGTGCAGCAGTGTTACACCATTTAATGAATCATGAACATTACACGATTTAACCACTAGACGGCAGCAGTGTTACACCATTTAATGAATCATAAACATTACACGATTTAACCACAAGAGGGCAGCAGTGTTACACCATTTAAGGAATCATGAACATTACACGATTTAACCACGAGAGGGCAGCAGTGTTACACCATTTAATGAATCATGGACATGACATAATTTAACCACTAGAGGGCAGCAGTGTTTCACCATTTAATGAATCATGAAAGATTACATGATTTAACCACTGGAGGCCAGCAGTGTTACACCATTTAATGAATCATGAACATTACACGATTTAACCACTAGAGGGCAGCAGTGTTACACCATTTAATGAATCATGAACATTACATGATTTAACCACTAGAGGGCAGCAGTGTTACACCATTTAATGAATCATGAACATCACACGATTTAACCATTAGAGTGCAGCAGTGTTACACCATTTAATGAATCATGAACATTACACGATTTAACCACTAGACGGCAGCAGTGTTACACCATTTAATGAATCATAAACATTACACGATTTAACCACTAGAGGGCAGCAGTGTTACACCATTTAATGAATCATGAACATTACACGATTTAACCACTAGAGGGCAGCAGTGTTACACCATTTAATGAATCATAAATATTACACGATTTAACCACTAGAGGGCAGCAGTGTTACACCATTTAATGAATCATGGACATTACATGATTTAACCACTAGAGGGCAGCAGTGTTACACCATTTAATGAATCATGAACATTACACGATTTAACCACTAGAGGGCAGCAGTGTTACACCATTTAATGATTCATGATCATTACATGATTTAACCACTAGAGGGCAGCAGTGTTACACCATTTAATGAATCATGAACATTACATGATTTAACCACTAGAGAGCAGCAGTGTTACACCATTTAATGAATCATGAAAAATGTCATGATATAACCACTAGAGGGCAACAGTGTTACACCATTTAATGAATCATAAACATTACATGATTTAACCACTTGAGGGCAGCAGTGTTACACCATTTAATGAATCATGAACATTGCACGATTTAACCACTAGAGGGCAGCAGTGTTACACCATTTAATGAATCATGAACATCACATGATTTAACCACTAGAGGGCAGCAGTGTTACACCATTTAATGAATCATGGACATTACATGATTTAACCACTAGAGGGCAGCAGTGTTACACCATTTAATGAATCATGAAAAATGTCATGATTTAACCACTAGAGGGCAACAGTGTTACACCATTTAATGAATCATAAACATTACACTATTTAACCACTAGAGGGCAGCAGTGTTACACCATTTAATGAATCATGAACATCACATGATTTAACCACAAGAGTGCAGCAGTGTTACACCATTTAATGATTCATGAACATTACATGATTTAACCACTAGAGGGCAGCAGTGTTACACCATTTAATGAATCATGGACTTACATGATTTAACCACTAGAGGGCAGCAGTGTTACACCATTTAATGAATCATGAAAGATTACATGATTTAACCACTGGAGGGCAGCAGTGTTTCACCATTTAATGAATCATGAACATTACACGATTTAACCACTAGAGGGCAGCAGTGTTACACCATTTAATGAATCATGAACATTACATGATTTAACCACTAGAGGGCATCAGTGTTACACCATTTAATGAATCATGAACATTACATGATTTAACCACTAGAGGGCAGCAGTGTTACACCATTTAATGAATCATAAACATTACATGATTTAACCACTAGAGCGCAGCAGTGTTACACCATTTAATGAATCATGAACATTACATGATTTAACCACTAGAGGGCATCAGTGTTACACCATTTAATGATTCATGAACATTACATGATCTAACCACTAGAGGGCAACAGTGTTACACCATTTAATGAATCATGAGCATTACATGACTTAACCACTAGAGGGCAGCAGTGTTACACCATTTAATGAATCATAAACATTACACGATTTAACCACTAGAGGGCAGCAGTGTTTCACCATTTAATGAATCATGAAAGATTACATGATTTAACCACTGGAGGGCAGCAGTGTTACACCATTTAATGAATCATGAACATTACATGATTTAACCACTAGAGGGCAGCAGTGTTACACCATTTAATGAATCATGAACATCACACGATTTAACCATTAGAGTGCAGCAGTGTTACACCATTTAATGAATCATGAACATTACACAATTTAACCACTAGACGGCAGCAGTGTTACACCATTTAATGAATAATAAACATTACACTATTTAACCACTAGAGGGCAGCAGTGTTACACCATTTAATGAATCATGAACATCACATGATTTAACCACAAGAGTGCAGCAGTGTTACACCATTTAATGATTCATGAACATTACATGATTTAACCACTAGAGGGCAGCAGTGTTACACCATTTAATGAATCATGGACTTACATGATTTAACCACTAGAGGGCAGCAGTGTTACACCATTTAATGAATCATGAAAGATTACATGATTTAACCACTGGAGGGCAGCAGTGTTTCACCATTTAATGAATCATGAACATTACACGATTTAACCACTAGAGGGCAGCAGTGTTACACCATTTAATGAATCATGAACATCACACGATTTAACCATTAGAGTGCAGCAGTGTTACACCATTTAATGAATCATGGACATGACATAATTTAACCACTAGAGGGCAGCAGTGTTTCACCATTTAATGAATCATGAAAGATTACATGATTTAACCACTGGAGGGCAGCAGTGTTACACCATTTAATGAATCATGAACATTACATGATTTAACCACTAGAGGGCAGCAGTGTTACACCATTTAATGAATCATGAACATCACACGATTTAACCATTAGAGTGCAGCAGTGTTACACCATTTAATGAATCATGAACATTACACGATTTAACCACTAGACGGCAGCAGTGTTACACCATTTAATGAATCATAAACATTACACGATTTAACCACAAGAGGGCAGCAGTGTTACACCATTTAAGGAATCATGAACATTACACGATTTAACCACGAGAGGGCAGCAGTGTTACACCATTTAATGAATCATGGACATGACATAATTTAACCACTAGAGGGCAGCAGTGTTTCACCATTTAATGAATCATGAAAGATTACATGATTTAACCACTGGAGGCCAGCAGTGTTACACCATTTAATGAATCATGAACATTACACGATTTAACCACTAGAGGGCAGCAGTGTTACACCATTTAATGAATCATGAACATTACATGATTTAACCACTAGAGGGCAGCAGTGTTACACCATTTAATGAATCATGAACATCACACGATTTAACCATTAGAGTGCAGCAGTGTTACACCATTTAATGAATCATGAACATTACACGATTTAACCACTAGACGGCAGCAGTGTTACACCATTTAATGAATCATAAACATTACACGATTTAACCACTAGAGGGCAGCAGTGTTACACCATTTAATGAATCATGAACATTACACGATTTAACCACTAGAGGGCAGCAGTGTTACACCATTTAATGAATCATAAATATTACACGATTTAACCACTAGAGGGCAGCAGTGTTACACCATTTAATGAATCATGGACATTACATGATTTAACCACTAGAGGGCAGCAGTGTTACACCATTTAATGAATCATGAAAAATTACATGATTTAACCACTAGAGGGCAGCAGTGTTACACCATTTAATGAATCATAAACATTACATGATTTAACCACTAGAGGGCAGCAGTGTTATACCATTTAATGAATCATGAACATTACATGATTTAACCACTAGAGCGCAGCAGTGTTACACCATTTAATGAATCATGAACATTACACGATTTAACCACTAGAGGGCAGCAGTGTTACACCATTTAATGATTCATGATCATTACATGATTTAACCACTAGAGGGCAGCAGTGTTACACCATTTAATGAATCATGAACATTACATGATTTAACCACTAGAGAGCAGCAGTGTTACACCATTTAATGAATCATGAAAAATGTCATGATATAACCACTAGAGGGCAACAGTGTTACACCATTTAATGAATCATAAACATTACATGATTTAACCACTTGAGGGCAGCAGTGTTACACCATTTAATGAATCATGAACATTGCACGATTTAACCACTAGAGGGCAGCAGTGTTACACCATTTAATGAATCATGAACATCACATGATTTAACCACTAGAGGGCAGCAGTGTTACACCATTTAATGAATCATGGACATTACATGATTTAACCACTAGAGGGCAGCAGTGTTACACCATTTAATGAATCATGAAAAATGTCATGATTTAACCACTAGAGGGCAACAGTGTTACACCATTTAATGAATCATAAACATTACACTATTTAACCACTAGAGGGCAGCAGTGTTACACCATTTAATGAATCATGAACAACACATGATTTAACCACAAGAGTGCAGCAGTGTTACACCATTTAATGATTCATGAACATTACATGATTTAACCACTAGAGGGCAGCAGTGTTACACCATTTAATGAATCATGGACTTACATGATTTAACCACTAGAGGGCAGCAGTGTTACACCATTTAATGAATCATGAAAGATTACATGATTTAACCACTGGAGGGCAGCAGTGTTTCACCATTTAATGAATCATGAACATTACACGATTTAACCACTAGAGGGCAGCAGTGTTACACCATTTAATGAATCATGAACATTACATGATTTAACCACTAGAGGGCATCAGTGTTACACCATTTAATGAATCATGAACATTACATGATTTAACCACTAGAGGGCAGCAGTGTTACACCATTTAATGAATCATAAACATTACATGATTTAACCACTAGAGCGCAGCAGTGTTACACCATTTAATGAATCATGAACATTACATGATTTAACCACTAGAGGGCATCAGTGTTACACCATTTAATGATTCATGAACATTACATGATCTAACCACTAGAGGGCAACAGTGTTACACCATTTAATGAATCATGAGCATTACATGACTTAACCACTAGAGGGCAGCAGTGTTTCACCATTTAATGAATCATGAAAGATTACATGATTTAACCACTGGAGGGCAGCAGTGTTACACCATTTAATGAATCATGAACATTACATGATTTAACCACTAGAGGGCAGCAGTGTTACACCATTTAATGAATCATGAACATCACACGATTTAACCATTAGAGTGCAGCAGTGTTACACCATTTAATGAATCATGAACATTACACGATTTAACCACTAGACGGCAGCAGTGTTACACCATTTAATGAATCATAAACATTACACGATTTAACCACAAGAGGGCAGCAGTGTTACACCATTTAAGGAATCATGAACATTACACGATTTAACCACGAGAGGGCAGCAGTGTTACACCATTTAATGAATCATGGACATGACATAATTTAACCACTAGAGGGCAGCAGTGTTTCACCATTTAATGAATCATGAAAGATTACATGATTTAACCACTGGAGGGCAGCAGTGTTACACCATTTAATGAATCATGAACATTACACGATTTAACCACTAGAGGGCAGCAGTGTTACACCATTTAATGAATCATGAACATTACATGATTTAACCACTAGAGGGCAGCAGTGTTACACCATTTAATGAATCATGAACATCACACGATTTAACCATTAGAGTGCAGCAGTGTTACACCATTTAATGAATCATGAACATTACACGATTTAACCACTAGACGGCAGCAGTGTTACACCATTTAATGAATCATAAACATTACACGATTTAACCACTAGAGGGCAGCAGTGTTACACCATTTAATGAATCATGAACATTACACGATTTAACCACTAGAGGGCAGCAGTGTTACACCATTTAATGAATCATAAATATTACACGATTTAACCACTAGAGGGCAGCAGTGTTACACCATTTAATGAATCATGGACATTACATGATTTAACCACTAGAGGGCAGCAGTGTTACACCATTTAATGAATCATGGACATTACATGATTTAACCACTAGAGGGCAGCAGTGTTACACCATTTAATGAATCATGAAAAATGTCATGATTTAACCACTAGAGGGCAACAGTGTTACACCATTTAATGAATCATAAACATTACACTATTTAACCACTAGAGGGCAGCAGTGTTACACCATTTAATGAATCATGAACATCACATGATTTAACCACAAGAGTGCAGCAGTGTTACACCATTTAATGATTCATGAACATTACATGATTTAACCACTAGAGGGCAGCAGTGTTACACCATTTAATGAATCATGGACTTACATGATTTAACCACTAGAGGGCAGCAGTGTTACACCATTTAATGAATCATGAAAGATTACATGATTTAACCACTGGAGGGCAGCAGTGTTTCACCATTTAATGAATCATGAACATTACACGATTTAACCACTAGAGGGCAGCAGTGTTACACCATTTAATGAATCATGAACATTACATGATTTAACCACTAGAGGGCATCAGTGTTACACCATTTAATGAATCATGAACATTACACGATTTAACCACTAGAGGGCAGCAGTGTTTCACCATTTAATGAATCATGAAAGATTACATGATTTAACCACTGGAGGGCAGCAGTGTTACACCATTTAATGAATCATGAACATTACATGATTTAACCACTAGAGGGCAGCAGTGTTACACCATTTAATGAATCATGAACATCACACGATTTAACCATTAGAGTGCAGCAGTGTTACACCATTTAATGAATCATGAACATTACACAATTTAACCACTAGACGGCAGCAGTGTTACACCATTTAATGAATCATAAACAATACACGATTTAACCACTAGAGGGCAGCAGTGTTACACTATTTATTGAATCATGGACATGACATAATTTAACCACTAGAGGGCAGCAGTGTTTCACCATTCAATGAATCATGAAAGATTACATGATTTAACCACTGGAGGGCAGCAGTGTTACACCACTTAATGAATCATGAACATTACACGATTTAACCACTAGAGGGCAGCAGTGTTACACCATTTAATGAATCATGAACATTACATGATTTAACCACTAGAGGGCAGCAGTGTTACACCATTTAATGAATCATGAACATCACACGATTTAACCATTAGAGTGCAGCAGTGTTACACCATTTAATGAATCATGGACATGACATAATTTAACCACTAGAGGGCAGCAGTGTTTCACCATTTAATGAATCATGAAAGATTACATGATTTAACCACTGGAGGGCAGCAGTGTTACACCATTTAATGAATCATGAACATTACATGATTTAACCACTAGAGGGCAGCAGTGTTACACCATTTAATGAATCATGAACATCACACGATTTAACCATTAGAGTGCAGCAGTGTTACACCATTTAATGAATCATGAACATTACACGATTTAACCACTAGACGGCAGCAGTGTTACACCATTTAATGAATCATAAACATTACACGATTTAACCACAAGAGGGCAGCAGTGTTACACCATTTAAGGAATCATGAACATTACACGATTTAACCACGAGAGGGCAGCAGTGTTACACCATTTAATGAATCATGGACATGACATAATTTAACCACTAGAGGGCAGCAGTGTTTCACCATTTAATGAATCATGAAAGATTACATGATTTAACCACTGGAGGGCAGCAGTGTTACACCATTTAATGAATCATGAACATTACACGATTTAACCACTAGAGGGCAGCAGTGTTACACCATTTAATGAATCATGAACATTACATGATTTAACCACTAGAGGGCAGCAGTGTTACACCATTTAATGAATCATGAACATCACACGATTTAACCATTAGAGTGCAGCAGTGTTACACCATTTAATGAATCATGAACATTACACGATTTAACCACTAGACGGCAGCAGTGTTACACCATTTAATGAATCATAAACATTACACGATTTAACCACTAGAGGGCAGCAGTGTTACACCATTTAATGAATCATGAACATTACACGATTTAACCACTAGAGGGCAGCAGTGTTACACCATTTAATGAATCATAAATATTACACGATTTAACCACTAGAGGGCAGCAGTGTTACACCATTTAATGAATCATGGACATTACATGATTTAACCACTAGAGGGCAGCAGTGTTACACCATTTAATGAATCATGAAAAATTACATGATTTAACCACTAGAGGGCAGCAGTGTTACACCATTTAATGAATCATAAACATTACATGATTTAACCACTAGAGGGCAGCAGTGTTATACCATTTAATGAATCATGAACATTACACGATTTAACCACTAGAGGGCAGCAGTGTTACACCATTTAATGAATCATAAACATTACATGATTTAACCACTAGAGCGCAGCTGTGTTACACCATTTAATGAATCATGAACATTACACGATTTAACCACTAGAGGGCAGCAGTGTTACACCATTTAATGATTCATGATCATTACATGATTTAACCACTAGAGGGCAGCAGTGTTACACCATTTAATGAATCATGGACATTACATGATTTAACCACTAGAGGGCAGCAGTGTTACACCATTTAATGAATCATAAATATTACACGATTTAACCACTAGAGGGCAGCAGTGTTACACCATTTAATGAATCATAAACATTACATGATTTAACCACTAGAGGGCAGCAGTGTTATACCATTTAATGAATCATGAACATTACATGATTTAACCACTAGAGCGCAGCAGTGTTACACCATTTAATGAATCATGAACATTACACGATTTAACCACTAGAGGGCAGCAGTGTTACACCATTTAATGATTCATGATCATTACATGATTTAACCACTAGAGGGCAGCAGTGTTACACCATTTAATGAATCATGGACATTACATGATTTAACCACTAGAGGGCAGCAGTGTTACACCATTTAATGAATCATGAAAAATGTCATGATATAACCACTAGAGGGCAACAGTGTTACACCATTTAATGAATCATAAACATTACATGATTTAACCACTTGAGGGCAGCAGTGTTACACCATTTAATGAATCATGAACATTGCACGATTTAACCACTAGAGGGCAGCAGTGTTACACCATTTAATGAATCATGGACATTACATGATTTAACCACTAGAGGGCAGCAGTGTTACACCATTTAATGAATCATGAACATTACACGATTTAACCACGAGAGGGCAGCAGTGTTACACCATTTAATGAATCATGAACATTACACGATTTAACCACTAGAGGGCAGCAGTGTTACACCATTTAATGAATCATAAACATTACACGATTTAACCACTAGAGGGCAGCAGTGTTACACCATTTAATGAATCATGGACATTACATGATTTAACCACTAGAGGGCAGCAGTGTTACACCATTTAATGAATCATGAAAAATTACATGATTTAACCACTAGAGGGCAGCAGTGTTACACCATTTAATGAATCATAAACATTACATGATTTAACCACTAGAGGGCTGCAGTGTTATAACATTTAATGAATCATGGATATTACATGATTTAACCACTAGAGGGCAGCTGTGTTACACCATTTAATGAATCATGAAATATTACATGATTTAACCACTGGAGGGCAGCAGTGTTACACCATTTAATGAATCATAAACATTACATGATCTAACCACTAGAGGGCAACAGTGTTACACCATTTAATGAATCATGGACATTACATGATTTAACCACTAGAGGGCAGCAGTGTTACACCATTTAATGAATCATGAAAAATTACACGATTTAACCACTAGAGGGCAGCAGTGTTACACCATTTAATGAATCATAAACATTACACGATTTAACTACTAGAGGGCAGCAGTGTTACACCATTTAATGAATCATGAACATTACATGATTTAACCACTAGAGGGCAGCAGTGTTACACCATTTAATGAATCATGAACATTACACGATTTAACCACTAGAGGGCAGCAGTGTTACACCATTTAATGATTCATGATCATTACATGATTTAACCACTAGAGGGCAGCAGTGTTACACCATTTAATGAATCATGAAAAATTACATTATTTAACCACTAGAGGGCAGCAGTGTTACACCATTTAATGAATCATGAACATTACACGATTTAACCACTAGAGGGCAGCAGTGTTACACTATTTAATGAATCATGGACATTACATGATTTAACCACTAGAGGGCAGCAGTGTTACACCATTTAATTAATCATGAAAAATGTCATGATTTAACCACTAGAGGGCAACAGTGTTACACCATTTAATGAATCATGGACATGACATAATTTAACCATTAGAGTGCAGCAGTGTTACACCATTTAATGAATCATGAACATTACACGATTTAACCACTAGACGGCAGCAGTGTTACACCATTTAATGAATCATGAACATTACACGATTTAACCACTAGAGGGCAGCAGTGTTACACCATTTAATGATTCATGAACATTACATGATCTAACCACTAGAGGGCAACAGTGTTACACCATTTAATGAATCATGAACATCACACGATTTAACCATTAGAGTGCAGCAGTGTTACACCATTTAATGAATCATGAACATTACACGATTTAACCACTAGACGGCAGCAGTGTTACACCATTTAATGAATCATAAACATTACACGATTTAACCACTAGGGCGCAGCAGTGTTACACCATTTAATGAATCATGAACATTACACGATTTAACCACTAGACGGCAGCAGTGTTACACCATTTAATGAATCATAAACATTACACGATTTAACCACAAGAGGGCAGCAGTGTTACACCATTTAAGGAATCATGAACATTACACGATTTAACCACTAGACGGCAGCAGTGTTACACCATTTAATGAATCATAAACATTACACAATTTAACCACAAGAGGGCAGCAGTGTTACACCATTTAAGGAATCATGAACATTACACGATTTAACCACGAGAGGGCAGCAGTGTTACACCATTTAATGAATCATGAACATTACACGATTTAACCACTAGAGGGCAGCAGTGTTACACCATTTAATGAATCATGAACATTACATGATTTAACCACTAGAGGGCAGCAGTGTTACACCATTTAATGAATCATGAACATCACACGATTTAACCATTAGAGTGCAGCAGTGTTACACCATTTAATGAATCATGAACATTACACGATTTAACCACTAGACGGCAGCAGTGTTACACCATTTAATGAATCATAAACATTACACGATTTAACCACTAGAGGGCAGCAGTGTTACACCATTTAATGAATCATGAACATTACACGATTTAACCACTAGAGGGCAGCAGTGTTACACCATTTAATGAATCATAAATATTACACGATTTAACCACTAGAGGGCAGCAGTGTTACACCATTTAATGAATCATGGACATTACATGATTTAACCACTAGAGGGCAGCAGTGTTACACCATTTAATGAATCATGGACATTACATGATTTAACCACTAGAGGGCAGCAGTGTTACACCATTTAATGAATCATGAAAAATGTCATGATTTAACCACTAGAGGGCAACAGTGTTACACCATTTAATGAATCATAAACATTACACTATTTAACCACTAGAGGGCAGCAGTGTTACACCATTTAATGAATCATGAACATCACATGATTTAACCACAAGAGTGCAGCAGTGTTACACCATTTAATGATTCATGAACATTACATGATTTAACCACTAGAGGGCAGCAGTGTTACACCATTTAATGAATCATGGACTTACATGATTTAACCACTAGAGGGCAGCAGTGTTACACCATTTAATGAATCATGAAAGATTACATGATTTAACCACTGGAGGGCAGCAGTGTTTCACCATTTAATGAATCATGAACATTACACGATTTAACCACTAGAGGGCAGCAGTGTTACACCATTTAATGAATCATGAACATTACATGATTTAACCACTAGAGGGCATCAGTGTTACACCATTTAATGAATCATGAACATTACATGATTTAACCACTAGAGGGCAGCAGTGTTACACCATTTAATGAATCATAAACATTACATGATTTAACCACTAGAGCGCAGCAGTGTTACACCATTTAATGAATCATGAACATTACACGATTTAACCACTAGAGGGCAGCAGTGTTTCACCATTTAATGAATCATGAAAGATTACATGATTTAACCACTGGAGGGCAGCAGTGTTACACCATTTAATGAATCATGAACATTACATGATTTAACCACTAGAGGGCAGCAGTGTTACACCATTTAATGAATCATGAACATCACACGATTTAACCATTAGAGTGCAGCAGTGTTACACCATTTAATGAATCATGAACATTACACAATTTAACCACTAGACGGCAGCAGTGTTACACCATTTAATGAATCATAAACAATACACGATTTAACCACTAGAGGGCAGCAGTGTTACACTATTTAATGAATCATGGACATGACATAATTTAACCACTAGAGGGCAGCAGTGTTTCACCATTCAATGAATCATGAAAGATTACATGATTTAACCACTGGAGGGCAGCAGTGTTACACCACTTAATGAATCATGAACATTACACGATTTAACCACTAGAGGGCAGCAGTGTTACACCATTTAATGAATCATGAACATTACATGATTTAACCACTAGAGGGCAGCAGTGTTACACCATTTAATGAATCATGAACATCACACGATTTAACCATTAGAGTGCAGCAGTGTTACACCATTTAATGAATCATGGACATGACATAATTTAACCACTAGAGGGCAGCAGTGTTTCACCATTTAATGAATCATGAAAGATTACATGATTTAACCACTGGAGGGCAGCAGTGTTACACCATTTAATGAATCATGAACATTACATGATTTAACCACTAGAGGGCAGCAGTGTTACACCATTTAATGAATCATGAACATCACACGATTTAACCATTAGAGTGCAGCAGTGTTACACCATTTAATGAATCATGAACATTACACGATTTAACCACTAGACGGCAGCAGTGTTACACCATTTAATGAATCATAAACATTACACGATTTAACCACAAGAGGGCAGCAGTGTTACACCATTTAAGGAATCATGAACATTACACGATTTAACCACGAGAGGGCAGCAGTGTTACACCATTTAATGAATCATGGACATGACATAATTTAACCACTAGAGGGCAGCAGTGTTTCACCATTTAATGAATCATGAAAGATTACATGATTTAACCACTGGAGGGCAGCAGTGTTACACCATTTAATGAATCATGAACATTACACGATTTAACCACTAGAGGGCAGCAGTGTTACACCATTTAATGAATCATGAACATTACATGATTTAACCACTAGAGGGCAGCAGTGTTACACCATTTAATGAATCATGAACATCACACGATTTAACCATTAGAGTGCAGCAGTGTTACACCATTTAATGAATCATGAACATTACACGATTTAACCACTAGACGGCAGCAGTGTTACACCATTTAATGAATCATAAACATTACACGATTTAACCACTAGAGGGCAGCAGTGTTACACCATTTAATGAATCATGAACATTACACGATTTAACCACTAGAGGGCAGCAGTGTTACACCATTTAATGAATCATAAATATTACACGATTTAACCACTAGAGGGCAGCAGTGTTACACCATTTAATGAATCATGGACATTACATGATTTAACCACTAGAGGGCAGCAGTGTTACACCATTTAATGAATCATGAAAAATTACATGATTTAACCACTAGAGGGCAGCAGTGTTACACCATTTAATGAATCATAAACATTACATGATTTAACCACTAGAGGGCAGCAGTGTTACACCATTTAATGAATCATGAACATTACACGATTTAACCACTAGAGGGCAGCAGTGTTACACCATTTAATGATTCATGATCATTACATGATTTAACCACTAGAGGGCAGCAGTGTTACACCATTTAATGATTCATGATCATTACATGATTTAACCACTAGAGGGCAGCAGTGTTACACCATTTAATGAATCATGGACATTACATGATTTAACCACTAGAGGGCAGCAGTGTTACACCATTTAATGAATCATGAAAAATGTCATGATATAACCACTAGAGGGCAACAGTGTTACACCATTTAATGAATCATAAACATTACATGATTTAACCACTTGAGGGCAGCAGTGTTACACCATTTAATGAATCATGAACATTGCACGATTTAACCACTAGAGGGCAGCAGTGTTACACCATTTAATGAATCATGAACATCACATGATTTAACCACTAGAGGGCAGCAGTGTTACACCATTTAATGAATCATGGACATTACATGATTTAACCACTAGAGGGCAGCAGTGTTACACCATTTAATGAATCATGAAAAATGTCATGATTTAACCACTAGAGGGCAACAGTGTTACACCATTTAATGAATCATGAACATCACATGATTTAACCACAAGAGTGCAGCAGTGTTACACCATTTAATGATTCATGAACATTACATGATTTAACCACTAGAGGGCAGCAGTGTTACACCATTTAATGAATCATGGACTTACATGATTTAACCACTAGAGGGCAGCAGTGTTACACCATTTAATGAATCATGAAAGATTACATGATTTAACCACTGGAGGGCAGCAGTGTTTCACCATTTAATGAATCATGAACATTACACGATTTAACCACTAGAGGGCAGCAGTGTTACACCATTTAATGAATCATGAACATTACATGATTTAACCACTAGAGGGCATCAGTGTTACACCATTTAATGAATCATGAACATTACATGATTTAACCACTAGAGGGCAGCAGTGTTACACCATTTAATGAATCATAAACATTACATGATTTAACCACTAGAGCGCAGCAGTGTTACACCATTTAATGAATCATGAACATTACATGATTTAACCACTAGAGGGCATCAGTGTTACACCATTTAATGATTCATGAACATTACATGATCTAACCACTAGAGGGCAACAGTGTTACACCATTTAATGAATCATGAGCATTACATGACTTAACCACTAGAGGGCAGCAGTGTTACACCATTTAATGAATCATAAACATTACACGATTTAACCACTAGAGGGCAGCAGTGTTTCACCATTTAATGAATCATGAAAGATTACATGATTTAACCACTGGAGGGCAGCAGTGTTACACCATTTAATGAATCATGAACATTACATGATTTAACCACTAGAGGGCAGCAGTGTTACACCATTTAATGAATCATGAACATCACACGATTTAACCATTAGAGTGCAGCAGTGTTACACCATTTAATGAATCATGAACATTACACAATTTAACCACTAGACGGCAGCAGTGTTACACCATTTAATGAATCATAAACAATACACGATTTAACCACTAGAGGGCAGCAGTGTTACACTATTTAATGAATCATGGACATGACATAATTTAACCACTAGAGGGCAGCAGTGTTTCACCATTCAATGAATCATGAAAGATTACATGATTTAACCACTGGAGGGCAGCAGTGTTACACCACTTAATGAATCATGAACATTACACGATTTAACCACTAGAGGGCAGCAGTGTTACACCATTTAATGAATCATGAACATTACATGATTTAACCACTAGAGGGCAGCAGTGTTACACCATTTAATGAATCATGAACATCACACGATTTAACCATTAGAGTGCAGCAGTGTTACACCATTTAATGAATCATGGACATGACATAATTTAACCACTAGAGGGCAGCAGTGTTTCACCATTTAATGAATCATGAAAGATTACATGATTTAACCACTGGAGGGCAGCAGTGTTACACCATTTAATGAATCATGAACATTACATGATTTAACCACTAGAGGGCAGCAGTGTTACACCATTTAATGAATCATGAACATCACACGATTTAACCATTAGAGTGCAGCAGTGTTACACCATTTAATGAATCATGAACATTACACGATTTAACCACTAGACGGCAGCAGTGTTACACCATTTAATGAATCATAAACATTACACGATTTAACCACAAGAGGGCAGCAGTGTTACACCATTTAAGGAATCATGAACATTACACGATTTAACCACGAGAGGGCAGCAGTGTTACACCATTTAATGAATCATGGACATGACATAATTTAACCACTAGAGGGCAGCAGTGTTTCACCATTTAATGAATCATGAAAGATTACATGATTTAACCACTGGAGGGCAGCAGTGTTACACCATTTAATGAATCATGAACATTACACGATTTAACCACTAGAGGGCAGCAGTGTTACACCATTTAATGAATCATGAACATTACATGATTTAACCACTAGAGGGCAGCAGTGTTACACCATTTAATGAATCATGAACATCACACGATTTAACCATTAGAGTGCAGCAGTGTTACACCATTTAATGAATCATGAACATTACACAATTTAACCACTAGACGGCAGCAGTGTTACACCATTTAATGAATCATAAACAATACACGATTTAACCACTAGAGGGCAGCAGTGTTACACTATTTAATGAATCATGGACATGACATAATTTAACCACTAGAGGGCAGCAGTGTTTCACCATTCAATGAATCATGAAAGATTACATGATTTAACCACTGGAGGGCAGCAGTGTTACACCACTTAATGAATCATGAACATTACACGATTTAACCACTAGAGGGCAGCAGTGTTACACCATTTAATGAATCATGAACATTACATGATTTAACCACTAGAGGGCAGCAGTGTTACACCATTTAATGAATCATGAACATCACACGATTTAACCATTAGAGTGCAGCAGTGTTACACCATTTAATGAATCATGGACATGACATAATTTAACCACTAGAGGGCAGCAGTGTTTCACCATTTAATGAATCATAAACATTACACTATTTAACCACTAGAGGGCAGCAGTGTTACACCATTTAATGAATCATGAACATCACATGATTTAACCACAAGAGTGCAGCAGTGTTACACCATTTAATGAATCATAAACATTACACGATTTAACCACAAGAGGGCAGCAGTGTTACACCATTTAAGGAATCATGAACATTACACGATTTAACCACGAGAGGGCAGCAGTGTTACACCATTTAATGAATCATGGACATGACATAATTTAACCACTAGAGGGCAGCAGTGTTTCACCATTTAATGAATCATGAAAGATTACATGATTTAACCACTGGAGGGCAGCAGTGTTACACCATTTAATGAATCATGAACATTACACGATTTAACCACTAGAGGGCAGCAGTGTTACACCATTTAATGAATCATGAACATTACATGATTTAACCACTAGAGGGCAGCAGTGTTACACCATTTAATGAATCATGAACATCACACGATTTAACCATTAGAGTGCAGCAGTGTTACACCATTTAATGAATCATGAACATTACACGATTTAACCACTAGACGGCAGCAGTGTTACACCATTTAATGAATCATAAACATTACACGATTTAACCACTAGAGGGCAGCAGTGTTACACCATTTAATGAATCATGAACATTACACGATTTAACCACTAGAGGGCAGCAGTGTTACACCATTTAATGAATCATAAATATTACACGATTTAACCACTAGAGGGCAGCAGTGTTACACCATTTAATGAATCATGGACATTACATGATTTAACCACTAGAGGGCAGCAGTGTTACACCATTTAATGAATCATGAAAAATTACATGATTTAACCACTAGAGGGCAGCAGTGTTACACCATTTAATGAATCATGAACATTACATGATTTAACCACTAGAGGGCAGCAGTGTTATACCATTTAATGAATCATGAACATTACACGATTTAACCACTAGAGGGCAGCAGTGTTACACCATTTAATGAATCATAAACATTACATGATTTAACCACTAGAGCGCAGCAGTGTTACACCATTTAATGAATCATGAACATTACACGATTTAACCACTAGAGGGCAGCAGTGTTACACCATTTAATGATTCATGATCATTACATGATTTAACCACTAGAGGGCAGCAGTGTTACACCATTTAATGAATCATGGACATTACATGATTTAACCACTAGAGGGCAGCAGTGTTACACCATTTAATGAATCATGAAAAATGTCATGATTTAACCACTAGAGGGCAACAGTGTTACACCATTTAATGAATCATAAACATTACATGATTTAACCACTTGAGGGCAGCAGTGTTACACCATTTAATGAATCATGAACATTGCACGATTTAACCACTAGAGGGCAGCAGTGTTACACCATTTAATGAATCATGAACATTACACGATTTAACCACGAGAGGGCAGCAGTGTTACACCATTTAATGAATCATGGACATGACATAATTTAACCACTAGAGGGCAGCAGTGTTTCACCATTTAATGAATCATGAAAGATTACATGATTTAACCACTGGAGGGCAGCAGTGTTACACCATTTAATGAATCATGAACATTACACGATTTAACCACTAGAGGGCAGCAGTGTTACACCATTTAATGAATCATGAACATTACATGATTTAACCACTAGAGGGCAGCAGTGTTACACCATTTAATGAATCATGAACATCACACGATTTAACCATTAGAGTGCAGCAGTGTTACACCATTTAATGAATCATGAACATTACACGATTTAACCACTAGACGGCAGCAGTGTTACACCATTTAATGAATCATAAACATTACACGATTTAACCACTAGAGGGCAGCAGTGTTACACCATTTAATGAATCATGAACATTACATGATTTAACCACTAGAGGGCAGCAGTGTTACACCATTTAATGAATCATAAATATTACACGATTTAACCACTAGAGGGCAGCAGTGTTACACCATTTAATGAATCATGGACATTACATGATTTAACCACTAGAGGGCAGCAGTGTTACACCATTTAATGAATCATGAAAAATTACATGATTTAACCACTAGAGGGCAGCAGTGTTACACCATTTAATGAATCATAAACATTACATGATTTAACCACTAGAGGGCAGCAGTGTTATACCATTTAATGAATCATGAACATTACACGATTTAACCACTAGAGGGCAGCAGTGTTACACCATTTAATGAATCATAAACATTACATGATTTAACCACTAGAGCGCAGCAGTGTTACACCATTTAATGAATCATGAACATTACACGATTTAACCACTAGAGGGCAGCAGTGTTACACCATTTAATGATTCATGATCATTACATGATTTAACCACTAGAGGGCAGCAGTGTTACACCATTTAATGAATCATGGACATTACATGATTTAACCACTAGAGGGCAGCAGTGTTACACCATTTAATGAATCATGAAAAATGTCATGATTTAACCACTAGAGGGCAACAGTGTTACACCATTTAATGAATCATAAACATTACATGATTTAACCACTTGAGGGCAGCAGTGTTACACCATTTAATGAATCATGAACATTGCACGATTTAACCACTAGAGGGCAGCAGTGTTACACCATTTAATGAATCATGAACATTACACGATTTAACCACTAGAGGGCAGCAGTGTTACACCATTTAATGAATCATAAACATTACACTATTTAACCACTAGAGGGCAGCAGTGTTACACCATTTAATGAATCATGAACATCACATGATTTAACCACTAGAGGGCAGCAGTGTTACACCATTTAATGAATCATGGACATTACATGATTTAACCACTAGAGGGCAGCAGTGTTACACCATTTAATGAATCATGAAAAATGTCATGATTTAACCACTAGAGGGCAACAGTGTTACACCATTTAATGAATCATAAACATTACACTATTTAACCACTAGAGGGCAGCAGTGTTACACCATTTAATGAATCATGAACATCACATGATTTAACCACAAGAGTGCAGCAGTGTTACACCATTTAATGATTCATGAACATTACATGATTTAACCACTAGAGGGCAGCAGTGTTACACCATTTAATGAATCATGGACTTACATGATTTAACCACTAGAGGGCAGCAGTGTTACACCATTTAATGAATCATAAACATTACATGATTTAACCACTAGAGCGCAGCAGTGTTACACCATTTAATGAATCATAAACATTACATGATTTAACCACTAGAGCGCAGCAGTGTTACACCATTTAATGAATCATGAACATTACATGATTTAACCACTAGAGGGCATCAGTGTTACACCATTTAATGATTCATGAACATTACATGATCTAACCACTAGAGGGCAACAGTGTTACACCATTTAATGAATCATGAGCATTACATGACTTAACCACTAGAGGGCAGCAGTGTTACACCATTTAATGAATCATAAACATTACACGATTTAACCACTAGAGGGCAGCAGTGTTTCACCATTTAATGAATCATGAAAGATTACATGATTTAACCACTGGAGGGCAGCAGTGTTACACCATTTAATGAATCATGAACATTACATGATTTAACCACTAGAGGGCAGCAGTGTTACACCACTTAATGAATCATGAACATCACACGATTTAACCATTAGAGTGCAGCAGTGTTACACCATTTAATGAATCATGAACATTACACAATTTAACCACTAGACGGCAGCAGTGTTACACCATTTAATGAATCATAAACAATACACGATTTAACCACTAGAGGGCAGCAGTGTTACACCATTTAATGAATCATGAACATTACACGATTTAACCACGAGAGGGCAGCAGTGTTACACCATTTAATGAATCATGGACATGACATAATTTAACCACTAGAGGGCAGCAGTGTTTCACCATTCAATGAATCATGAAAGATTACATGATTTAACCACTGGAGGGCAGCAGTGTTACACCATTTAATGAATCATGAACATTACACGATTTAACCACTAGAGGGCAGCAGTGTTACACCATTTAATGAATCATGAACATTACATGATTTAACCACTAGAGGGCAGCAGTGTTACACCATTTAATGAATCATGGACATGACATAATTTAACCACTAGAGGGCAGCAGTGTTTCACCATTTAATGAATCATGAAAGATTACATGATTTAACCACTGGAGGGCAGCAGTGTTACACCATTTAATGAATCATGAACATTACATGATTTAACCACTAGAGGGCAGCAGTGTTACACCATTTAATGAATCATGAACATCACACGATTTAACCACTAGACGGCAGCAGTGTTACACCATTTAATGAATCATAAACATTACACGATTTAACCACTAGAGGGCAGCAGTGTTACACCATTTAATGAATCATGAACATTACACGATTTAACCACGAGAGGGCAGCAGTGTTACACCATTTAATGAATCATGAACATTACACGATTTAACCACTAGAGGGCAGCAGTGTTACACCATTTAATGAATCATAAACATTACACGATTTAACCACTAGAGGGCAGCAGTGTTACACCATTTAATGAATCATGGACATTACATGATTTAACCACTAGAGGGCAGCAGTGTTACACCATTTAATGAATCATGAAAAATTACATGATTTAACCACTAGAGGGCAGCAGTGTTACACCATTTAATGAATCATAAACATTACATGATTTAACCACTAGAGGGCTGCAGTGTTATAACATTTAATGAATCATGGATATTACATGATTTAACCACTAGAGGGCAGCTGTGTTACACCATTTAATGAATCATGAAATATTACATGATTTAACCACTGGAGGGCAGCAGTGTTACACCATTTAATGAATCATAAACATTACACGATTTAACCACTAGAGGGCAGCAGTGTTACACCATTTAATGAATCATAAACATTACACGATTTAACTACTAGAGGGCAGCAGTGTTACACCATTTAATGAATCATGAACATTACACGATTTAACCACTAGAGGGCAGCAGTGTTACACCATTTAATGAATCATAAACATTACATGATTTAACCACTAGAGCGCAGCAGTGTTACACCATTTAATGAATCATGAACATTACACGATTTAACCACTAGAGGGCAGCAGTGTTACACCATTTAATGATTCATGATCATTACATGATTTAACCACTAGAGGGCAGCAGTGTTACACCATTTAATGAATCATGAAAAATTACATGATTTAACCACTAGAGGGCAGCAGTGTTACACCATTTAATGAATCATGAACATTACACGATTTAACCACTAGAGGGCAGCAGTGTTACACCATTTAATGAATCATGGACATTACATGATTTAACCACTAGAGGGCAGCAGTGTTACACCATTTAATGAATCATGAAAAATGTCATGATTTAACCACTAGAGGGCAACAGTGTTACACCATTTAATGAATCATAAACATTACATGATTTAACCACTTGAGGGCAGCAGTGTTACACCATTTAATGAATCATGAACATTGCACGATTTAACCACTAGAGGGCAGCAGTGTTACACCATTTAATGAATCATGAACATTACACGATTTAACCACTAGAGGGCAGCAGTGTTACACCATTTAATGAATCATAAACATTACACTATTTAACCACTAGAGGGCAGCAGTGTTACACCATTTAATGAATCATGAACATCACATGATTTAACCACTAGAGAGCAGCAGTGTTACACCATTTAATGAATCATGGACATTACATGATTTAACCACTAGAGGGCAGCAGTGTTACACCATTTAATGAATCATGAAAAATGTCATGATTTAACCACTAGAGGGCAACAGTGTTACACCATTTAATGAATCATAAACATTACACTATTTAACCACTAGAGGGCAGCAGTGTTACACCATTTAATGAATCATGAACATCACATGATTTAACCACAAGAGTGCAGCAGTGTTACACCATTTAATGATTCATGAACATTACATGATTTAACCACTAGAGGGCTGCAGTGTTATAACATTTAATGAATCATGGATATTACATGATTTAACCACTAGAGGGCAGCTGTGTTACACCATTTAATGAATCATGAAATATTACATGATTTAACCACTGGAGGGCAGCAGTGTTACACCATTTAATGAATCATAAACATTACACGATTTAACCACTAGAGGGCAGCAGTGTTACACCATTTAATGAATCATAAACATTACACGATTTAACTACTAGAGGGCAGCAGTGTTACACCATTTAATGAATCATGAACATTACACGATTTAACCACTAGAGGGCAGCAGTGTTACACCATTTAATGAATCATAAACATTACATGATTTAACCACTAGAGCGCAGCAGTGTTACACCATTTAATGAATCATGAACATTACACGATTTAACCACTAGAGGGCAGCAGTGTTACACCATTTAATGATTCATGATCATTACATGATTTAACCACTAGAGAGCAGCAGTGTTACACCATTTAATGAATCATGAAAAATTACATGATTTAACCACTAGAGGGCAGCAGTGTTACACCATTTAATGAATCATGAACATTACACGATTTAACCACTAGAGGGCAGCAGTGTTACACCATTTAATGAATCATGGACATTACATGATTTAACCACTAGAGGGCAGCAGTGTTACACCATTTAATGAATCATGAAAAATGTCATGATTTAACCACTAGAGGGCAACAGTGTTACACCATTTAATGAATCATAAACATTACATGATTTAACCACTTGAGGGCAGCAGTGTTACACCATTTAATGAATCATGAACATTGCACGATTTAACCACTAGAGGGCAGCAGTGTTACACCATTTAATGAATCATGAACATTACACGATTTAACCACTAGAGGGCAGCAGTGTTACACCATTTAATGAATCATAAACATTACACTATTTAACCACTAGAGGGCAGCAGTGTTACACCATTTAATGAATCATGAACATCACATGATTTAACCACTAGAGGGCAACAGTGTTACACCATTTAATGAATCATAAACATTACACTATTTAACCACTAGAGGGCAGCAGTGTTACACCATTTAATGAATCATGAACATCACATGATTTAACCACAAGAGTGCAGCAGTGTTACACCATTTAATGATTCATGAACATTACATGATTTAACCACTAGAGGGCAGCAGTGTTACACCATTTAATGAATCATGAACATTACATGATTTAACCACTAGAGGGCAGCAGTGTTACACCATTTAATGAATCATGAACATTACATGATTTAACCACTAGAGGGCAGCAGTGTTACACCATTTAATGAATCATAAACATTACATGATTTAACCACTAGAGCGCAGCAGTGTTACACCATTTAATGAATCATGAACATTACATGATTTAACCACTAGAGGGCATCAGTGTTACACCATTTAATGATTCATGAACATTACATGATCTAACCACTAGAGGGCAACAGTGTTACACCATTTAATGAATCATGAGCATTACATGACTTAACCACTAGAGGGCAGCAGTGTTACACCATTTAATGAATCATAAACATTACACGATTTAACCACTAGAGGGCAGCAGTGTTTCACCATTTAATGAATCATGAAAGATTACATGATTTAACCACTGGAGGGCAGCAGTGTTACACCATTTAATGAATCATGAACATTACATGATTTAACCACTAGAGGGCAGCAGTGTTACACCATTTAATGAATCATGAACATCACACGATTTAACCATTAGAGTGCAGCAGTGTTACACCATTTAATGAATCATGAACATTACACAATTTAACCACTAGACGGCAGCAGTGTTACACCATTTAATGAATCATAAACAATACACGATTTAACCACTAGAGGGCAGCAGTGTTACACCATTTAATGAATCATGAACATTACACGATTTAACCACGAGAGGGCAGCAGTGTTACACCATTTAATGAATCATGGACATGACATAATTTAACCACTAGAGGGCAGCAGTGTTTCACCATTTAATGAATCATGAAAGATTACATGATTTAACCACTGGAGGGCAGCAGTGTTACACCATTTAATGAATCATGAACATTACACGATTTAACCACTAGAGGGCAGCAGTGTTACACCATTTAATGAATCATGAACATTACATGATTTAACCACTAGAGGGCAGCAGTGTTACACCATTTAATGAATCATGAACATCACACGATTTAACCATTAGAGTGCAGCAGTGTTACACCATTTAATGAATCATGGACATGACATAATTTAACCACTAGAGGGCAGCAGTGTTTCACCATTTAATGAATCATGAAAGATTACATGATTTAACCACTGGAGGGCAGCAGTGTTACACCATTTAATGAATCATGAACATTACATGATTTAACCACTAGAGGGCAGCAGTGTTACACCATTTAATGAATCATGAACATCACACGATTTAACCATTAGAGTGCAGCAGTGTTACACCATTTAATGAATCATGAACATTACACGATTGAACCACTAGACGGCAGCAGTGTTACACCATTTAATGAATCATAAACATTACACGATTTAACCACAAGAGGGCAGCAGTGTTACACCATTTAAGGAATCATGAACATTACACGATTTAACCACGAGAGGGCAGCAGTGTTACACCATTTAATGAATCATGGACATGACATAATTTAACCACTAGAGGGCAGCAGTGTTTCACCATTTAATGAATCATGAAAGATTACATGATTTAACCACTGGAGGGCAGCAGTGTTACACCATTTAATGAATCATGAACATTACACGATTTAACCACTAGAGGGCAGCAGTGTTACACCATTTAATGAATCATGAACATTACATGATTTAACCACTAGAGGGCAGCAGTGTTACACCATTTAATGAATCATGAACATTACACGATTTAACCACTAGAGGGCAGCAGTGTTTCACCATTTAATGAATCATGAAAGATTACATGATTTAACCACTGGAGGGCAGCAGTGTTACACCATTTAATGAATCATGAACATTACATGATTTAACCACTAGAGGGCAGCAGTGTTACACCATTTAATGAATCATGAACATCACACGATTTAACCATTAGAGTGCAGCAGTGTTACACCATTTAATGAATCATGAACATTACACAATTTAACCACTAGACGGCAGCAGTGTTACACCATTTAATGAATCATAAACAATACACGATTTAACCACTGGAGGGCAGCAGTGTTACACCATTTAATGAATCATGAACATTACATGATTTAACCACTAGAGGGCAGCAGTGTTACACCATTTAATGAATCATGAACATCACACGATTTAACCATTAGAGTGCAGCAGTGTTACACCATTTAATGAATCATGAACATTACACGATTTAACCACGAGAGGGCAGCAGTGTTACACCATTTAATGAATCATGGACATGACATAATTTAACCACTAGAGGGCAGCAGTGTTTCACCATTCAATGAATCATGAAAGATTACATGATTTAACCACTGGAGGGCAGCAGTGTTACACCATTTAATGAATCATGAACATTACACGATTTAACCACTAGAGGGCAGCAGTGTTACACCATTTAATGAATCATGAACATTACATGATTTAACCACTAGAGGGCAGCAGTGTTACACCATTTAATGAATCATGAAAAATGTCATGATATAACCACTAGAGGGCAACAGTGTTACACCATTTAATGAATCATAAACATTACATGATTTAACCACTTGAGGGCAGCAGTGTTACACCATTTAATGAATCATGAACATTGCACGATTTAACCACTAGAGGGCAGCAGTGTTACACCATTTAATGAATCATGAACATCACATGATTTAACCACTAGAGGGCAGCAGTGTTACACCATTTAATGAATCATGGACATTACATGATTTAACCACTAGAGGGCAGCAGTGTTACACCATTTAATGAATCATGAAAAATGTCATGATTTAACCACTAGAGGGCAACAGTGTTACACCATTTAATGAATAATAAACATTACACTATTTAACCACTAGAGGGCAGCAGTGTTACACCATTTAATGAATCATGAACATCACATGATTTAACCACAAGAGTGCAGCAGTGTTACACCATTTAATGATTCATGAACATTACATGATTTAACCACTAGAGGGCAGCAGTGTTACACCATTTAATGAATCATGGACTTACATGATTTAACCACTAGAGGGCAGCAGTGTTACACCATTTAATGAATCATGAAAGATTACATGATTTAACCACTGGAGGGCAGCAGTGTTTCACCATTTAATGAATCATGAACATTACACGATTTAACCACTAGAGGGCAGCAGTGTTACACCATTTAATGAATCATGAACATTACATGATTTAACCACTAGAGGGCATCAGTGTTACACCATTTAATGAATCATGAACATTACATGATTTAACCACTAGAGGGCAGCAGTGTTACACCATTTAATGAATCATAAACATTACATGATTTAACCACTAGAGCGCAGCAGTGTTACACCATTTAATGAATCATGAACATTACATGATTTAACCACTAGAGGGCATCAGTGTTACACCATTTAATGATTCATGAACATTACATGATCTAACCACTAGAGGGCAACAGTGTTACACCATTTAATGAATCATGAGCATTACATGACTTAACCACTAGAGGGCAGCAGTGTTACACCATTTAATGAATCATAAACATTACACGATTTAACCACTAGAGGGCAGCAGTGTTTCACCATTTAATGAATCATGAAAGATTACATGATTTAACCACTGGAGGGCAGCAGTGTTACACCATTTAATGAATCATGAACATTACATGATTTAACCACTAGAGGGCAGCAGTGTTACACCATTTAATGAATCATGAACATCACACGATTTAACCATTAGAGTGCAGCAGTGTTACACCATTTAATGAATCATGAACATTACACAATTTAACCACTAGACGGCAGCAGTGTTACACCATTTAATGAATAATAAACATTACACTATTTAACCACTAGAGGGCAGCAGTGTTACACCATTTAATGAATCATGAACATCACATGATTTAACCACAAGAGTGCAGCAGTGTTACACCATTTAATGATTCATGAACATTACATGATTTAACCACTAGAGGGCAGCAGTGTTACACCATTTAATGAATCATGGACTTACATGATTTAACCACTAGAGGGCAGCAGTGTTACACCATTTAATGAATCATGAAAGATTACATGATTTAACCACTGGAGGGCAGCAGTGTTTCACCATTTAATGAATCATGAACATTACACGATTTAACCACTAGAGGGCAGCAGTGTTACACCATTTAATGAATCATGAACATTACATGATTTAACCACTAGAGGGCATCAGTGTTACACCATTTAATGAATCATGAACATTACATGATTTAACCACTAGAGGGCAGCAGTGTTACACCATTTAATGAATCATAAACATTACATGATTTAACCACTAGAGCGCAGCAGTGTTACACCATTTAATGAATCATGAACATTACATGATTTAACCACTAGAGGGCATCAGTGTTACACCATTTAATGATTCATGAACATTACATGATCTAACCACTAGAGGGCAACAGTGTTACACCATTTAATGAATCATGAGCATTACATGACTTAACCACTAGAGGGCAGCAGTGTTACACCATTTAATGAATCATAAACATTACACGATTTAACCACTAGAGGGCAGCAGTGTTTCACCATTTAATGAATCATGAAAGATTACATGATTTAACCACTGGAGGGCAGCAGTGTTACACCATTTAATGAATCATGAACATTACATGATTTAACCACTAGAGGGCAGCAGTGTTACACCATTTAATGAATCATGAACATCACACGATTTAACCATTAGAGTGCAGCAGTGTTACACCATTTAATGAATCATGAACATTACACAATTTAACCACTAGACGGCAGCAGTGTTACACCATTTAATGAATCATAAACAATACACGATTTAACCACTAGAGGGCAGCAGTGTTACACTATTTAATGAATCATGGACATGACATAATTTAACCACTAGAGGGCAGCAGTGTTTCACCATTCAATGAATCATGAAAGATTACATGATTTAACCACTGGAGGGCAGCAGTGTTACACCACTTAATGAATCATGAACATTACACGATTTAACCACTAGAGGGCAGCAGTGTTACACCATTTAATGAATCATGAACATTACATGATTTAACCACTAGAGGGCAGCAGTGTTACACCATTTAATGAATCATGAACATCACACGATTTAACCATTAGAGTGCAGCAGTGTTACACCATTTAATGAATCATGGACATGACATAATTTAACCACTAGAGGGCAGCAGTGTTTCACCATTTAATGAATCATGAAAGATTACATGATTTAACCACTGGAGGGCAGCAGTGTTACACCATTTAATGAATCATGAACATTACATGATTTAACCACTAGAGGGCAGCAGTGTTACACCATTTAATGAATCATGAACATCACACGATTTAACCATTAGAGTGCAGCAGTGTTACACCATTTAATGAATCATGAACATTACACGATTTAACCACTAGACGGCAGCAGTGTTACACCATTTAATGAATCATAAACATTACACGATTTAACCACAAGAGGGCAGCAGTGTTACACCATTTAAGGAATCATGAACATTACACGATTTAACCACGAGAGGGCAGCAGTGTTACACCATTTAATGAATCATGGACATGACATAATTTAACCACTAGAGGGCAGCAGTGTTTCACCATTTAATGAATCATGAAAGATTACATGATTTAACCACTGGAGGGCAGCAGTGTTACACCATTTAATGAATCATGAACATTACACGATTTAACCACTAGAGGGCAGCAGTGTTACACCATTTAATGAATCATGAACATTACATGATTTAACCACTAGAGGGCAGCAGTGTTACACCATTTAATGAATCATGAACATCACACGATTTAACCATTAGAGTGCAGCAGTGTTACACCATTTAATGAATCATGAACATTACACGATTTAACCACTAGACGGCAGCAGTGTTACACCATTTAATGAATCATAAACATTACACGATTTAACCACTAGAGGGCAGCAGTGTTACACCATTTAATGAATCATGAACATTACACGATTTAACCACTAGAGGGCAGCAGTGTTACACCATTTAATGAATCATAAATATTACACGATTTAACCACTAGAGGGCAGCAGTGTTACACCATTTAATGAATCATGGACATTACATGATTTAACCACTAGAGGGCAGCAGTGTTACACCATTTAATGAATCATGGACATTACATGATTTAACCACTAGAGGGCAGCAGTGTTACACCATTTAATGAATCATGAAAAATGTCATGATTTAACCACTAGAGGGCAACAGTGTTACACCATTTAATGAATCATAAACATTACACTATTTAACCACTAGAGGGCAGCAGTGTTACACCATTTAATGAATCATGAACATCACATGATTTAACCACAAGAGTGCAGCAGTGTTACACCATTTAATGATTCATGAACATTACATGATTTAACCACTAGAGGGCAGCAGTGTTACACCATTTAATGAATCATGGACTTACATGATTTAACCACTAGAGGGCAGCAGTGTTACACCATTTAATGAATCATGAAAGATTACATGATTTAACCACTGGAGGGCAGCAGTGTTTTACCATTTAATGAATCATGAACATTACACGATTTAACCACTAGAGGGCAGCAGTGTTACACCATTTAATGAATCATGAACATTACATGATTTAACCACTAGAGGGCATCAGTGTTACACCATTTAATGAATCATGAACATTACATGATTTAACCACTAGAGGGCAGCAGTGTTACACCATTTAATGAATCATAAACATTACATGATTTAACCACTAGAGCGCAGCAGTGTTACACCATTTAATGAATCATGAACATTACACGATTTAACCACTAGAGGGCAGCAGTGTTTCACCATTTAATGAATCATGAAAGATTACATGATTTAACCACTGGAGGGCAGCAGTGTTACACCATTTAATGAATCATGAACATTACATGATTTAACCACTAGAGGGCAGCAGTGTTACACCATTTAATGAATCATGAACATCACACGATTTAACCATTAGAGTGCAGCAGTGTTACACCATTTAATGAATCATGAACATTACACAATTTAACCACTAGACGGCAGCAGTGTTACACCATTTAATGAATCATAAACAATACACGATTTAACCACTAGAGGGCAGCAGTGTTACACAATTTAATGAATCATGGACATGACATAATTTAACCACTAGAGGGCAGCAGTGTTTCACCATTCAATGAATCATGAAAGATTACATGATTTAACCACTGGAGGGCAGCAGTGTTACACCACTTAATGAATCATGAACATTACACGATTTAACCACTAGAGGGCAGCAGTGTTACACCATTTAATGAATCATGAACATTACATGATTTAACCACTAGAGGGCAGCAGTGTTACACCATTTAATGAATCATGAACATCACACGATTTAACCATTAGAGTGCAGCAGTGTTACACCATTTAATGAATCATGGACATGACATAATTTAACCACTAGAGGGCAGCAGTGTTTCACCATTTAATGAATCATGAAAGATTACATGATTTAACCACTGGAGGGCAGCAGTGTTACACCATTTAATGAATCATGAACATTACATGATTTAACCACTAGAGGGCAGCAGTGTTACACCATTTAATGAATCATGAACATCACACGATTTAACCATTAGAGTGCAGCAGTGTTACACCATTTAATGAATCATGAACATTACACGATTTAACGACTAGACGGCAGCAGTGTTACACCATTTAATGAATCATAAACATTACACGATTTAACCACAAGAGGGCAGCAGTGTTACACCATTTAAGGAATCATGAACATTACACGATTTAACCACGAGAGGGCAGCAGTGTTACACCATTTAATGAATCATGGACATGACATAATTTAACCACTAGAGGGCAGCAGTGTTTCACCATTTAATGAATCATGAAAGATTACATGATTTAACCACTGGAGGGCAGCAGTGTTACACCATTTAATGAATCATGAACATTACACGATTTAACCACTAGAGGGCAGCAGTGTTACACCATTTAATGAATCATGAACATTACATGATTTAACCACTAGAGGGCAGCAGTGTTACACCATTTAATGAATCATGAACATCACACGATTTAACCATTAGAGTGCAGCAGTGTTACACCATTTAATGAATCATGAACATTACACGATTTAACCACTAGACGGCAGCAGTGTTACACCATTTAATGAATCATAAACATTACACGATTTAACCACTAGAGGGCAGCAGTGTTACACCATTTAATGAATCATGAACATTACACGATTTAACCACTAGAGGGCAGCAGTGTTACACCATTTAATGAATCATAAATATTACACGATTTAACCACTAGAGGGCAGCAGTGTTACACCATTTAATGAATCATGGACATTACATGATTTAACCACTAGAGGGCAGCAGTGTTACACCATTTAATGAATCATGAAAAATTACATGATTTAACCACTAGAGGGCAGCAGTGTTACACCATTTAATGAATCATAAACATTACATGATTTAACCACTAGAGGGCAGCAGTGTTATACCATTTAATGAATCATGAACATTACACGATTTAACCACTAGAGGGCAGCAGTGTTACACCATTTAATGAATCATAAACATTACATGATTTAACCACTAGAGCGCAGCTGTGTTACACCATTTAATGAATCATGAACATTACACGATTTAACCACTAGAGGGCAGCAGTGTTACACCATTTAATGATTCATGATCATTACATGATTTAACCACTAGAGGGCAGCAGTGTTACACCATTTAATGAATCATGGACATTACATGATTTAACCACTAGAGGGCAGCAGTGTTACACCATTTAATGAATCATAAATATTACACGATTTAACCACTAGAGGGCAGCAGTGTTACACCATTTAATGAATCATAAACATTACATGATTTAACCACTAGAGGGCAGCAGTGTTATACCATTTAATGAATCATGAACATTACATGATTTAACCACTAGAGCGCAGCAGTGTTACACCATTTAATGAATCATGAACATTACACGATTTAACCACTAGAGGGCAGCAGTGTTACACCATTTAATGATTCATGATCATTACATGATTTAACCACTAGAGGGCAGCAGTGTTACACCATTTAATGAATCATGGACATTACATGATTTAACCACTAGAGGGCAGCAGTGTTACACCATTTAATGAATCATGAAAAATGTCATGATATAACCACTAGAGGGCAACAGTGTTACACCATTTAATGAATCATAAACATTACATGATTTAACCACTTGAGGGCAGCAGTGTTACACCATTTAATGAATCATGAACATTGCACGATTTAACCACTAGAGGGCAGCAGTGTTACACCATTTAATGAATCATGAACATCACATGATTTAACCACTAGAGGGCAGCAGTGTTACACCATTTAATGAATCATGGACATTACATGATTTAACCACTAGAGGGCAGCAGTGTTACACCATTTAATGAATCATGAAAAATGTCATGATTTAACCACTAGAGGGCAACAGTGTTACACCATTTAATGAATCATGAACATCACATGATTTAACCACAAGAGTGCAGCAGTGTTACACCATTTAATGATTCATGAACATTACATGATTTAACCACTAGAGGGCAGCAGTGTTACACCATTTAATGAATCATGGACTTACATGATTTAACCACTAGAGGGCAGCAGTGTTACACCATTTAATGAATCATGAAAGATTACATGATTTAACCACTGGAGGGCAGCAGTGTTTCACCATTTAATGAATCATGAACATTACACGATTTAACCACTAGAGGGCAGCAGTGTTACACCATTTAATGAATCATGAACATTACATGATTTAACCACTAGAGGGCATCAGTGTTACACCATTTAATGAATCATGAACATTACATGATTTAACCACTAGAGGGCAGCAGTGTTACACCATTTAATGAATCATAAACATTACATGATTTAACCACTAGAGCGCAGCAGTGTTACACCATTTAATGAATCATGAACATTACATGATTTAACCACTAGAGGGCATCAGTGTTACACCATTTAATGATTCATGAACATTACATGATCTAACCACTAGAGGGCAACAGTGTTACACCATTTAATGAATCATGAGCATTACATGACTTAACCACTAGAGGGCAGCAGTGTTACACCATTTAATGAATCATAAACATTACACGATTTAACCACTAGAGGGCAGCAGTGTTTCACCATTTAATGAATCATGAAAGATTACATGATTTAACCACTGGAGGGCAGCAGTGTTACACCATTTAATGAATCATGAACATTACATGATTTAACCACTAGAGGGCAGCAGTGTTACACCATTTAATGAATCATGAACATCACACGATTTAACCATTAGAGTGCAGCAGTGTTACACCATTTAATGAATCATGAACATTACACAATTTAACCACTAGACGGCAGCAGTGTTACACCATTTAATGAATCATAAACAATACACGATTTAACCACTAGAGGGCAGCAGTGTTACACTATTTAATGAATCATGGACATGACATAATTTAACCACTAGAGGGCAGCAGTGTTTCACCATTCAATGAATCATGAAAGATTACATGATTTAACCACTGGAGGGCAGCAGTGTTACACCACTTAATGAATCATGAACATTACACGATTTAACCACTAGAGGGCAGCAGTGTTACACCATTTAATGAATCATGAACATTACATGATTTAACCACTAGAGGGCAGCAGTGTTACACCATTTAATGAATCATGAACATCACACGATTTAACCATTAGAGTGCAGCAGTGTTACACCATTTAATGAATCATGGACATGACATAATTTAACCACTAGAGGGCAGCAGTGTTTCACCATTTAATGAATCATGAAAGATTACATGATTTAACCACTGGAGGGAAGCAGTGTTACACCATTTAATGAATCATGAACATTACATGATTTAACCACTAGAGGGCAGCAGTGTTACACCATTTAATGAATCATGAACATCACACGATTTAACCATTAGAGTGCAGCAGTGTTACACCATTTAATGAATCATGAACATTACACGATTTAACCACTAGACGGCAGCAGTGTTACACCATTTAATGAATCATAAACATTACACGATTTAACCACAAGAGGGCAGCAGTGTTACACCATTTAAGGAATCATGAACATTACACGATTTAACCACGAGAGGGCAGCAGTGTTACACCATTTAATGAATCATGGACATGACATAATTTAACCACTAGAGGGCAGCAGTGTTTCACCATTTAATGAATCATGAAAGATTACATGATTTAACCACTGGAGGGCAGCAGTGTTACACCATTTAATGAATCATGAACATTACACGATTTAACCACTAGAGGGCAGCAGTGTTACACCATTTAATGAATCATGAACATTACATGATTTAACCACTAGAGGGCAGCAGTGTTACACCATTTAATGAATCATGAACATCACACGATTTAACCATTAGAGTGCAGCAGTGTTACACCATTTAATGAATCATGAACATTACACAATTTAACCACTAGACGGCAGCAGTGTTACACCATTTAATGAATCATAAACAATACACGATTTAACCACTAGAGGGCAGCAGTGTTACACTATTTAATGAATCATGGACATGACATAATTTAACCACTAGAGGGCAGCAGTGTTTCACCATTCAATGAATCATGAAAGATTACATGATTTAACCACTGGAGGGCAGCAGTGTTACACCACTTAATGAATCATGAACATTACACGATTTAACCACTAGAGGGCAGCAGTGTTACACCATTTAATGAATCATGAACATTACATGATTTAACCACTAGAGGGCAGCAGTGTTACACCATTTAATGAATCATGAACATCACACGATTTAACCATTAGAGTGCAGCAGTGTTACACCATTTAATGAATCATGGACATGACATAATTTAACCACTAGAGGGCAGCAGTGTTTCACCATTTAATGAATCATAAACATTACACTATTTAACCACTAGAGGGCAGCAGTGTTACACCATTTAATGAATCATGAACATCACATGATTTAACCACAAGAGTGCAGCAGTGTTACACCATTTAATGAATCATAAACATTACACGATTTAACCACAAGAGGGCAGCAGTGTTACACCATTTAAGGAATCATGAACATTACACGATTTAACCACGAGAGGGCAGCAGTGTTACACCATTTAATGAATCATGGACATGACATAATTTAACCACTAGAGGGCAGCAGTGTTTCACCATTTAATGAATCATGAAAGATTACATGATTTAACCACTGGAGGGCAGCAGTGTTACACCATTTAATGAATCATGAACATTACACGATTTAACCACTAGAGGGCAGCAGTGTTACACCATTTAATGAATCATGAACATTACATGATTTAACCACTAGAGGGCAGCAGTGTTACACCATTTAATGAATCATGAACATCACACGATTTAACCATTAGAGTGCAGCAGTGTTACACCATTTAATGAATCATGAATATTACACGATTTAACCACTAGACGGCAGCAGTGTTACACCATTTAATGAATCATAAACAATACACGATTTAACCACTAGAGGGCAGCAGTGTTACACTATTTAATGAATCATGGACATGACATAATTTAACCACTAGAGGGCAGCAGTGTTTCACCATTCAATGAATCATGAAAGATTACATGATTTAACCACTGGAGGGCAGCAGTGTTACACCACTTAATGAATCATGAACATTACACGATTTAACCACTAGAGGGCAGCAGTGTTACACCATTTAATGAATCATGAACATTACATGATTTAACCACTAGAGGGCAGCAGTGTTACACCATTTAATGAATCATGAACATCACACGATTTAACCATTAGAGTGCAGCAGTGTTACACCATTTAATGAATCATGGACATGACATAATTTAACCACTAGAGGGCAGCAGTGTTTCACCATTTAATGAATCATAAACATTACACTATTTAACCACTAGAGGGCAGCAGTGTTACACCATTTAATGAATCATGAACATCACATGATTTAACCACAAGAGTGCAGCAGTGTTACACCATTTAATGAATCATAAACATTACACGATTTAACCACAAGAGGGCAGCAGTGTTACACCATTTAAGGAATCATGAACATTACACGATTTAACCACGAGAGGGCAGCAGTGTTACACCATTTAATGAATCATGGACATGACATAATTTAACCACTAGAGGGCAGCAGTGTTTCACCATTTAATGAATCATGAAAGATTACATGATTTAACCACTGGAGGGCAGCAGTGTTACACCATTTAATGAATCATGAACATTACACGATTTAACCACTAGAGGGCAGCAGTGTTACACCATTTAATGAATCATGAACATTACATGATTTAACCACTAGAGGGCAGCAGTGTTACACCATTTAATGAATCATGAACATCACACGATTTAACCATTAGAGTGCAGCAGTGTTACACCATTTAATGAATCATGAACATTACACGATTTAACCACTAGACGGCAGCAGTGTTACACCATTTAATGAATCATAAACATTACACGATTTAACCACTAGAGGGCAGCAGTGTTACACCATTTAATGAATCATGAACATTACACGATTTAACCACTAGAGGGCAGCAGTGTTACACCATTTAATGAATCATAAATATTACACGATTTAACCACTAGAGGGCAGCAGTGTTACACCATTTAATGAATCATGGACATTACATGATTTAACCACTAGAGGGCAGCAGTGTTACACCATTTAATGAATCATGAAAAATTACATGATTTAACCACTAGAGGGCAGCAGTGTTACACCATTTAATGAATCATGAACATTACATGATTTAACCACTAGAGGGCAGCAGTGTTATACCATTTAATGAATCATGAACATTACACGATTTAACCACTAGAGGGCAGCAGTGTTACACCATTTAATGAATCATAAACATTACATGATTTAACCACTAGAGCGCAGCAGTGTTACACCATTTAATGAATCATGAACATTACACGATTTAACCACTAGAGGGCAGCAGTGTTACACCATTTAATGATTCATGATCATTACATGATTTAACCACTAGAGGGCAGCAGTGTTACACCATTTAATGAATCATGGACATTACATGATTTAACCACTAGAGGGCAGCAGTGTTACACCATTTAATGAATCATGAAAAATGTCATGATTTAACCACTAGAGGGCAACAGTGTTACACCATTTAATGAATCATAAACATTACATGATTTAACCACTTGAGGGCAGCAGTGTTACACCATTTAATGAATCATGAACATTGCACGATTTAACCACTAGAGGGCAGCAGTGTTACACCATTTAATGAATCATGAACATTACACGATTTAACCACGAGAGGGCAGCAGTGTTACACCATTTAATGAATCATGGACATGACATAATTTAACCACTAGAGGGCAGCAGTGTTTCACCATTTAATGAATCATGAAAGATTACATGATTTAACCACTGGAGGGCAGCAGTGTTACACCATTTAATGAATCATGAACATTACACGATTTAACCACTAGAGGGCAGCAGTGTTACACCATTTAATGAATCATGAACATTACATGATTTAACCACTAGAGGGCAGCAGTGTTACACCATTTAATGAATCATGAACATCACACGATTTAACCATTAGAGTGCAGCAGTGTTACACCATTTAATGAATCATGAACATTACACGATTTAACCACTAGACGGCAGCAGTGTTACACCATTTAATGAATCATAAACATTACACGATTTAACCACTAGAGGGCAGCAGTGTTACACCATTTAATGAATCATGAACATTACACGATTTAACCACTAGAGGGCAGCAGTGTTACACCATTTAATGAATCATAAATATTACACGATTTAACCACTAGAGGGCAGCAGTGTTACACCATTTAATGAATCATGGACATTACATGATTTAACCACTAGAGGGCAGCAGTGTTACACCATTTAATGAATCATGAAAAATTACATGATTTAACCACTAGAGGGCAGCAGTGTTACACCATTTAATGAATCATAAACATTACATGATTTAACCACTAGAGGGCAGCAGTGTTATACCATTTAATGAATCATGAACATTACACGATTTAACCACTAGAGGGCAGCAGTGTTACACCATTTAATGAATCATAAACATTACATGATTTAACCACTAGAGCGCAGCAGTGTTACACCATTTAATGAATCATGAACATTACACGATTTAACCACTAGAGGGCAGCAGTGTTACACCATTTAATGATTCATGATCATTACATGATTTAACCACTAGAGGGCAGCAGTGTTACACCATTTAATGAATCATGGACATTACATGATTTAACCACTAGAGGGCAGCAGTGTTACACCATTTAATGAATCATGAAAAATGTCATGATTTAACCACTAGAGGGCAACAGTGTTACACCATTTAATGAATCATAAACATTACATGATTTAACCACTTGAGGGCAGCAGTGTTACACCATTTAATGAATCATGAACATTGCACGATTTAACCACTAGAGGGCAGCAGTGTTACACCATTTAATGAATCATGAACATTACACGATTTAACCACTAGAGGGCAGCAGTGTTACACCATTTAATGAATCATAAACATTACACTATTTAACCACTAGAGGGCAGCAGTGTTACACCATTTAATGAATCATGAACATCACATGATTTAACCACTAGAGGGCAGCAGTGTTACACCATTTAATGAATCATGGACATTACATGATTTAACCACTAGAGGGCAGCAGTGTTACACCATTTAATGAATCATGAAAAATGTCATGATTTAACCACTAGAGGGCAACAGTGTTACACCATTTAATGAATCATAAACATTACACTATTTAACCACTAGAGGGCAGCAGTGTTACACCATTTAATGAATCATGAACATCACATGATTTAACCACAAGAGTGCAGCAGTGTTACACCATTTAATGATTCATGAACATTACATGATTTAACCACTAGAGGGCAGCAGTGTTACACCATTTAATGAATCATGGACTTACATGATTTAACCACTAGAGGGCAGCAGTGTTACACCATTTAATGAATCATAAACATTACATGATTTAACCACTAGAGCGCAGCAGTGTTACACCATTTAATGAATCATAAACATTACATGATTTAACCACTAGAGCGCAGCAGTGTTACACCATTTAATGAATCATGAACATTACATGATTTAACCACTAGAGGGCATCAGTGTTACACCATTTAATGATTCATGAACATTACATGATCTAACCACTAGAGGGCAACAGTGTTACACCATTTAATGAATCATGAGCATTACATGACTTAACCACTAGAGGGCAGCAGTGTTACACCATTTAATGAATCATAAACATTACACGATTTAACCACTAGAGGGCAGCAGTGTTTCACCATTTAATGAATCATGAAAGATTACATGATTTAACCACTGGAGGGCAGCAGTGTTACACCATTTAATGAATCATGAACATTACATGATTTAACCACTAGAGGGCAGCAGTGTTACACCACTTAATGAATCATGAACATCACACGATTTAACCATTAGAGTGCAGCAGTGTTACACCATTTAATGAATCATGAACATTACACAATTTAACCACTAGACGGCAGCAGTGTTACACCATTTAATGAATCATAAACAATACACGATTTAACCACTAGAGGGCAGCAGTGTTACACCATTTAATGAATCATGAACATTACACGATTTAACCACGAGAGGGCAGCAGTGTTACACCATTTAATGAATCATGGACATGACATAATTTAACCACTAGAGGGCAGCAGTGTTTCACCATTCAATGAATCATGAAAGATTACATGATTTAACCACTGGAGGGCAGCAGTGTTACACCATTTAATGAATCATGAACATTACACGATTTAACCACTAGAGGGCAGCAGTGTTACACCATTTAATGAATCATGAACATTACATGATTTAACCACTAGAGGGCAGCAGTGTTACACCATTTAATGAATCATGGACATGACATAATTTAACCACTAGAGGGCAGCAGTGTTTCACCATTTAATGAATCATGAAAGATTACATGATTTAACCACTGGAGGGCAGCAGTGTTACACCATTTAATGAATCATGAACATTACATGATTTAACCACTAGAGGGCAGCAGTGTTACACCATTTAATGAATCATGAACATCACACGATTTAACCATTAGAGTGCAGCAGTGTTACACCATTTGATGAATCATGAACATTACACGATTTAACCACTAGACGGCAGCAGTGTTACACCATTTAATGAATCATAAACATTACACGATTTAACCACAAGAGGGCAGCAGTGTTACACCATTTAAGGAATCATGAACATTACACGATTTAACCACGAGAGGGCAGCAGTGTTACACCATTTAATGAATCATGGACATGACATAATTTAACCACTAGAGGGCAGCAGTGTTTCACCATTTAATGAATCATGAAAGATTACATGATTTAACCACTGGAGGCCAGCAGTGTTACACCATTTAATGAATCATGAACATTACACGATTTAACCACTAGAGGGCAGCAGTGTTACACCATTTAATGAATCATGAACATTACATGATTTAACCACTAGAGGGCAGCAGTGTTACACCATTTAATGAATCATGAACATCACACGATTTAACCATTAGAGTGCAGCAGTGTTACACCATTTAATGAATCATGAACATTACACGATTTAACCACTAGACGGCAGCAGTGTTACACCATTTAATGAATCATAAACATTACACGATTTAACCACTAGAGGGCAGCAGTGTTACACCATTTAATGAATCATGAACATTACACGATTTAACCACTAGAGGGCAGCAGTGTTACACCATTTAATGAATCATAAATATTACACGATTTAACCACTAGAGGGCAGCAGTGTTACACCATTTAATGAATCATGGACATTACATGATTTAACCACTAGAGGGCAGCAGCGTTACACCATTTAATGAATCATGAAAAATTACATGATTTAACCACTAGAGGCAGCAGTGTTACACCATTTAATGAATTATAAACATTACATGATTTAACCACTAGAGGGCAGCAGTGTTATACCATTTAATGAATCATGAACATTACACGATTTAACCACTAGAGGGCAGCAGTGTTACACCATTTAATGAATCATGGACTTACATGATTTAACCACTAGAGGGCAGCAGTGTTACACCATTTAATGAATCATAAACATTACATGATTTAACCACTAGAGCGCAGCAGTGTTACACCATTTAATGAATCATAAACATTACATGATTTAACCACTAGAGCGCAGCAGTGTTACACCATTTAATGAATCATGAACATTACATGATTTAACCACTAGAGGGCATCAGTGTTACACCATTTAATGATTCATGAACATTACATGATCTAACCACTAGAGGGCAACAGTGTTACACCATTTAATGAATCATGAGCATTACATGACTTAACCACTAGAGGGCAGCAGTGTTACACCATTTAATGAATCATAAACATTACACGATTTAACCACTAGAGGGCAGCAGTGTTTCACCATTTAATGAATCATGAAAGATTACATGATTTAACCACTGGAGGGCAGCAGTGTTACACCATTTAATGAATCATGAACATTACATGATTTAACCACTAGAGGGCAGCAGTGTTACACCACTTAATGAATCATGAACATCACACGATTTAACCATTAGAGTGCAGCAGTGTTACACCATTTAATGAATCATGAACATTACACAATTTAACCACTAGACGGCAGCAGTGTTACACCATTTAATGAATCATAAACAATACACGATTTAACCACTAGAGGGCAGCAGTGTTACACCATTTAATGAATCATGAACATTACACGATTTAACCACGAGAGGGCAGCAGTGTTACACCATTTAATGAATCATGGACATGACATAATTTAACCACTAGAGGGCAGCAGTGTTTCACCATTCAATGAATCATGAAAGATTACATGATTTAACCACTGGAGGGCAGCAGTGTTACACCATTTAATGAATCATGAACATTACACGATTTAACCACTAGAGGGCAGCAGTGTTACACCATTTAATGAATCATGAACATTACATGATTTAACCACTAGAGGGCAGCAGTGTTACACCATTTAATGAATCATGGACATGACATAATTTAACCACTAGAGGGCAGCAGTGTTTCACCATTTAATGAATCATGAAAGATTACATGATTTAACCACTGGAGGGCAGCAGTGTTACACCATTTAATGAATCATGAACATTACATGATTTAACCACTAGAGGGCAGCAGTGTTACACCATTTAATGAATCATGAACATCACACGATTTAACCATTAGAGTGCAGCAGTGTTACACCATTTGATGAATCATGAACATTACACGATTTAACCACTAGACGGCAGCAGTGTTACACCATTTAATGAATCATAAACATTACACGATTTAACCACAAGAGGGCAGCAGTGTTACACCATTTAAGGAATCATGAACATTACACGATTTAACCACGAGAGGGCAGCAGTGTTACACCATTTAATGAATCATGGACATGACATAATTTAACCACTAGAGGGCAGCAGTGTTTCACCATTTAATGAATCATGAAAGATTACATGATTTAACCACTGGAGGCCAGCAGTGTTACACCATTTAATGAATCATGAACATTACACGATTTAACCACTAGAGGGCAGCAGTGTTACACCATTTAATGAATCATGAACATTACATGATTTAACCACTAGAGGGCAGCAGTGTTACACCATTTAATGAATCATGAACATCACACGATTTAACCATTAGAGTGCAGCAGTGTTACACCATTTAATGAATCATGAACATTACACGATTTAACCACTAGACGGCAGCAGTGTTACACCATTTAATGAATCATAAACATTACACGATTTAACCACTAGAGGGCAGCAGTGTTACACCATTTAATGAATCATGAACATTACACGATTTAACCACTAGAGGGCAGCAGTGTTACACCATTTAATGAATCATAAATATTACACGATTTAACCACTAGAGGGCAGCAGTGTTACACCATTTAATGAATCATGGACATTACATGATTTAACCACTAGAGGGCAGCAGCGTTACACCATTTAATGAATCATGAAAAATTACATGATTTAACCACTAGAGGCAGCAGTGTTACACCATTTAATGAATTATAAACATTACATGATTTAACCACTAGAGGGCAGCAGTGTTACACCATTTAATGAATCATGAACATTGCACGATTTAACCACTAGAGGGCAGCAGTGTTACACCATTTAATGAATCATAAACATTACATGATTTAACCACTTGAGGGCAGCAGTGTTACACCATTTAATGAATCATGAACATTGCACGATTTAACCACTAGAGGGCAGCAGTGTTACACCATTTAATGAATCATGAACATCACATGATTTAACCACTAGAGGGCAGCAGTGTTACACCATTTAATGAATCATGAACATCACATGATTTAACCACTAGAGGGCAGCAGTGTTACACCATTTAATGAATCATGGACATTACATGATTTAACCACTAGAGGGCAGCAGTGTTACACCATTTAATGAATCATGAAAAATGTCATGATTTAACCACTAGAGGGCAGCAGTGTTACACCATTTAATGAATCATGAACATCACACGATTTAACCATTAGAGTGCAGCAGTGTTACACCATTTAATGAATCATGAACATTACACAATTTAACCACTAGACGGCAGCAGTGTTACACCATTTAATGAATCATAAACAATACACGATTTAACCACTAGAGGGCAGCAGTGTTACACTATTTAATGAATCATGGACATGACATAATTTAACCACTAGAGGGCAGCAGTGTTTCACCATTCAATGAATCATGAAAGATTACATGATTTAACCACTGGAGGGCAGCAGTGTTACACCACTTAATGAATCATGAACATTACACGATTTAACCACTAGAGGGCAGCAGTGTTACACCATTTAATGAATCATGAACATTACATGATTTAACCACTAGAGGGCAGCAGTGTTACACCATTTAATGAATCATGAACATCACACGATTTAACCATTAGAGTGCAGCAGTGTTACACCATTTAATGAATCATGGACATGACATAATTTAACCACTAGAGGGCAGCAGTGTTTCACCATTTAATGAATCATAAACAATACACGATTTAACCACTAGAGGGCAGCAGTGTTACACTATTTAATGAATCATGGACATGACATAATTTAACCACTAGAGGGCAGCAGTGTTTCACCATTCAATGAATCATGAAAGATTACATGATTTAACCACTGGAGGGCAGCAGTGTTACACCACTTAATGAATCATGAACATTACACGATTTAACCACTAGAGGGCAGCAGTGTTACACCATTTAATGAATCATGAACATTACATGATTTAACCACTAGAGGGCAGCAGTGTTACACCATTTAATGAATCATGAACATCACACGATTTAACCATTAGAGTGCAGCAGTGTTACACCATTTAATGAATCATGGACATGACATAATTTAACCACTAGAGGGCAGCAGTGTTTCACCATTTAATGAATCATAAACATTACACTATTTAACCACTAGAGGGCAGCAGTGTTACACCATTTAATGAATCATGAACATCACATGATTTAACCACAAGAGTGCAGCAGTGTTACACCATTTAATGAATCATAAACATTACACGATTTAACCACAAGAGGGCAGCAGTGTTACACCATTTAAGGAATCATGAACATTACACGATTTAACCACGAGAGGGCAGCAGTGTTACACCATTTAATGAATCATGGACATGACATAATTTAACCACTAGAGGGCAGCAGTGTTTCACCATTTAATGAATCATGAAAGATTACATGATTTAACCACTGGAGGGCAGCAGTGTTACACCATTTAATGAATCATGAACATTACACGATTTAACCACTAGAGGGCAGCAGTGTTACACCATTTAATGAATCATGAACATTACATGATTTAACCACTAGAGGGCAGCAGTGTTACACCATTTAATGAATCATGAACATCACACGATTTAACCATTAGAGTGCAGCAGTGTTACACCATTTAATGAATCATGAACATTACACGATTTAACCACTAGACGGCAGCAGTGTTACACCATTTAATGAATCATAAACATTACACGATTTAACCACTAGAGGGCAGCAGTGTTACACCATTTAATGAATCATGAACATTACACGATTTAACCACTAGAGGGCAGCAGTGTTACACCATTTAATGAATCATAAATATTACACGATTTAACCACTAGAGGGCAGCAGTGTTACACCATTTAATGAATCATGGACATTACATGATTTAACCACTAGAGGGCAGCAGTGTTACACCATTTAATGAATCATGAAAAATTACATGATTTAACCACTAGAGGGCAGCAGTGTTACACCATTTAATGAATCATGAACATTACATGATTTAACCACTAGAGGGCAGCAGTGTTATACCATTTAATGAATCATGAACATTACACGATTTAACCACTAGAGGGCAGCAGTGTTACACCATTTAATGAATCATAAACATTACATGATTTAACCACTAGAGCGCAGCAGTGTTACACCATTTAATGAATCATGAACATTACACGATTTAACCACTAGAGGGCAGCAGTGTTACACCATTTAATGATTCATGATCATTACATGATTTAACCACTAGAGGGCAGCAGTGTTACACCATTTAATGAATCATGGACATTACATGATTTAACCACTAGAGGGCAGCAGTGTTACACCATTTAATGAATCATGAAAAATGTCATGATTTAACCACTAGAGGGCAACAGTGTTACACCATTTAATGAATCATAAACATTACATGATTTAACCACTTGAGGGCAGCAGTGTTACACCATTTAATGAATCATGAACATTGCACGATTTAACCACTAGAGGGCAGCAGTGTTACACCATTTAATGAATCATGAACATTACACGATTTAACCACGAGAGGGCAGCAGTGTTACACCATTTAATGAATCATGGACATGACATAATTTAACCACTAGAGGGCAGCAGTGTTTCACCATTTAATGAATCATGAAAGATTACATGATTTAACCACTGGAGGGCAGCAGTGTTACACCATTTAATGAATCATGAACATTACACGATTTAACCACTAGAGGGCAGCAGTGTTACACCATTTAATGAATCATGAACATTACATGATTTAACCACTAGAGGGCAGCAGTGTTACACCATTTAATGAATCATGAACATCACACGATTTAACCATTAGAGTGCAGCAGTGTTACACCATTTAATGAATCATGAACATTACACGATTTAACCACTAGACGGCAGCAGTGTTACACCATTTAATGAATCATAAACATTACACGATTTAACCACTAGAGGGCAGCAGTGTTACACCATTTAATGAATCATGAACATTACATGATTTAACCACTAGAGGGCAGCAGTGTTACACCATTTAATGAATCATAAATATTACACGATTTAACCACTAGAGGGCAGCAGTGTTACACCATTTAATGAATCATGGACATTACATGATTTAACCACTAGAGGGCAGCAGTGTTACACCATTTAATGAATCATGAAAAATTACATGATTTAACCACTAGAGGGCAGCAGTGTTACACCATTTAATGAATCATAAACATTACATGATTTAACCACTAGAGGGCAGCAGTGTTATACCATTTAATGAATCATGAACATTACACGATTTAACCACTAGAGGGCAGCAGTGTTACACCATTTAATGAATCATAAACATTACATGATTTAACCACTAGAGCGCAGCAGTGTTACACCATTTAATGAATCATGAACATTACACGATTTAACCACTAGAGGGCAGCAGTGTTACACCATTTAATGATTCATGATCATTACATGATTTAACCACTAGAGGGCAGCAGTGTTACACCATTTAATGAATCATGGACATTACATGATTTAACCACTAGAGGGCAGCAGTGTTACACCATTTAATGAATCATGAAAAATGTCATGATTTAACCACTAGAGGGCAACAGTGTTACACCATTTAATGAATCATAAACATTACATGATTTAACCACTTGAGGGCAGCAGTGTTACACCATTTAATGAATCATGAACATTGCACGATTTAACCACTAGAGGGCAGCAGTGTTACACCATTTAATGAATCATGAACATTACACGATTTAACCACTAGAGGGCAGCAGTGTTACACCATTTAATGAATCATAAACATTACACTATTTAACCACTAGAGGGCAGCAGTGTTACACCATTTAATGAATCATGAACATCACATGATTTAACCACTAGAGGGCAGCAGTGTTACACCATTTAATGAATCATGGACATTACATGATTTAACCACTAGAGGGCAGCAGTGTTACACCATTTAATGAATCATGAAAAATGTCATGATTTAACCACTAGAGGGCAACAGTGTTACACCATTTAATGAATCATAAACATTACACTATTTAACCACTAGAGGGCAGCAGTGTTACACCATTTAATGAATCATGAACATCACATGATTTAACCACAAGAGTGCAGCAGTGTTACACCATTTAATGATTCATGAACATTACATGATTTAACCACTAGAGGGCAGCAGTGTTACACCATTTAATGAATCATGGACTTACATGATTTAACCACTAGAGGGCAGCAGTGTTACACCATTTAATGAATCATAAACATTACATGATTTAACCACTAGAGCGCAGCAGTGTTACACCATTTAATGAATCATAAACATTACATGATTTAACCACTAGAGCGCAGCAGTGTTACACCATTTAATGAATCATGAACATTACATGATTTAACCACTAGAGGGCATCAGTGTTACACCATTTAATGATTCATGAACATTACATGATCTAACCACTAGAGGGCAACAGTGTTACACCATTTAATGAATCATGAGCATTACATGACTTAACCACTAGAGGGCAGCAGTGTTACACCATTTAATGAATCATAAACATTACACGATTTAACCACTAGAGGGCAGCAGTGTTTCACCATTTAATGAATCATGAAAGATTACATGATTTAACCACTGGAGGGCAGCAGTGTTACACCATTTAATGAATCATGAACATTACATGATTTAACCACTAGAGGGCAGCAGTGTTACACCACTTAATGAATCATGAACATCACACGATTTAACCATTAGAGTGCAGCAGTGTTACACCATTTAATGAATCATGAACATTACACAATTTAACCACTAGACGGCAGCAGTGTTACACCATTTAATGAATCATAAACAATACACGATTTAACCACTAGAGGGCAGCAGTGTTACACCATTTAATGAATCATGAACATTACACGATTTAACCACGAGAGGGCAGCAGTGTTACACCATTTAATGAATCATGGACATGACATAATTTAACCACTAGAGGGCAGCAGTGTTTCACCATTCAATGAATCATGAAAGATTACATGATTTAACCACTGGAGGGCAGCAGTGTTACACCATTTAATGAATCATGAACATTACACGATTTAACCACTAGAGGGCAGCAGTGTTACACCATTTAATGAATCATGAACATTACATGATTTAACCACTAGAGGGCAGCAGTGTTACACCATTTAATGAATCATGGACATGACATAATTTAACCACTAGAGGGCAGCAGTGTTTCACCATTTAATGAATCATGAAAGATTACATGATTTAACCACTGGAGGGCAGCAGTGTTACACCATTTAATGAATCATGAACATTACATGATTTAACCACTAGAGGGCAGCAGTGTTACACCATTTAATGAATCATGAACATCACACGATTTAACCACTAGACGGCAGCAGTGTTACACCATTTAATGAATCATAAACATTACACGATTTAACCACTAGAGGGCAGCAGTGTTACACCATTTAATGAATCATGAACATTACACGATTTAACCACGAGAGGGCAGCAGTGTTACACCATTTAATGAATCATGAACATTACACGATTTAACCACTAGAGGGCAGCAGTGTTACACCATTTAATGAATCATAAACATTACACGATTTAACCACTAGAGGGCAGCAGTGTTACACCATTTAATGAATCATGGACATTACATGATTTAACCACTAGAGGGCAGCAGTGTTACACCATTTAATGAATCATGAAAAATTACATGATTTAACCACTAGAGGGCAGCAGTGTTACACCATTTAATGAATCATAAACATTACATGATTTAACCACTAGAGGGCTGCAGTGTTATAACATTTAATGAATCATGGATATTACATGATTTAACCACTAGAGGGCAGCTGTGTTACACCATTTAATGAATCATGAAATATTACATGATTTAACCACTGGAGGGCAGCAGTGTTACACCATTTAATGAATCATAAACATTACACGATTTAACCACTAGAGGGCAGCAGTGTTACACCATTTAATGAATCATAAACATTACACGATTTAACTACTAGAGGGCAGCAGTGTTACACCATTTAATGAATCATGAACATTACACGATTTAACCACTAGAGGGCAGCAGTGTTACACCATTTAATGAATCATAAACATTACATGATTTAACCACTAGAGCGCAGCAGTGTTACACCATTTAATGAATCATGAACATTACACGATTTAACCACTAGAGGGCAGCAGTGTTACACCATTTAATGATTCATGATCATTACATGATTTAACCACTAGAGGGCAGCAGTGTTACACCATTTAATGAATCATGAAAAATTACATGATTTAACCACTAGAGGGCAGCAGTGTTACACCATTTAATGAATCATGAACATTACACGATTTAACCACTAGAGGGCAGCAGTGTTACACCATTTAATGAATCATGGACATTACATGATTTAACCACTAGAGGGCAGCAGTGTTACACCATTTAATGAATCATGAAAAATGTCATGATTTAACCACTAGAGGGCAACAGTGTTACACCATTTAATGAATCATAAACATTACATGATTTAACCACTTGAGGGCAGCAGTGTTACACCATTTAATGAATCATGAACATTGCACGATTTAACCACTAGAGGGCAGCAGTGTTACACCATTTAATGAATCATGAACATTACACGATTTAACCACTAGAGGGCAGCAGTGTTACACCATTTAATGAATCATAAACATTACACTATTTAACCACTAGAGGGCAGCAGTGTTACACCATTTAATGAATCATGAACATCACATGATTTAACCACTAGAGAGCAGCAGTGTTACACCATTTAATGAATCATGGACATTACATGATTTAACCACTAGAGGGCAGCAGTGTTACACCATTTAATGAATCATGAAAAATGTCATGATTTAACCACTAGAGGGCAACAGTGTTACACCATTTAATGAATCATAAACATTACACTATTTAACCACTAGAGGGCAGCAGTGTTACACCATTTAATGAATCATGAACATCACATGATTTAACCACAAGAGTGCAGCAGTGTTACACCATTTAATGATTCATGAACATTACATGATTTAACCACTAGAGGGCTGCAGTGTTATAACATTTAATGAATCATGGATATTACATGATTTAACCACTAGAGGGCAGCTGTGTTACACCATTTAATGAATCATGAAATATTACATGATTTAACCACTGGAGGGCAGCAGTGTTACACCATTTAATGAATCATAAACATTACACGATTTAACCACTAGAGGGCAGCAGTGTTACACCATTTAATGAATCATAAACATTACACGATTTAACTACTAGAGGGCAGCAGTGTTACACCATTTAATGAATCATGAACATTACACGATTTAACCACTAGAGGGCAGCAGTGTTACACCATTTAATGAATCATAAACATTACATGATTTAACCACTAGAGCGCAGCAGTGTTACACCATTTAATGAATCATGAACATTACACGATTTAACCACTAGAGGGCAGCAGTGTTACACCATTTAATGATTCATGATCATTACATGATTTAACCACTAGAGAGCAGCAGTGTTACACCATTTAATGAATCATGAAAAATTACATGATTTAACCACTAGAGGGCAGCAGTGTTACACCATTTAATGAATCATGAACATTACACGATTTAACCACTAGAGGGCAGCAGTGTTACACCATTTAATGAATCATGGACATTACATGATTTAACCACTAGAGGGCAGCAGTGTTACACCATTTAATGAATCATGAAAAATGTCATGATTTAACCACTAGAGGGCAACAGTGTTACACCATTTAATGAATCATAAACATTACATGATTTAACCACTTGAGGGCAGCAGTGTTACACCATTTAATGAATCATGAACATTGCACGATTTAACCACTAGAGGGCAGCAGTGTTACACCATTTAATGAATCATGAACATTACACGATTTAACCACTAGAGGGCAGCAGTGTTACACCATTTAATGAATCATAAACATTACACTATTTAACCACTAGAGGGCAGCAGTGTTACACCATTTAATGAATCATGAACATCACATGATTTAACCACTAGAGGGCAACAGTGTTACACCATTTAATGAATCATAAACATTACACTATTTAACCACTAGAGGGCAGCAGTGTTACACCATTTAATGAATCATGAACATCACATGATTTAACCACAAGAGTGCAGCAGTGTTACACCATTTAATGATTCATGAACATTACATGATTTAACCACTAGAGGGCAGCAGTGTTACACCATTTAATGAATCATGAACATTACATGATTTAACCACTAGAGGGCAGCAGTGTTACACCATTTAATGAATCATGAACATTACATGATTTAACCACTAGAGGGCAGCAGTGTTACACCATTTAATGAATCATAAACATTACATGATTTAACCACTAGAGCGCAGCAGTGTTACACCATTTAATGAATCATGAACATTACATGATTTAACCACTAGAGGGCATCAGTGTTACACCATTTAATGATTCATGAACATTACATGATCTAACCACTAGAGGGCAACAGTGTTACACCATTTAATGAATCATGAGCATTACATGACTTAACCACTAGAGGGCAGCAGTGTTACACCATTTAATGAATCATAAACATTACACGATTTAACCACTAGAGGGCAGCAGTGTTTCACCATTTAATGAATCATGAAAGATTACATGATTTAACCACTGGAGGGCAGCAGTGTTACACCATTTAATGAATCATGAACATTACATGATTTAACCACTAGAGGGCAGCAGTGTTACACCATTTAATGAATCATGAACATCACACGATTTAACCATTAGAGTGCAGCAGTGTTACACCATTTAATGAATCATGAACATTACACAATTTAACCACTAGACGGCAGCAGTGTTACACCATTTAATGAATCATAAACAATACACGATTTAACCACTAGAGGGCAGCAGTGTTACACCATTTAATGAATCATGAACATTACACGATTTAACCACGAGAGGGCAGCAGTGTTACACCATTTAATGAATCATGGACATGACATAATTTAACCACTAGAGGGCAGCAGTGTTTCACCATTTAATGAATCATGAAAGATTACATGATTTAACCACTGGAGGGCAGCAGTGTTACACCATTTAATGAATCATGAACATTACACGATTTAACCACTAGAGGGCAGCAGTGTTACACCATTTAATGAATCATGAACATTACATGATTTAACCACTAGAGGGCAGCAGTGTTACACCATTTAATGAATCATGAACATCACACGATTTAACCATTAGAGTGCAGCAGTGTTACACCATTTAATGAATCATGGACATGACATAATTTAACCACTAGAGGGCAGCAGTGTTTCACCATTTAATGAATCATGAAAGATTACATGATTTAACCACTGGAGGGCAGCAGTGTTACACCATTTAATGAATCATGAACATTACATGATTTAACCACTAGAGGGCAGCAGTGTTACACCATTTAATGAATCATGAACATCACACGATTTAACCATTAGAGTGCAGCAGTGTTACACCATTTAATGAATCATGAACATTACACGATTTAACCACTAGACGGCAGCAGTGTTACACCATTTAATGAATCATAAACATTACACGATTTAACCACAAGAGGGCAGCAGTGTTACACCATTTAAGGAATCATGAACATTACACGATTTAACCACGAGAGGGCAGCAGTGTTACACCATTTAATGAATCATGGACATGACATAATTTAACCACTAGAGGGCAGCAGTGTTTCACCATTTAATGAATCATGAAAGATTACATGATTTAACCACTGGAGGGCAGCAGTGTTACACCATTTAATGAATCATGAACATTACACGATTTAACCACTAGAGGGCAGCAGTGTTACACCATTTAATGAATCATGAACATTACATGATTTAACCACTAGAGGGCAGCAGTGTTACACCATTTAATGAATCATGAACATCACACGATTTAACCATTAGAGTGCAGCAGTGTTACACCATTTAATGAATCATGAACATTACACAATTTAACCACTAGACGGCAGCAGTGTTACACCATTTAATGAATCATAAACAATACACGATTTAACCACTAGAGGGCAGCAGTGTTACACTATTTAATGAATCATGGACATGACATAATTTAACCACTAGAGGGCAGCAGTGTTTCACCATTCAATGAATCATGAAAGATTACATGATTTAACCACTGGAGGGCAGCAGTGTTACACCACTTAATGAATCATGAACATTACACGATTTAACCACTAGAGGGCAGCAGTGTTACACCATTTAATGAATCATGAACATTACATGATTTAACCACTAGAGGGCAGCAGTGTTACACCATTTAATGAATCATGAACATCACACGATTTAACCATTAGAGTGCAGCAGTGTTACACCATTTAATGAATCATGGACATGACATAATTTAACCACTAGAGGGCAGCAGTGTTTCACCATTTAATGAATCATAAACATTACACTATTTAACCACTAGAGGGCAGCAGTGTTACACCATTTAATGAATCATGAACATCACATGATTTAACCACAAGAGTGCAGCAGTGTTACACCATTTAATGAATCATAAACATTACACGATTTAACCACAAGAGGGCAGCAGTGTTACACCATTTAAGGAATCATGAACATTACACGATTTAACCACGAGAGGGCAGCAGTGTTACACCATTTAATGAATCATGGACATGACATAATTTAACCACTAGAGGGCAGCAGTGTTTCACCATTTAATGAATCATGAAAGATTACATGATTTAACCACTGGAGGGCAGCAGTGTTACACCATTTAATGAATCATGAACATTACACGATTTAACCACTAGAGGGCAGCAGTGTTACACCATTTAATGAATCATGAACATTACATGATTTAACCACTAGAGGGCAGCAGTGTTACACCATTTAATGAATCATGAACATCACACGATTTAACCATTAGAGTGCAGCAGTGTTACACCATTTAATGAATCATGAACATTACACGATTTAACCACTAGACGGCAGCAGTGTTACACCATTTAATGAATCATAAACAATACACGATTTAACCACTAGAGGGCAGCAGTGTTACACTATTTAATGAATCATGGACATGACATAATTTAACCACTAGAGGGCAGCAGTGTTTCACCATTCAATGAATCATGAAAGATTACATGATTTAACCACTGGAGGGCAGCAGTGTTACACCACTTAATGAATCATGAACATTACACGATTTAACCACTAGAGGGCAGCAGTGTTACACCATTTAATGAATCATGAACATTACATGATTTAACCACTAGAGGGCAGCAGTGTTACACCATTTAATGAATCATGAACATCACACGATTTAACCATTAGAGTGCAGCAGTGTTACACCATTTAATGAATCATGGACATGACATAATTTAACCACTAGAGGGCAGCAGTGTTTCACCATTTAATGAATCATAAACATTACACTATTTAACCACTAGAGGGCAGCAGTGTTACACCATTTAATGAATCATGAACATCACATGATTTAACCACAAGAGTGCAGCAGTGTTACACCATTTAATGAATCATAAACATTACACGATTTAACCACAAGAGGGCAGCAGTGTTACACCATTTAAGGAATCATGAACATTACACGATTTAACCACGAGAGGGCAGCAGTGTTACACCATTTAATGAATCATGGACATGACATAATTTAACCACTAGAGGGCAGCAGTGTTTCACCATTTAATGAATCATGAAAGATTACATGATTTAACCACTGGAGGGCAGCAGTGTTACACCATTTAATGAATCATGAACATTACACGATTTAACCACTAGAGGGCAGCAGTGTTACACCATTTAATGAATCATGAACATTACATGATTTAACCACTAGAGGGCAGCAGTGTTACACCATTTAATGAATCATGAACATCACACGATTTAACCATTAGAGTGCAGCAGTGTTACACCATTTAATGAATCATGAACATTACACGATTTAACCACTAGACGGCAGCAGTGTTACACCATTTAATGAATCATAAACATTACACGATTTAACCACTAGAGGGCAGCAGTGTTACACCATTTAATGAATCATGAACATTACACGATTTAACCACTAGAGGGCAGCAGTGTTACACCATTTAATGAATCATAAATATTACACGATTTAACCACTAGAGGGCAGCAGTGTTACACCATTTAATGAATCATGGACATTACATGATTTAACCACTAGAGGGCAGCAGTGTTACACCATTTAATGAATCATGAAAAATTACATGATTTAACCACTAGAGGGCAGCAGTGTTACACCATTTAATGAATCATGAACATTACATGATTTAACCACTAGAGGGCAGCAGTGTTATACCATTTAATGAATCATGAACATTACACGATTTAACCACTAGAGGGCAGCAGTGTTACACCATTTAATGAATCATAAACATTACATGATTTAACCACTAGAGCGCAGCAGTGTTACACCATTTAATGAATCATGAACATTACACGATTTAACCACTAGAGGGCAGCAGTGTTACACCATTTAATGATTCATGATCATTACATGATTTAACCACTAGAGGGCAGCAGTGTTACACCATTTAATGAATCATGGACATTACATGATTTAACCACTAGAGGGCAGCAGTGTTACACCATTTAATGAATCATGAAAAATGTCATGATTTAACCACTAGAGGGCAACAGTGTTACACCATTTAATGAATCATAAACATTACATGATTTAACCACTTGAGGGCAGCAGTGTTACACCATTTAATGAATCATGAACATTGCACGATTTAACCACTAGAGGGCAGCAGTGTTACACCATTTAATGAATCATGAACATTACACGATTTAACCACGAGAGGGCAGCAGTGTTACACCATTTAATGAATCATGGACATGACATAATTTAACCACTAGAGGGCAGCAGTGTTTCACCATTTAATGAATCATGAAAGATTACATGATTTAACCACTGGAGGGCAGCAGTGTTACACCATTTAATGAATCATGAACATTACACGATTTAACCACTAGAGGGCAGCAGTGTTACACCATTTAATGAATCATGAACATTACATGATTTAACCACTAGAGGGCAGCAGTGTTACACCATTTAATGAATCATGAACATCACACGATTTAACCATTAGAGTGCAGCAGTGTTACACCATTTAATGAATCATGAACATTACACGATTTAACCACTAGACGGCAGCAGTGTTACACCATTTAATGAATCATAAACATTACACGATTTAACCACTAGAGGGCAGCAGTGTTACACCATTTAATGAATCATGAACATTACACGATTTAACCACTAGAGGGCAGCAGTGTTACACCATTTAATGAATCATAAACATTACATGATTTAACCACTAGAGGGCAGCAGTGTTATACCATTTAATGAATCATGAACATTACACGATTTAACCACTAGAGGGCAGCAGTGTTACACCATTTAATGAATCATAAACATTACATGATTTAACCACTAGAGCGCAGCAGTGTTACACCATTTAATGAATCATGAACATTACACGATTTAACCACTAGAGGGCAGCAGTGTTACACCATTTAATGATTCATGATCATTACATGATTTAACCACTAGAGGGCAGCAGTGTTACACCATTTAATGAATCATGGACATTACATGATTTAACCACTAGAGGGCAGCAGTGTTACACCATTTAATGAATCATGAAAAATGTCATGATTTAACCACTAGAGGGCAACAGTGTTACACCATTTAATGAATCATAAACATTACATGATTTAACCACTTGAGGGCAGCAGTGTTACACCATTTAATGAATCATGAACATTGCACGATTTAACCACTAGAGGGCAGCAGTGTTACACCATTTAATGAATCATGAACATTACACGATTTAACCACTAGAGGGCAGCAGTGTTACACCATTTAATGAATCATAAACATTACACTATTTAACCACTAGAGGGCAGCAGTGTTACACCATTTAATGAATCATGAACATCACATGATTTAACCACTAGAGGGCAGCAGTGTTACACCATTTAATGAATCATGGACATTACATGATTTAACCACTAGAGGGCAGCAGTGTTACACCATTTAATGAATCATGAAAAATGTCATGATTTAACCACTAGAGGGCAACAGTGTTACACCATTTAATGAATCATAAACATTACACTATTTAACCACTAGAGGGCAGCAGTGTTACACCATTTAATGAATCATGAACATCACATGATTTAACCACAAGAGTGCAGCAGTGTTACACCATTTAATGATTCATGAACATTACATGATTTAACCACTAGAGGGCAGCAGTGTTACACCATTTAATGAATCATGGTGTTGGGAACGAAGAGGGGCGTGTTTGGGTTATCAGCATTTAAGAAACTGAATTCTTGACATCAATAGAATTATTAATGTGAGTAACAATTATTAATGATTATTAATAATAACGGGGCACCACCCTGTAAACAGGGACTAATAACCAAACGATAAACTAAGTCTCATAATTAGTGGCCACTCGTAATGTCAATAGTCGGGTGCGACTACACATTCGAAGTGACAGTGAAGGGTTAAGTTCGTACACAAGGCTACTACATACAGATCTTATTACACAAATATGCACAAGTAATCACAAACGACTGCTCTTTAAAATACAACAGAATTTATTAAATCGAAATAATAAGTGATCAGATCAAATAATATCACAACCAACAACGCTGTCATACAATTTTATGTGCCTAATATCTAAACAAATGAATAAAAATGGGTGATGATGTATGTAATACAAGTATGTGTGTGTGTGTGTGTGTGGGTCTGTGTGTGGAAAGGAAGCTGAGTCCTAACAGCTATCGCTAAAGACTACAAAGATGGCGGCGTCGAGTGACGCAGACAAACAGGGAGGGGCCTTAAAGCGTTATAGCTAAAACCTTCCACCAGATGGCGGAGTCGAGTGACTTAGACCAAATGGCGAATGGAGAGGGGGGGGGGTCAGCTATATGTGGTTGCGTGTGTCGGCGCACACGTGTGTTGGAACAATAGGTGAGAGTTTCACCCACAATCCGGAGCTCTATGTGTGTGCAAGTTACGGAAAACAAGAGGAATAAAAGGGCAGAGAGAGGAATCAGAGTTTCTGTGTGCGATGTCGCGTCGTAGTGAAAATGAGGATCGCCGAGCGTATCTCACACAAGTTGCCGTTGTCGCTTCGCGAACTGACGACACTTATGCCCGATAGTCGCGTTTCCACACTTCACTCACAGAATCGACTCGAGGAAAGAGAGCAAGAACAAAGATGAAATCAAATAATCCCAAAAGCAACAGTCAAACAGGAAACGCACAGTACGACGGACCTCGGAGTGTCACGTCCAACTTGAAGGTACTGAGTGTAGATACAAAACGCCGAGTTCAGGAGCCAAAAAGAGGTAGACTTTAATAAGATATCCCACAGAGGGAAAACACAGGAACAGACGTGTCAAGAAAACATGAGGCTCGAACGAAGGGCAAGGTACAGACACGCCTTAAATACACTTGAGGCAATTACACAGGTGAACCCACTTAAGGTGAGCCAAGTCCAATCAGTCCACAAAACCTAATTAAGGCGCACTCTGCCACCATCTGCTGGATGTCCTGGGGTCCTACGGCGCAGTCCTGACAGTACCCCCCACCCGACGGCCACCTCCAGGTGGGCCAGGCTGGAGAGGGTGTGCACGGTGAAAGGCACGGATGAGGGCAGGATCCAGGACGTGCCGTGAGGGCACCCATGAGCGTTCCTCTGGGCCGTAGCCCTCCCAGTCAATCAGGTACTGAAGGCCTCGCCCCCTCCGCCGGGAATCCAGCAGCCTCCGGACGGTGTAGACAGGGCCACCAGCGACGACCCGCGGAGGCGGCGGCAGTGGGGCAGGCCTGGACAAGGGCGAGGAGAAGAGAGGTTTCAGCAAAGAGACATGAAACACTGGTCTCACCCGGAGAGTCCTAGGAAGTCTGAGTTTGTAAGCCACCGGGTTGATCCTCCTCTCCACAGGAAACGGACCGATGAACCGGGGAGTGAATTTGGAGTCCGTGTGCAGAGGCAGGTTCTTGGTGGAGAGCCATACTCTCTGTCCAGGGCGGAACGTCGGGGCGCGCCGTCTCCTGCGATTGGCCTGGATCCGATGGGTTTCGGTGGCGCGCGTAAGCGCAGCACGGGCCTTCTTCCAGGCCTGGCGGCATCTGGCCACCGCAGCATCCGCAGAGGGGACCGCAGACTCGGACTGCTGAGAGGGAAAAAATGGCGGGACATATCCGTACTGAACCTCAAAAGGCGACATACCGGTGGAGGACCCACTCAGTTGGTTGTGGGCGATCTCAGCCCACACCAGCTTTCGACTCCAGGCACCCGGATTGGATGATACCATGCAGCGTAGGTATTTCTCCAGCTCCTGGTTCACGCGTTCCGTCTGTCCATTACTCTCCGGATGGTAGCCTGATGAAAGACTGACAGACGTTTCAAACAAGGACCAAAATGCACTCCAGTACTTGGACATGAATTGGGGCCCTCTATCAGAGACAATGTCACTAGGGATGCCATGGTGACGCACCACCTCTCGGACCACCAAATCAGCGGTTTCCTTCGCAGACGGCAGCTTAGGTAGTGGGACAAAGTGGCTTGCTTTGGAAAAACGGTCCACAATTACAAAAATCACTGTGTTACCGTCAGAAGGTGGTAGGCCAGTGATGAAGTCCATTGAGATGTGGGACCATGGCCGATAAGGAACCGGCAGGGGGTGGAGCAGGCCCGCCGGGGCTTGGTTTCCTGACTTCTGTGTAGCACAAACAGAACATGCGTGAACATACTCCTCAATGTCAGTTCTCATGCGTGGCCACCAAAAGCGGCGGCTGACTAGCTCCATCGTGCGGGCAGCCCCAGGATGGCCCGTCACTGGTGAGTCATGCCCCCATTGTAGAACCTCAGAGCGGGCGTTGAGCGGGACATACAGACGGCCCGGGGGTACTCCACTAGGACCTGGATCCTCCTCTTGCGCACGCAGGACGGCGTCCTCCAGGGCAAGCGTCACCTGTCCCACCACGCAGCTGGGGGGAATGATGCACTCAGGGACAGGGTCAGTAACGTTGGCGTCATACTGGCGCGATAAGGCATCAGCCTTGGCATTCTTGGTGCCGGGGCGAAACGTGATGATAAACCTGAATCTGGTGAAAAACAGGGCCCACCTGGCTTGTCGGGGGTTCAGGCGCTTGGCCTCACGGATGTACTGGAGGTTCTTATGATCCGTGATGACTGTGAATGGGTGGCGCGCTCCTTCCAGCCAGTGTCTCCATTCTTCAAGTGCCCTTAGGATGGCCAACAGCTCCCTGTCCCCGGCGTCATAGTTCCTCTCAGCGTCACTAAGCTTGCGAGAGAAAAAGGCACATGGGTGCGTCTTGTTGTCCATACCTGATTTCTGGGACAGCACAGCTCCAACACCAGACCTGGACGCATCCACCTCCAACACAAACGGAAGGGCAGGGTCAGGGTGCCTCAGCAGTGGGGCTGACGTGAACTGAGCCTTGAGATGCTCGAACGCCGCTTGCGCCTCCGGGGTCCATCTGAGTTTGGTTGGGGCTCCCCGGGCCACTGCTGTGATAGGTGCCACTATGGAGCTGAAGCCTCGAATGAAACGGCGATAAAAGTTAGCAAACCCCACAAAACGCTGTACCTGCTTGAGAGTGGCGGGAACCGGCCAGTCCAGTACAGCCTGCACCCTGGATTCGTCCATGATTACTCCATCGGGGGAGATGACATACCCCAAAAAGGAGGTGCGGGTAACGTGGAACTCACACTTCTCCAGTTTGACGAAGAGCTGGTTGTCCAGCAACCGCTGGAGGACCTGCCGGACGTGCTGGCGATGTTCTGTGAGGGACTTGGAAAAAATTAGCACATCATCGAGGTAAACGAACACACTGCGGTTGAGGAACTCCCTGAGCACTTCATTTACAAAGGCTTGGAACACAGCAGGAGCATTGGTCAGACCAAATGGCATTACCCGGTATTCATAATGTCCACTGGGGGTGCTAAAAGCAGTCTTCCACTCATCATTCTCTCTGATGCGGACCAGATGGTAAGCATTCCGCAGGTCTAGTTTAGTGAACACTGTAGCTCCTCCAAGAAGATCAAAAGCGGAAGACATGAGTGGCAACGGATATTTGTTCTTTACTGTGATGTTGTTCAGTGCTCGGTAATCTATGCATGGTCGTAGACCACCATCTTTCTTGGGTACAAAAAAGAATCCTGCTGACACTGGTGAAGTTGAAGGGGTAATAAGCCCGTTCTTAAGAGACTCGCTAATGTAGTCCTCCATGGCCTGAGTCTCGGGCCTGGAGAGAGGGTATAGTCGTCCCCGGGGGGGAATAGTGTTAGGCAACAGGTCAATGGCACAGTCAAAAGGTCTGTGAGGAGGAAGTGCTGTAGCTCTAGTCTTACTAAATACTTCAGCTAGGTCATGATACTCTGCAGGGACTGAAGAGAGCTCAGAGGATGAACAGGCAACAGAACACTTCATCACAGGGGTAACATGTTTGGCTGAGATACACTCTGGGCTCCATGATAAAAGTTCGCCAGTGGACCAGTTGAACTGGGGATTGTGTTTCTGAAGCCAGGGAAACCCTAGTACTACTCTATCATGTTGGGATTGGACTAAAGCCAAAGAAACAGTCTCTGTATGTGACCCAATCTGCAGTAGTAAGGGGTGTGTCATGAAGTCAATTTTACCGGAGCCTAGGGGTCGTCCGTCGAGCGCCTGGATTCTCACAGGATTGGGAAGGGCCTTGGTAGGTAGACCGAGGCGTGTGGCCAGAGCAGAGTCCATCAGGTTTTCCTCTGAGCCTGAATCGATCAGCACCGTGATAGGGATGTTCTCCGGGTTCTCTGGGGTCCAGGTGAGTCGAGCCCTCAGGCAGAGGCGCTTAACTGGGTTGGGGTACTGAGAGTGGACAAAATTGCTCACTACGCTGTCCCCTCCTCCTAATGAGCATCCTCGTTCTGCAGGTGTAATGCGGTACCTGCCTACCTCCATTGCCTCCGCTTGAGCGGGCTGAGCAGTGGGGCCCGACGCGCCCAGTGGTGAATGCGCTTGGGGAGGTGCCGAATCGGGAAGCCTGCGCTCACGCCTCCTTTCGCGTATGCGCTGATCGAGGCAGATAGAGGTGGTTATGAGCTCATCTACAGTGACCCCCCACTCCCGACTAGCCAAATCATCTTTGACCGCCTCCGACAGGCCATTGTAAAAAGTGGTCAAAAGTGCTTCATTGTTCCATTTGCACTCAGCTGCCAAGGTGCGGAATTCTATGGCATATTCAGACACCGGTCTAGCTCCTTGGCGGAGCGAGCTGATGCGGCGTGCTGCTTCTCTGCCACTCACTGGGTGGTTAAAAACCTGGCGTAGTGTCTTGGAGAACTCTACTGCATTAGCACAAAGTGGGGAATTTGCCTCCCATAGGGCAGTAGCCCATACTAGAGCTCTGCTGGTTAGCAGCGAAATCATAAAAGCGACCTTAGCTTTTTCTGAGGGGAACTGATCAGGCTGCATGACAAAACACAGGTCACACTGTGTCAAAAATCCCTGACAGGTCTCTGGAGTGCCGGAATACCGCTCTGGTTTCTGTAGGAACGTCTTGGCAGCCGGGGGGTTCGGCTGGTGCATTTGCTGGGTTATCCAGGCTTGGATCTGCTGGATCGAGGTTCCCTGGGATTCCACAGCGCCGAGCACCTGGGCTAGGCTGACGTCTCCTCCTTCGGCGCCTGTTACACTCATGTTGGTGGTTCGAGCCTACTGTCACGTCCAACTTGAAGGTACTGAGTGTAGATACAAAACGCCGAGTTCAGGAGCCAAAAAGAGGTAGACTTTAATAAGATATCCCACAGAGGGAAAACACAGGAACAGACGTGTCAAGAAAACATGAGGCTCGAACGAAGGGCAAGGTACAGACACGCCTTAAATACACTTGAGGCAATTACACAGGTGAACCCACTTAAGGTGAGCCAAGTCCAATCAGTCCACAAAACCTAATTAAGGCGCACTCTGCCACCATCTGCTGGATGTCCTGGGGTCCTACGGCGCAGTCCTGACACGGAGCTCCGTCGACGATTGCGTAATCTCTCAGCAAAACGAAACAATGACTTTAACACGACAAAAACACGGGAATAATAACATATAAATGAATGGCCTGAATTAAACTTAAGTTCATTTAAGCTAAACTACGCCCAGACACCGTGACTCTTACTATGAGATGCTTCGTGGCAAGGTTGTAGAGTGTTTGTCGATGAATGGTTTTCCCTCCTCCAGGAGGAAAAGAAAAGCGTGAGGCTGCTGTGGTTTCGGCGTCGCTGGTGAGCGGTTGCTGGTTCGGCCCGGCTCGCTGCAGAGAGGAGGGCCTGTGGTTTCCAACGTCGGCTGAGACACGTGTCGGTTCGTATCTCTCGGTAATGGTCGGTGAAGGAAGATTGTTTGGTCTTCCTAGTACCGTGGCGTGTACACGAAGGGGGGGAGCGGCGCGTGGAAGAGAGGATGCTTTCCGCGGGCCAAGGCCTTAACTCAGAATAGACGTGGTTCTTTTTCGTCCAGCGAAAGAGCACGTGCGTGCTGAGATGAGTGGGGGTTGAGGTCGATCGGGTCCTCTGGTGATTCTTCTTGAGACCGGACGGTAGTCCAGAGCGAAGAGAGCGATTTTGGCTGCGTTGCCGCTTATAAGCGGGTCTCTGCGCACAGCGGGAGACGGCTTGTCGGCCAATGAAAGGTCCACCTCCGCGGTGGACCGAAGGTGGAGGTGTGGTCATCTCCAGGGGGCAAGGATCAGACCCCAGGTCATTTGTGAGGAGGGGAGGCCCATGTGAGGGACTCAACCAGCCAGGAGGTGGCGCCAGAACCCCAACAATGGACTTACATGATTTAACCACTAGAGGGCAGCAGTGTTACACCATTTAATGAATCATAAACATTACATGATTTAACCACTAGAGCGCAGCAGTGTTACACCATTTAATGAATCATAAACATTACATGATTTAACCACTAGAGCGCAGCAGTGTTACACCATTTAATGAATCATGAACATTACATGATTTAACCACTAGAGGGCATCAGTGTTACACCATTTAATGATTCATGAACATTACATGATCTAACCACTAGAGGGCAACAGTGTTACACCATTTAATGAATCATGAGCATTACATGACTTAACCACTAGAGGGCAGCAGTGTTACACCATTTAATGAATCATAAACATTACACGATTTAACCACTAGAGGGCAGCAGTGTTTCACCATTTAATGAATCATGAAAGATTACATGATTTAACCACTGGAGGGCAGCAGTGTTACACCATTTAATGAATCATGAACATTACATGATTTAACCACTAGAGGGCAGCAGTGTTACACCACTTAATGAATCATGAACATCACACGATTTAACCATTAGAGTGCAGCAGTGTTACACCATTTAATGAATCATGAACATTACACAATTTAACCACTAGACGGCAGCAGTGTTACACCATTTAATGAATCATAAACAATACACGATTTAACCACTAGAGGGCAGCAGTGTTACACCATTTAATGAATCATGAACATTACACGATTTAACCACGAGAGGGCAGCAGTGTTACACCATTTAATGAATCATGGACATGACATAATTTAACCACTAGAGGGCAGCAGTGTTTCACCATTCAATGAATCATGAAAGATTACATGATTTAACCACTGGAGGGCAGCAGTGTTACACCATTTAATGAATCATGAACATTACACGATTTAACCACTAGAGGGCAGCAGTGTTACACCATTTAATGAATCATGAACATTACATGATTTAACCACTAGAGGGCAGCAGTGTTACACCATTTAATGAATCATGGACATGACATAATTTAACCACTAGAGGGCAGCAGTGTTTCACCATTTAATGAATCATGAAAGATTACATGATTTAACCACTGGAGGGCAGCAGTGTTACACCATTTAATGAATCATGAACATTACATGATTTAACCACTAGAGGGCAGCAGTGTTACACCATTTAATGAATCATGAACATCACACGATTTAACCATTAGAGTGCAGCAGTGTTACACCATTTGATGAATCATGAACATTACACGATTTAACCACTAGACGGCAGCAGTGTTACACCATTTAATGAATCATAAACATTACACGATTTAACCACAAGAGGGCAGCAGTGTTACACCATTTAAGGAATCATGAACATTACACGATTTAACCACGAGAGGGCAGCAGTGTTACACCATTTAATGAATCATGGACATGACATAATTTAACCACTAGAGGGCAGCAGTGTTTCACCATTTAATGAATCATGAAAGATTACATGATTTAACCACTGGAGGCCAGCAGTGTTACACCATTTAATGAATCATGAACATTACACGATTTAACCACTAGAGGGCAGCAGTGTTACACCATTTAATGAATCATGAACATTACATGATTTAACCACTAGAGGGCAGCAGTGTTACACCATTTAATGAATCATGAACATCACACGATTTAACCATTAGAGTGCAGCAGTGTTACACCATTTAATGAATCATGAACATTACACGATTTAACCACTAGACGGCAGCAGTGTTACACCATTTAATGAATCATAAACATTACACGATTTAACCACTAGAGGGCAGCAGTGTTACACCATTTAATGAATCATGAACATTACACGATTTAACCACTAGAGGGCAGCAGTGTTACACCATTTAATGAATCATAAATATTACACGATTTAACCACTAGAGGGCAGCAGTGTTACACCATTTAATGAATCATGGACATTACATGATTTAACCACTAGAGGGCAGCAGCGTTACACCATTTAATGAATCATGAAAAATTACATGATTTAACCACTAGAGGCAGCAGTGTTACACCATTTAATGAATCATAAACATTACATGATTTAACCACTAGAGGGCAGCAGTGTTATACCATTTAATGAATCATGAACATTACACGATTTAACCACTAGAGGGCAGCAGTGTTACACCATTTAATGAATCATAAACATTACATGATTTAACCACTAGAGCGCAGCAGTGTTACACCATTTAATGAATCATGAACATTACACGATTTAACCACTAGAGGGCAGCAGTGTTACACCATTTAATGATTCATGATCATTACATGATTTAACCACTAGAGGGCAGCAGTGTTACACCATTTAATGAATCATGGACATTACATGATTTAACCACTAGAGGGCAGCAGTGTTACACCATTTAATGAATCATGAACATTGCACGATTTAACCACTAGAGGGCAGCAGTGTTACACCATTTAATGAATCATAAACATTACACGATTTAACCACTTGAGGGCAGCAGTGTTACACCATTTAATGAATCATGAACATTGCACGATTTAACCACTAGAGGGCAGCAGTGTTACACCATTTAATGAATCATGAACATCACATGATTTAACCACTAGAGGGCAGCAGTGTTACACCATTTAATGAATCATGGACATTACATGATTTAACCACTAGAGGGCAGCAGTGTTACACCATTTAATGAATCATGAAAAATGTCATGATTTAACCACTAGAGGGCAACAGTGTTACACCATTTAATGAATCATAAACATTACACTATTTAACCACTAGAGGGCAGCAGTGTTACACCATTTAATGAATCATGAACATCACATGATTTAACCACAAGAGTGCAGCAGTGTTACACCATTTAATGATTCATGAACATTACATGATTTAACCACTAGAGGGCAGCAGTGTTACACCATTTAATGAATCATGGACTTACATGATTTAACCACTAGAGGGCAGCAGTGTTACACCATTTAATGAATCATGAAAGATTACATGATTTAACCACTGGAGGGCAGCAGTGTTTCACCATTTAATGAATCATGAACATTACACGATTTAACCACTAGAGGGCAGCAGTGTTACACCATTTAATGAATCATGAACATTACATGATTTAACCACTAGAGGGCAGCAGTGTTACACCATTTAATGAATCATGAACATTACATGATTTAACCACTAGAGGGCAGCAGTGTTACACCATTTAATGAATCATAAACATTACATGATTTAACCACTAGAGCGCAGCAGTGTTACACCATTTAATGAATCATGAACATTACATGATTTAACCACTAGAGGGCATCAGTGTTACACCATTTAATGATTCATGAACATTACATGATCTAACCACTAGAGGGCAACAGTGTTACACCATTTAATGAATCATGAGCATTACATGACTTAACCACTAGAGGGCAGCAGTGTTACACCATTTAATGAATCATAAACATTACACGATTTAACCACTAGAGGGCAGCAGTGTTTCACCATTTAATGAATCATGAAAGATTACATGATTTAACCACTGGAGGGCAGCAGTGTTACACCATTTAATGAATCATGAACATTACATGATTTAACCACTAGAGGGCAGCAGTGTTACACCATTTAATGAATCATGAACATCACACGATTTAACCATTAGAGTGCAGCAGTGTTACACCATTTAATGAATCATGAACATTACACGATTTAACCACTAGACGGCAGCAGTGTTACACCATTTAATGAATCATAAACATTACACGATTTAACCACTAGAGGGCATCAGTGTTACACCATTTAATGAATCATGAACATTACACGATTTAACCACTAGAGGGCAGCAGTGTTACACCATTTAATGAATCATGAACATTACACGATTTAACCACTAGAGGGCAGCAGTGTTACACCATTTAATGAATCATAAATATTACACGATTTAACCACTAGAGGGCAGCAGTGTTACACCATTTAATGAATCATGGACATTACATGATTTAACCACTAGAGGGCAGCAGTGTTACACCATTTAATGAATCATGAAAAATTACATGATTTAACCACTAGAGGGCAGCAGTGTTACACCATTTAATGAATCATAAACATTACATGATTTAACCACTAGAGGGCAGCAGTGTTATACCATTTAATGAATCATGAACATTACACGATTTAACCACTAGAGGGCAGCAGTGTTACACCATTTAATGAATCATAAACATTACATGATTTAACCACTAGAGCGCAGCAGTGTTACACCATTTAATGAATCATGAACATTACACGATTTAACCACTAGAGGGCAGCAGTGTTACACCATTTAATGATTCATGATCATTACATGATTTAACCACTAGAGGGCAGCAGTGTTACACCATTTAATGAATCATGGACATTACATGATTTAACCACTAGAGGGCAGCAGTGTTACACCATTTAATGAATCATGAAAAATGTCATGATTTAACCACTAGAGGGCAACAGTGTTACACCATTTAATGAATCATAAACATTACATGATTTAACCACTTGAGGGCAGCAGTGTTACACCATTTAATGAATCATGAACATTGCACGATTTAACCACTAGAGGGCAGCAGTGTTACACCATTTAATGAATCATGAACATTACACGATTTAACCACTAGAGGGCAGCAGTGTTACACCATTTAATGAATCATAAACATTACACTATTTAACCACTAGAGGGCAGCAGTGTTACACCATTTAATGAATCATGAACATCACATGATTTAACCACTAGAGGGCAGCAGTGTTACACCATTTAATGAATCATGGACATTACATGATTTAACCACTAGAGGGCAGCAGTGTTTCACCATTTAATGAATCATGAAAGATTACATGATTTAACCACTGGAGGGCAGCAGTGTTACACCATTTAATGAATCATGAACATTACATGATTTAACCACTAGAGGGCAGCAGTGTTACACCATTTAATGAATCATGAACATCACACGATTTAACCATTAGAGTGCAGCAGTGTTACACCATTTAATGAATCATGAACATTACACGATTGAACCACTAGACGGCAGCAGTGTTACACCATTTAATGAATCATAAACATTACACGATTTAACCACAAGAGGGCAGCAGTGTTACACCATTTAAGGAATCATGAACATTACACGATTTAACCACGAGAGGGCAGCAGTGTTACACCATTTAATGAATCATGGACATTACATGATTTAACCAGTAGAGTGCAGCAGTGTTACACCATTTAATGAATCATGAACATTACACGATTTAACCACTAGAGGGCAGCAGTGTTACACCATTTAATGAATCATGAACATTACATGATTTAACCACTAGAGGGCAGCAGTGTTACACCATTTAATGAATCATGAACATTACATGATTTAACCACTAGAGGGCAGCAGTGTTACACCATTTAATGAATCATAAACATTACATGATTTAACCACTAGAGCGCAGCAGTGTTACACCATTTAATGAATCATGAACATTACATGATTTAACCACTAGAGGGCATCAGTGTTACACCATTTAATGATTCATGAACATTACATGATCTAACCACTAGAGGGCAACAGTGTTACACCATTTAATGAATCATGAGCATTACATGACTTAACCACTAGAGGGCAGCAGTGTTACACCATTTAATGAATCATAAACATTACACGATTTAACCACTAGAGGGCAGCAGTGTTTCACCATTTAATGAATCATGAAAGATTACATGATTTAACCACTGGAGGGCAGCAGTGTTACACCATTTAATGAATCATGAACATTACATGATTTAACCACTAGAGGGCAGCAGTGTTACACCATTTAATGAATCATGAACATCACACGATTTAACCATTAGAGTGCAGCAGTGTTACACCATTTAATGAATCATGAACATTACACGATTTAACCACTAGACGGCAGCAGTGTTACACCATTTAATGAATCATAAACATTACACGATTTAACCACTAGAGGGCAGCAGTGTTACACCATTTAATGAATCATGAACATTACACGATTTAACCACTAGAGGGCAGCAGTGTTACACCATTTAATGAATCATAAATATTACACGATTTAACCACTAGAGGGCAGCAGTGTTACACCATTTAATGAATCATGGACATTACATGATTTAACCACTAGAGGGCAGCAGTGTTACACCATTTAATGAATCATGAAAAATTACATGATTTAACCACTAGAGGGCAGCAGTGTTACACCATTTAATGAATCATAAACATTACATGATTTAACCACTAGAGCGCAGCAGTGTTACACCATTTAATGAATCATAAACATTACATGATTTAACCACTAGAGCGCAGCAGTGTTACACCATTTAATGAATCATGAACATTACATGATTTAACCACTAGAGGGCATCAGTGTTACACCATTTAATGATTCATGAACATTACATGATCTAACCACTAGAGGGCAACAGTGTTACACCATTTAATGAATCATGAGCATTACATGACTTAACCACTAGAGGGCAGCAGTGTTACACCATTTAATGAATCATAAACATTACACGATTTAACCACTAGAGGGCAGCAGTGTTTCACCATTTAATGAATCATGAAAGATTACATGATTTAACCACTGGAGGGCAGCAGTGTTACACCATTTAATGAATCATGAACATTACATGATTTAACCACTAGAGGGCAGCAGTGTTACACCATTTAATGAATCATGAACATCACACGATTTAACCATTAGAGTGCAGCAGTGTAACACCATTTAATGAATCATGAACATTACACAATTTAACCACTAGACGGCAGCAGTGTTACACCATTTAATGAATCATAAACAATACACGATTTAACCACTAGAGGGCAGCAGTGTTACACCATTTAATGAATCATGAACATTACACGATTTAACCACGAGAGGGCAGCAGTGTTACACCATTTAATGAATCATGGACATGACATAATTTAACCACTAGAGGGCAGCAGTGTTTCACCATTTAATGAATCATGAAAGATTACATGATTTAACCACTGGAGGGCAGCAGTGTTACACCATTTAATGAATCATGAACATTACACGATTTAACCACTAGACGGCAGCAGTGTTACACCATTTAATGAATCATAAACATTACACAATTTAACCACAAGAGGGCAGCAGTGTTACACCATTTAAGGAATCATGAACATTACACGATTTAACCACGAGAGGGCAGCAGTGTTACACCATTTAATGAATCATGGACATGACATAATTTAACCACTAGAGGGCAGCAGTGTTTCACCATTTAATGAATCATGAAAGATTACATGATTTAACCACTGGAGGGCAGCAGTGTTACACCATTTAATGAATCATGAACATTACATGATTTAACCACTAGAGGGCAGCAGTGTTACACCATTTAATGAATCATGAACATCACACGATTTAACCATTAGAGTGCAGCAGTGTAACACCATTTAATGAATCATGAACATTACACAATTTAACCACTAGACGGCAGCAGTGTTACACCATTTAATGAATCATAAACAATACACGATTTAACCACTAGAGGGCAGCAGTGTTACACCATTTAATGAATCATGAACATTACACGATTTAACCACGAGAGGGCAGCAGTGTTACACCATTTAATGAATCATGGACATGACATAATTTAACCACTAGAGGGCAGCAGTGTTTCACCATTTAATGAATCATGAAAGATTACATGATTTAACCACTGGAGGGCAGCAGTGTTACACCATTTAATGAATCATGAACATTACACGATTTAACCACTAGACGGCAGCAGTGTTACACCATTTAATGAATCATAAACATTACACAATTTAACCACAAGAGGGCAGCAGTGTTACACCATTTAAGGAATCATGAACATTACACGATTTAACCACGAGAGGGCAGCAGTGTTACACCATTTAATGAATCATGGACATGACATAATTTAACCACTAGAGGGCAGCAGTGTTTCACCATTTAATGAATCATGAAAGATTACATGATTTAACCACTGGAGGCCAGCAGTGTTACACCATTTAATGAATCATGAACATTACACGATTTAACCACTAGAGGGCAGCAGTGTTACACCATTTAATGAATCATGAACATTACATGATTTAACCACTAGAGGGCAGCAGTGTTACACCATTTAATGAATCATGAACATCACACGATTTAACCATTAGAGTGCAGCAGTGTTACACCATTTAATGAATCATGAACATTACACGATTTAACCACTAGACGGCAGCAGTGTTACACCATTTAATGAATCATAAACATTACACGATTTAACCACTAGAGGGCAGCAGTGTTACACCATTTAATGAATCATGAACATTACACGATTTAACCACTAGAGGGCAGCAGTGTTACACCATTTAATGAATCATAAATATTACACGATTTAACCACTAGAGGGCAGCAGTGTTACACCATTTAATGAATCATGGACATTACATGATTTAACCACTAGAGGGCAGCAGCGTTACACCATTTAATGAATCATGAAAAATTACATGATTTAACCACTAGAGGGCAGCAGTGTTACACCATTTAATGAATCATAAACATTACATGATTTAACCACTAGAGGGCAGCAGTGTTATACCATTTAATGAATCATGAACATTACACGATTTAACCACTAGAGGGCAGCAGTGTTACACCATTTAATGAATCATAAACATTACATGATTTAACCACTAGAGCGCAGCAGTGTTACACCATTTAATGAATCATGAACATTACACGATTTAACCACTAGAGGGCAGCAGTGTTACACCATTTAATGATTCATGATCATTACATGATTTAACCACTAGAGGGCAGCAGTGTTACACCATTTAATGAATCATGGACATTACATGATTTAACCACTAGAGGGCAGCAGTGTTACACCATTTAATGGTTAAATCGTGTAATGTTCATGATTCATTAAATGGTGTAACACTGCTGCCCTCTAGTGGTTAAATCATGTAATGCTCATGATTCATTAAATGGTGTAACACTGTTGCCCTCTAGTGGTTAAATCATGTAATGTTCATGAATCATTAAATGGTGTAACACTGATGCCCTCTAGTGGTTAAATCATGTAATGTTCATGATTCATTAAATGGTGTAACACTGCTGCCCTCTAGTGGTTAAATCATGTAATGTTCATGATTCATTAAATGGTGTAACACTGCTGCCCTCTAGTGGTTAAATCATGAAATGTTCATGATTCATTAAATGGTGTAACACTGCTGCCCTCTAGTGGTTAAATCATGTAATGTTCATGATTCATTAAATGGTGTAACACTGCTGCCCTCTAGTGGTTAAATCGTGTAATGTTTATGATTCATTAAATGGTGTAACACTGCTGCCCTCCAGTGGTTAAATCGTGTAATCTTTCATGATTCATTAAATGGTGTAACACTGCTGCCCTCTAGTGGTTAAATCGTGTAATGTTCATGATTCATTAAATGGTGTAACACTGCTGCCCTCTAGTGGTTAAATCGTGTAATGTTCATGAATCATTAAATGGTGTAACACTGCTGCCCTCTAGTGGTTAAATCGTGTAATGTTCATGATTCATTAAATGGTGTAACACTGCTGCCCTCTAGTGGTTAAATCATGTAATGTTGATGATTCATTAAATGGTGTAACACTGCTGCCCTCCAGTGGTTAAATCATGTAATCTTTCATGATTCATTAAATGGTGTAACACTGCTGCCCTCCAGTGGTTAAATCATGTAATCTTTCATGATTCATTAAATGGTGTAACACTGCTGCCCTCTAGTGGTTAAATCATGTAATGTCCATCATTCATTAAATGGTGTAACACTGCTGCCCTCTAGTGGTTAAATCATGTAATGTTCATGAATCATTAAATGGTGTAACACTGCTGCACTCTTGTGGTTAAATCATTTGATGTTCATGATTCATTAAATGGTGTAACACTGCTGCCCTCTAGTGGTTAAATAGTGTAATGTTTATGATTCATTAAATGGTGTAACACTGTTGCCCTCTAGTGGTTAAATCATGACATTTTTCATGATTCATTAAATGGTGTAACACTGCTGCCCTCTAGTGGTTAAATCATGTAATGTCCATGATTCATTAAATGGTGTAACACTGCTGCCCTCTAGTGGTTAAATCATGTGATGTTCATGATTCATTAAATGGTGTAACACTGCTGCCCTCTAGTGGTTAAATAGTGTAATGTTTATGATTCATTAAATGGTGTAACACTGCTGCCCTCTAGTGGTTAAATCGTGTAATGTTCATGATTCATTAAATGGTGTAACACTGCTGCCCTCTAGTGGTTAAATCGTGTAATGTTCATGATTCATTAAATGGTGTAACACTGTTGCCCTCAAGTGGTTAAATCATGTAATGTTTATGATTCATTAAATGGTGTAACACTGTTGCCCTCTAGTGGTTAAATCATGACATTTTTCATGATTAATTAAATGGTGTAACACTGCTGCCCTCTAGTGGTTAAATCATGTAATGTCCATGATTCATTAAATAGTGTAACACTGCTGCCCTCTAGTGGTTAAATCGTGTAATGTTCATGATTCATTAAATGGTGTAACACTGCTGCCCTCTAGTGGTTAAATCATGTAATTTTTCATGATTCATTAAATGGTGTAACACTGCTGCCCTCTAGTGGTTAAATCATGTAATGATCATGAATCATTAAATGGTGTAACACTGCTGCCCTCTAGTGGTTAAATCGTGTAATGTTCATGATTCATTAAATGGTGTAACACTGCTGCGCCCTAGTGGTTAAATCATGTAATGTTTATGATTCATGAAATGGTGTAACACTGCTGCCCTCTAGTGGTTAAATCATGTAATGTTCATGATTCATTAAATGGTGTAACACTGCTGCCCTCTAGTAGTTAAATCGTGTAATGTTTATGATTCATTAAATGGTGTAACACTGCTGCCCTCTAGTGGTTAAATCGTGTAATGTTTATGATTCATTAAATGGTGTAACACTGCTGCCCTCTAGTGGTTAAATAGTGTAATGTTTATGATTCATTAAATGGTGTAACACTGTTGCCCTCTAGTGGTTAAATCATGACATTTTTCATGATTCATTAAATGGTGTAACACTGCTGCCCTCTAGTGGTTAAATCATGTAATGTCCATGATTCATTAAATGGTGTAACACTGCTGCCCACTAGTGGTTAAATCATGTGATGTTCATGATTCATTAAATGGTGTAACACTGCTGCCCTCTAGTGGTTAAATAGTGTAATGTTTATGATTAATTAAATGGTGTAACACTGCTGCCCTCTAGTGGTTAAATCGTGTAATGTTCATGATTCATTAAATGGTGTAACACTGCTGCCCTCTAGTGGTTAAATCATGTAATGTCCATGATTCATTAAATAGTGTAACACTGCTGCCCTCTAGTGGTTAAATCGTGTAATGTTCATGATTCAGTAAATGGTGTAACACTGCTGCCCTCTAGTGGTTAAATCATGTAATTTTTCATGATTCATTAAATGGTGTAACACTGCTGCCCTCTAGTGGTTAAATCATGTAATGATCATGAATCATTAAATGGTGTAACACTGCTGCCCTCTAGTGGTTAAATCGTGTAATGTTCATGATTCATTAAATGGTGTAACACTGCTGCGCTCTAGTGGTTAAATCATGTAATGTTTATGATTCATTAAATGGTGTAACACTGCTGCCCTCTAGTGGTTAAATCATGTAATGTTCATGATTCATTAAATGGTGTAACACTGCTGCCCTCTAGTAGTTAAATCGTGTAATGTTTATGATTCATTAAATGGTGTAACACTGCTGCCCTCTAGTGGTTAAATCGTGTAATGTTTATGATTCATTAAATGGTGTAACACTGCTGCCCTCTAGTGGTTAAATCGTGTAATGTTTATGATTCATTAAATGGTGTAACACTGCTGCCCTCTAGTGGTTAAATCGTGTAATGTTCATGATTCATTAAATGGTGTAACACTGCTGCCCTCTCGTGGTTAAATCGTGTAATGTTCATGATTCATTAAATGGTGTAACACTGCTGCCCTCTAGTGGTTAAATCGTGTAATGTTCATGATTCATTAAATGGTGTAACACTGCTGCCCTCTAGTAGTTAAATCGTGTAATGTTCATGATTCATTAAATGGTGTAACACTGCTGCCCTCTAGTGGTTAAATCATGTAATGTTTATGATTCATTAAATGGTGTAACACTGCTGCCCTCTAGTGGTTAAATCGTGTAATGTTCATGATTCATTAAATGGTGTAACACTGCTGCCCTCTAGTAGTTAAATCGTGTAATGTTTATGATTCATTAAATGGTGTAACACTGCTGCCCTCTAGTGGTTAAATCGTGTAATGTTTATGATTCATTAAATGGTGTAACACTGCTGCCCTCCAGTGGTTAAATCATGTAATTTTTCATGATTCATTAAATGGTGAAACACTGCTGCCCTCTAGTGGTTAAATTATGTCATGTCCATGATTCATTAAATGGTGTAACACTGCTGCCCTCTCGTGGTTAAATCGTGTAATGTTCATGATTCATTAAATGGTGTAACACTGCTGCCCTCTAGTGGTTAAATCGTGTAATGTTCATGATTCATTAAATGGTGTAACACTGCTGCCCTCAAGTGGTTAAATCATGTAATGTTTATGATTCATTAAATGGTGTAACACTGTTGCCCTCTAGTGGTTAAATCATGACATTTTTCATGATTCATTAAATGGTGTAACACTGCTGCCCTCTAGTGGTTAAATCATGTAATGTCCATGATTCATTAAATGGTGTAACATTGCTGCCCTCTAGTGGTTAAATCGTGTAATGTTCATGATTCATTAAATGGTGTAACACTGCTGCCCTCTAGTGGTTAAATCATGTAATTTTTCATGATTCATTAAATGGTGTAACACTGCTGCCCTCTAGTGGTTAAATCGTGTAATGTTCATGATTCATTAAATGGTGTAACACTGCTGCCCTCTAGTGGTTAAATCATGTAATGCTCATGATTCATTAAATGGTGTAACACTGTTGCCCTCTAGTGGTTAAATCATGTAATGTTCATGAATCATTAAATGGTGTAACACTGATGCCCTCTAGTGGTTAAATCATGTAATGTTCATGATTCATTAAATGGTGTAACACTGCTGCCCTCTAGTGGTTAAATCATGTAATGTTCATGATTCATTAAATGGTGTAACACTGCTGCCCTCTAGTGGTTAAATCATGAAATGTTCATGATTCATTAAATGGTGTAACACTGCTGCCCTCTAGTGGTTAAATCATGTAATGTTCATGATTCATTAAATAGTGTAACACTGCTGCCCTCTAGTGGTTAAATCGTGTAATGTTCATGATTCAGTAAATGGTGTAACACTGCTGCCCTCTAGTGGTTAAATCATGTAATTTTTCATGATTCATTAAATGGTGTAACACTGCTGCCCTCTAGTGGTTAAATCATGTAATGATCATGAATCATTAAATGGTGTAACACTGCTGCCCTCTAGTGGTTAAATCGTGTAATGTTCATGATTCATTAAATGGTGTAACACTGCTGCGCTCTAGTGGTTAAATCATGTAATGTTCCTGAATTATTAAATGGTGTAACACTGATGCCCTCTAGTGGTTAAATCATGTAATGTTCATGATTCATTAAATGGTGTAACACTGCTGCGCTCTAGTGGTTAAATCATGTAATGTTTATGATTCATTAAATGGTGTAACACTGCTGCCCTCTAGTGGTTAAATCATGTAATGTTCATGATTCATTAAATGGTGCAACACTGCTGCCCTCTAGTGGTTAAATCATGTAATGTTCATGATTCATTAAATGGTGTAACACTGCTGCCCTCTAGTGGTTAAATCATGTAATGTTCATGATTCATTAAATGGTGTAACACTGCTGCCCTCTAGTGGTTAAATCATGTAATGTTCATGATTCATTAAATGGTGTAACACTGCTGCCCTCTAGTGGTTAAATCATGTAATGTTTATGATTCATTAAATGGTGTAACACTGCAGCCCTCCAGTGGTTAAATCGTGTAATGTTTATGATTCATTAAATGGTGCAACACTGCTGCCCTCTAGTGGTTAAATCATGTAATGTTCATGATTCATTAAATGGTGTAACACTGCTGCCCTCTAGTGGTTAAATCATGTAATGTTCATGATTCATTAAATGGTGTAACACTGCTGCCCTACAGTGGTTAAATCATGTAATCTTTCATGATTCATTAAATGGTGTAACACTGCTGCCCTCTAGTGGTTAAATCATGTAATGTCCATGATTCATTAAATGGTGTAACACTGCTGCCCTCCAGTGGTTAAATCATGTAATCTTTCATGATTCATTAAATGGTGTAACACTGCTGCCCTCTAGTGGTTAAATCATGTAATGCCCATGATTCATTAAATGGTGTAACACTGCTGCCCTCTAGTGGTTAAATCATGTAATGTTCATGAATCATTAAATGGTGTAACACTGCTGCACTCTTGTGGTTAAATCATGTGATGTTCATGATTCATTAAATGGTGTAACACTGCTGCCCTCTAGTGGTTAAATCATGTAATGCTCATGATTCATTAAATGGTGTAACACTGTTGCCCTCTAGTGGTTAGATCATGTAATGTTCATGAATCATTAAATGGTGTAACACTGATGCCCTCTAATGGTTAAATCATGTAATGTTCATGATTCATTAAATGGTGTAACACTGCTGCGCTCTAGTGGTTAAACCATGTAATGTTTATGATTCATTAAATGGTGTAACACTGCTGCCCTCTAGTGGTTAAATCATGTAATGTTCATGATTCATTAAATGGTGTAACACTGCTGCCCTCTAGTGGTTAAATCATGTAATGTTCATGATTCATTAAATGGTGTAACACTGCTGCCCTCTAGTGGTTAAATCATGTAATGTTCATGATTCATTAAATGGTGTAACACTGCTGCCCTCTAGTGGTTAAATCATGTAATGTTTATGATTCATTAAATGGTGTAACACTGCTGCCCTCCAGTGGTTAAATCGTGTAATCTTTCTTGATTCATTAAATGGTGTAACACTGCTGCCCTCTAGTGGTTAAATCGTGTAATGTTCATGATTCATTAAATGGTGTAACACTGCTGCCCTCTAGTGGTTAAATCGTGTAATGTTCATGATTCATTAAATGGTGTAACACTGCTGCCCTCTAGTGGTTAAATCATGTAATGTTCATGATTCATTAAATGGTGCAACACTGCTGCCCTCTAGTGGTTAAATCATGTAATGTTCATGATTCATTAAATGGTGTAACACTGCTGCCCTCTAGTGGTTAAATCATGTAATGTTCATGATTCATTAAATGGTGTAACACTGCTGCCCTCTAGTGGTTAAATCATGTAATGTTTATGATTCATTAAATGGTGTAACACTGCAGCCCTCCAGTGGTTAAATCGTGTAATGTTTATGATTCATTAAATGGTGCAACACTGCTGCCCTCTAGTGGTTAAATCATGTAATGTTCATGATTCATTAAATGGTGTAACACTGCTGCCCTCTAGTGGTTAAATCATGTAATGTTCATGATTCATTAAATGGTGTAACACTGCTGCCCTACAGTGGTTAAATCATGTAATCTTTCATGATTCATTAAATGGTGTAACACTGCTGCCCTCTAGTGGTTAAATCATGTAATGTCCATGATTCATTAAATGGTGTAACACTGCTGCCCTCCAGTGGTTAAATCATGTAATCTTTCATGATTCATTAAATGGTGTAACACTGCTGCCCTCTAGTGGTTAAATCATGTAATGCCCATGATTCATTAAATGGTGTAACACTGCTGCCCTCTAGTGGTTAAATCATGTAATGTTCATGAATCATTAAATGGTGTAACACTGCTGCACTCTTGTGGTTAAATCATGTGATGTTCATGATTCATTAAATGGTGTAACACTGCTGCCCTCTAGTGGTTAAATAGTGTAATGTTTATGATTCATTAAATGGTGTAACACTGCTTCCCTCTAGTGGTTAAATCGTGTAATGTTCATGATTCATTAAATGGTGTAACACTGCTGCCCTCTAGTGGTTAAATCGTGTAATGTTCATGATTCATTAAATGGTGTAACACTGCTGCCCTCAAGTGGTTAAATCATGTAATGTTTATGATTCATTAAATGGTGTAACACTGTTGCCCTCTAGTGGTTAAATCATGACATTTTTCATGATTCATTAAATGGTGTAACACTGCTGCCCTCTAGTGGTTAAATCATGTAATGTCCATGATTCATTAAATGGTGTAACACTGCTGCCCTCTAGTGGTTAAATCGTGTAATGTTCATGATTCATTAAATGGTGTAACACTGCTGCACTCTAATGGTTAAATCGTGTGATGTGCATGATTCATTAAATGGTGTAACACTGCTGCCCTCTAGTGGTTAAATCATGTAATGTTCATGATTCATTAAATGGTGTAACACTGCTGCCCTCTAGTGGTTAAATCGTGTAATGTTCATGATTCATTAAATGGTGTAACACTGCTGCCCTCCAGTGGTTAAATCATGTAATCTTTCATGATTCATTAAATGGTGAAACACTGCTGCCCTCTAGTGGTTAAATTATGTCATGTCCATGATTCATTAAATGGTGTAACACTGCTGCCCTCTCGTGGTTAAATCGTGTAATGTTCATGATTCATTAAATGGTGTAACACTGCTGCCCTCTAGTGGTTAAATCGTGTAATGTTTATGATTCATTAAATGGTGTAACACTGCTGCCCTCTAGTGGTTAAATCATGTAATGCTCATGATTCATTAAATGGTGTAACACTGTTGCCCTCTAGTGGTTAGATCATGTAATGTTCATGAATCATTAAATGGTGTAACACTGATGCCCTGTAGTGGTTAAATCATGTAATGTTCATGATTCATTAAATGGTGTAACACTGCTGCGCTCTAGTGGTTAAATCATGTAATGTTTATGATTCATTAAATGCTGTAACACTGCTGCCCTCTAGTGGTTAAATCATGTAATGTTCATGATTCATTAAATGGTGTAACACTGCTGCCCTCTAGTGGTTAAATCATGTAATGTTCATGATTCATTAAATGGTGTAACACTGCTGCCCTCTAGTGGTTAAATCATGTAATGTTCATGATTCATTAAATGGTGTAACACTGCTGCCCTCTAGTGGTTAAATCATGTAATGTTTATGATTCATTAAATGGTGTAACACTGCTGCCCTCCAGTGGTTAAATCGTGTAATCTTTCATGATTCATTAAATGGTGTAACACTGCTGCCCTCTAGTGGTTAAATCGTGTAATGTTCATGATTCATTAAATGGTGTAACACTGCTGCCCTCTAGTGGTTAAATCGTGTAATGTTCATGATTCATTAAATGGTGTAACACTGCTGCCCTCTAGTGGTTAAATCATGTAATGTTGATGATTCATTAAATGGTGTAACACTGCTGCTCTCCAGTGGTTAAATCATGTAAACTTTCATGATTCATTAAATGGTGTAACACTGCTGCCCTCTAGTGGTTAAATCATGTAATGTCCATGATTCATTAAATGGTGTAACACTGCTGCCCTCCAGTGGTTAAATCATGTAATCTTTCATGATTCATTAAATGGTGTAACACTGCTGCCCTCTAGTGGTTAAATCATGTAATGCCCATGATTCATTAAATGGTGTAACACTGCTGCCCTCTAGTGGTTAAATCATGTAATGTTCATGAATCATTAAATGGTGTAACACTGCTGCACTCTTGTGGTTAAATCATGTAATGCTCATGATTCATTAAATGGTGTAACACTGTTGCCCTCTAGTGGTTAGATCATGTAATGTTCATGAATCATTAAATGGTGTAACACTGATGCCCTGTAGTGGTTAAATCATGTAATGTTCATGATTCATTAAATGGTGTAACACTGCTGCGCTCTAGTGGTTAAATCATGTAATGTTTATGATTCATTAAATGCTGTAACACTGCTGCCCTCTAGTGGTTAAATCATGTAATGTTCATGATTCATTAAATGGTGTAACACTGCTGCCCTCTAGTGGTTAAATCATGTAATGTTCATGATTCATTAAATGGTGTAACACTGCTGCCCTCTAGTGGTTAAATCATGTAATGTTCATGATTCATTAAATGGTGTAACACTGCTGCCCTCTAGTGGTTAAATCATGTAATGTTTATGATTCATTAAATGGTGTAACACTGCTGCCCTCCAGTGGTTAAATCGTGTAATCTTTCATGATTCATTAAATGGTGTAACACTGCTGCCCTCTAGTGGTTAAATCGTGTAATGTTCATGATTCATTAAATGGTGTAACACTGCTGCCCTCTAGTGGTTAAATCGTGTAATGTTCATGATTCATTAAATGGTGTAACACTGCTGCCCTCTAGTGGTTAAATCATGTAATGTTGATGATTCATTAAATGGTGTAACACTGCTGCTCTCCAGTGGTTAAATCATGTAAACTTTCATGATTCATTAAATGGTGTAACACTGCTGCCCTCTAGTGGTTAAATCATGTAATGTCCATGATTCATTAAATGGTGTAACACTGCTGCCCTCCAGTGGTTAAATCATGTAATCTTTCATGATTCATTAAATGGTGTAACACTGCTGCCCTCTAGTGGTTAAATCATGTAATGCCCATGATTCATTAAATGGTGTAACACTGCTGCCCTCTAGTGGTTAAATCATGTAATGTTCATGAATCATTAAATGGTGTAACACTGCTGCACTCTTGTGGTTAAATCATGTGATGTTCATGATTCATTAAATGGTGTAACACTGCTGCCCTCTAGTGGTTAAATAGTGTAATGTTTATGATTCATTAAATGGTGTAACACTGTTGCCCTCTAGTGGTTAAATCATGACATTTTTCATGATTCATTAAATGGTGTAACACTGCTGCCCTCTAGTGGTTAAATCATGTAATGTCCATGATTCATTAAATGGTGTAACACTGCTGCCCTCTAGTGGTTAAATCATGTGATGTTCATGAGTCATTAAATGGTGTAACACTGCTGCCCTCTAGTGGTTAAATAGTGTAATGTTTATGATTCATTAAATGGTGTAACACTGCTGCCCTCTAGTGGTTAAATCGTGTAATGTTCATGATTCATTAAATGGTGTAACACTGCTGCCCTCTAGTGGTTAAATCGTGTAATGTTCATGATTCATTAAATGGTGTAACACTGCTGCCCTCAAGTGGTTAAATCATGTAATGTTTATGATTCATTAAATGGTGTAACACTGTTGCCCTCTAGTGGTTAAATCATGACATTTTTCATGATTCATTAAATGGTGTAACACTGCTGCCCTCTAGTGGTTAAATCATGTAATGTCCATGATTCATTAAATGGTGTAACACTGCTGCCCTCTAGTGGTTAAATCGTGTAATGTTCATGATTCATTAAATGGTGTAACACTGCTGCCCTCTAGTGGTTAAATCATGTAATTTTTCATGATTCATTAAATGGTGTAACACTGCTGCCCTCTAGTGGTTAAATCGTGTAATGTTCATGATTCATTAAATGGTGTAACACTGCTGCCCTCTAGTGGTTAAATCATGTAATGTTCATGAATCATTAAATGGTGTAACACTGATGCCCTCTAGTGGTTAAATCATGTAATGTTCATGATTCATTAAATGGTGTAACACTGCTGCGCTCTAGTGGTTAAATCATGTAATGTTTATGATTCATTAAATGGTGTAACACTGCTGCCCTCTAGTGGTTAAATCATGTAATGTTCATGATTCATTAAATGGTGCAACACTGCTGCCCTCTAGTGGTTAAATCATGTAATGTTCATGATTCATTAAATGGTGTAACACTGCTGCCCTCTAGTGGTTAAATCATGTAATGTTCATGATTCATTAAATGGTGTAACACTGCTGCCCTCTAGTGGTTAAATCATGTAATGTTCATGATTCATTAAATGGTGTAACACTGCTGCCCTCTAGTGGTTAAATCATGTAATGTTTATGATTCATTAAATGGTGTAACACTGCAGCCCTCCAGTGGTTAAATCGTGTAATGTTTATGATTCATTAAATGGTGCAACACTGCTGTCCTCTAGTGGTTAAATCATGTAATGTTCATGATTCATTAAATGGTGTAACACTGCTGCCCTACAGTGGTTAAATCATGTAATCTTTCATGATTCATTAAATGGTGTAACACTGCTGCCCTCTAGTGGTTAAATCATGTAATGTCCATGATTCATTAAATGGTGTAACACTGCTGCCCTCCAGTGGTTAAATCATGTAATCTTTCATGATTCATTAAATGGTGTAACACTGCTGCCCTCTAGTGGTTAAATCATGTAATGCCCATGATTCATTAAATGGTGTAACACTGCTGCCCTCTAGTGGTTAAATCATGTAATGTTCATGAATCATTAAATGGTGTAACACTGCTGCACTCTTGTGGTTAAATCATGTGATGTTCATGATTCATTAAATGGTGTAACACTGCTGCCCTCTAGTGGTTAAATAGTGTAATGTTTATGATTCATTAAATGGTGTAACACTGTTGCCCTCTAGTGGTTAAATCATGACATTTTTCATGATTCATTAAATGGTGTAACACTGCTGCCCTCTAGTGGTTAAATCATGTAATGTCCATGATTCATTAAATGGTGTAACACTGCTGCCCTCTAGTGGTTAAATCATGTGATGTTCATGAGTCATTAAATGGTGTAACACTGCTGCCCTCTAGTGGTTAAATAGTGTAATGTTTATGATTCATTAAATGGTGTAACACTGCTGCCCTCTAGTGGTTAAATCGTGTAATGTTCATGATTCATTAAATGGTGTAACACTGCTGCCCTCTAGTGGTTAAATCGTGTAATGTTCATGATTCATTAAATGGTGTAACACTGCTGCCCTCAAGTGGTTAAATCATGTAATGTTTATGATTCATTAAATGGTGTAACACTGTTGCCCTCTAGTGGTTAAATCATGACATTTTTCATGATTCATTAAATGGTGTAACACTGCTGCCCTCTAGTGGTTAAATCATGTAATGTCCATGATTCATTAAATGGTGTAACACTGCTGCCCTCTAGTGGTTAAATCGTGTAATGTTCATGATTCATTAAATGGTGTAACACTGCTGCCCTCTAGTGGTTAAATCATGTAATTTTTAATGATTCATTAAATGGTGTAACACTGCTGCCCTCTAGTGGTTAAATCGTGTAATGTTCATGATTCATTAAATGGTGTAACACTGCTGCCCTCTAGTGGTTAAATCATGTAATGTTCATGAATCATTAAATGGTGTAACACTGATGCCCTCTAGTGGTTAAATCATGTAATGTTCATGATTCATTAAATGGTGTAACACTGCTGCGCTCTAGTGGTTAAATCATGTAATGTTTATGATTCATTAAATGGTGTAACACTGCTGCCCTCTAGTGGTTAAATCATGTAATGTTCATGATTCATTAAATGGTGCAACACTGCTGCCCTCTAGTGGTTAAATCATGTAATGTTCATGATTCATTAAATGGTGTAACACTGCTGCCCTCTAGTGGTTAAATCATGTAATGTTCATGATTCATTAAATGGTGTAACACTGCTGCCTTCTAGTGGTTAAATCATGTAATGTTCATGATTCATTAAATGGTGTAACACTGCTGCCCTCTAGTGGTTAAATCATGTAATGTTTATGATTCATTAAATGGTGTAACACTGCAGCCCTCCAGTGGTTAAATCGTGTAATGTTTATGATTCATTAAATGGTGCAACACTGCTGCCCTCTAGTGGTTAAATCATGTAATGTTCATGATTCATTAAATGGTGTAACACTGCTGCCCTCTAGTGGTTAAATCATGTAATGTTCATGATTCATTAAATGGTGTAACACTGCTGCCCTACAGTGGTTAAATCATGTAATCTTTCATGATTCATTAAATGGTGTAACACTGCTGCCCTCTAGTGGTTAAATCATGTAATGTCCATGATTCATTAAATGGTGTAACACTGCTGCCCTCCAGTGGTTAAATCATGTAATCTTTCATGATTCATTAAATGGTGTAACACTGCTGCCCTCTAGTGGTTAAATCATGTAATGCCCATGATTCATTAAATGGTGTAACACTGCTGCCCTCTAGTGGTTAAATCATGTAATGTTCATGAATCATTAAATGGTGTAACACTGCTGCACTCTTGTGGTTAAATCATGTGATGTTCATGATTCATTAAATGGTGTAACACTGCTGCCCTCTAGTGGTTAAATAGTGTAATGTTTATGATTCATTAAATGGTGTAACACTGTTGCCCTCTAGTGGTTAAATCATGACATTTTTCATGATTCATTAAATGGTGTAACACTGCTGCCCTCTAGTGGTTAAATCATGTAATGTCCATGATTCATTAAATGGTGTAACACTGCTGCCCTCTAGTGGTTAAATCATGTGATGTTCATGATTCATTAAATGGTGTAACACTGCTGCCCTCTAGTGGTTAAATAGTGTAATGTTTATGATTCATTAAATGGTGTAACACTGCTTCCCTCTAGTGGTTAAATCGTGTAATGTTCATGATTCATTAAATGGTGTAACACTGCTGCCCTCTAGTGGTTAAATCGTGTAATGTTCATGATTCATTAAATGGTGTAACACTGCTGCCCTCAAGTGGTTAAATCATGTAATGTTTATGATTCATTAAATGGTGTAACACTGTTGCCCTCTAGTGGTTAAATCATGACATTTTTCATGATTCATTAAATGGTGTAACACTGCTGCCCTCTAGTGGTTAAATCATGTAATGTCCATGATTCATTAAATGGTGTAACACTGCTGCCCTCTAGTGGTTAAATCGTGTAATGTTCATGATTCATTAAATGGTGTAACACTGCTGCCCTCTAGTGGTTAAATCATGTAATGTTCATGAATCATTAAATGGTGTAACACTGATGCCCTCTAGTGGTTAAATCATGTAATGTTCATGATTCATTAAATGGTGTAACACTGCTGCGCTCTAGTGGTTAAATCATGTAATGTTTATGTTTCATTAAATGGTGTAACACTGCTGCCCTCTAGTGGTTAAATCATGTAATGTTCATGATTCATTAAATGGTGCAACACTGCTGCCCTCTAGTGGTTAAATCATGTAATGTTCATGATTCATTAAATGGTGTAACACTGCTGCCCTCTAGTGGTTAAATCATGTAATGTTCATGATTCATTAAATGGTGTAACACTGCTGCCCTCTAGTGGTTAAATCATGTAATGTTCATGATTCATTAAATGGTGTAACACTGCTGCCCTCTAGTGGTTAAATCATGTAATGTTTATGATTCATTAAATGGTGTAACACTGCTGCCCTCCAGTGGTTAAATCGTGTAATCTTTCATGATTCATTAAATGGTGTAACACTGCTGCCCTCTAGTGGTTAAATCGTGTAATGTTCATGATTCATTAAATGGTGTAACACTGCTGCCCTCTAGTGGTTAAATCGTGTAATGTTCATGAATCATTAAATGGTGTAACACTGCTGCCCTCTAGTGGTTAAATCGTGTAATGTTCATGATTCATTAAATGGTGTAACACTGCTGCCCTCTAGTGGTTAAATCATGTAATGTTGATGATTCATTAAATGGTGTAACACTGCTGCCCTCCAGTGGTTAAATCATGTAATCTTTCATGATTCATTAAACGGTGTAACACTGCTGCCCTCTAGTGGTTAAATCATGTAATGTCCATGATTCATTAAATGGTGTAACACTGCTGCCCTCTAGTGGTTAAATCGTGTAATGTTCATGATTCATTAAATAGTGTAACACTGCTGCCCTCCAGTGGTTAAATCATGTAATCTTTCATGATTCATTAAATGGTGAAACACTGCTGCCCTCTAGTGGTTAAATTATATCATGTAATCTTTCATGATTCATTAAATGGTGAAACACTGCTGCCCTCTCGTGGTTAAATCGTGTAATGTTCATGATTCATTAAATGGTGTAACACTGCTGCCCTCTAGTGCAGGGGTTCTTAACCTTTTTGACCTCGGGGCCCAACTGTTCAAGGACAAAGTGTCCCGGGGCCCACTCTGACTATATGCATCAAAAGTGTCAGACAACCTGTAGGTCATACAGAAACAGAGCAGTGGGCCTTTGGAGTCAGTAAAAATTTAAGATTTTTGTCCGCATAAAATAAAAAAGTATCTTTCAGCATAAATAACTGCCGGTGGCTGTATCTGTACAGGTAAAGGACAGTATAGGGCTGTAACTACACTATCAGTGAACAACTGCCTCAAATTTGAAGAAGATTGGACAAAGTATGACCATTCTACAGTGTTTCTTCCATGAAGAGATCCAGGCGGAGCTCTAAAAGGACATTTGGAGACCCAAATGGACACATGGTAACCAAATGATATTCTGACACACTAAAGGTGTTTCTCCCTTTATATTGTGATTTTATATTATTTTCCTTTTATTTTTAGCTTTTGCAAATTGCAAAAACTATGTATATATGGTGGAAGACATGGTGTGTGAGTAGCGGACTTGCTGTGCTTAATGGCTGCGACCGAGCGCACGAACGAGTATGAGAATAGCTCAGTTACGCAAACGTTGGTTGACGGCTTATGGAAGAGGAGGATAAGGTTTGTACTATAAGTACTAGCGTTTTCTGAAGGCAGTAGCTCCATGGTAACATCCGCTAGCACGTTGTCGGGTCTGTAATGTGTCTTTTTCCATCTAAATGCTGCAAGATACGACTTGCAGCGGTTATGGCGACTTTGGACAGTGTGTGTGTGGGCTCCTTTTGTGGAGAAACCATAAGAAATGAAAGAAAACCGATGATTTCTTTGCAAAGATGAGGATTTTGGGCATGCTGGGATACCAAACACGGACATGTTTTGTGACGTATTTGCGCAAACAAGCCGTAGGACCGGAAGGGGAGGGGATCGAGGATGCCGGTGTTGAACAGGCAAAACCCTTGTTAAATAAATGAGATGATAGAATGTGATGATCACAAAGACATTTATTATCATGTGTATGGAAACCTGCATACACAACAAGAAGCCCAACAGACTTTCCCACGAGCGCTGGATGTTTCGTCGCTACGTGTCGCTTTATTTCTGAAGGCTTCAGAGCTTCGTTTGATAGCATTAGCTCACATTCCACACACTGAGCCCTCGGCTCTGCCTCGTTGCCTCCGTTCACAAAGCCGTACTTAAGAAAGTCAGGGTTGTACTTGCGCACATATTTAGACTTTTGGGGGGTATGGCACCACTGTCGTCTTCATTTTTTCTTTTTAATAACTTATCCATAACTTTGGCTACAGGCTAGCGGCTAGCTGAGTGTCTTCTTCTGCTTATTGCAGCTTGTTAAACAACTGACTGACGCATTACCGCCACCAGGTGGTGGGAAGCTGTATTGTAACTGAGCGTCTCATGGATAACAGTGATATCTCTGGTGTCTTCGATTGATAACCTATGCGGTCCCGCGGCCCTCGCGGCCCACAGGTGCAAAACTGAAAGTTTTTCGCGGCCCTCTAGGTGGCGCTCGCGGTCCAATCATGGGCCGCGGCCCTATGGTTAAGAATCACTGCTCTAGTGGTTAAATCGTGTAATGTTTATGATTCATTAAATGGTGTAACACTGCTGCCGTCTAGTGGTTAAATCGTGTAATGTTCATGATTCATTAAATGGTGTAACACTGCTGCACTCTAATGGTTAAATCGTGTGATGTTCATGATTCATTAAATGGTGTAACACTGCTGCCCTCCAGTGGTTAAATCATGTAATCTTTCATGATTCATTAAATGGTGAAACACTGCTGCCCTCTAGTGGTTCAATTATGTCATGTCCATGATTCATTAAATGGTGTAACACTGCTGCCCTCTAGTGGTTAAATCATGTAATGTTCATGATTCATTAAATGGTATAACACTGCTGCCCTCTAGTGGTTAAATCATGTAATGTTCATGATTCATTAAATGGTGTAACACTGCTGCCCTCTAGTGGTTAAATCGTGTAATGTTTTATGATTCATTAAATGGTGTAACACTGCTGCCCTCCAGTGGTTAAATCGTGTAATCTTTCATGATTCATTAAATGGTGTAACACTGCTGCCCTCTAGTGGTTAAATCGTGTAATGTTCATGATTCATTAAATGGTGTAACACTGCTGCCCTCTAGTGGTTAAATCGTGTAATGTTCATGAATCATTAAATGGTGTAACACTGCTGCCCTCTAGTGGTTAAATCGTGTAATGTTCATGATTCATTAAATGGTGTAACACTGCTGCCCTCTAGTGGTTAAATCATGTAATGTTGATGATTCATTAAATGGTGTAACACTGCTGCCCTCCAGTGGTTAAATCATGTAATCTTTCATGATTCATTAAATGGTGTAACACTGCTGTCCTCTAGTGGTTAAATCATGTAATGTCCATGATTCATTAAATGGTGTAACACTGCTGCCCTCCAGTGGTTAAATCATGTAATCTTTCATGATTCATTAAATGGTGTAACACTGCTGCCCTCTAGTGGTTAAATCATGTAATGTCCATCATTCATTAAATGGTGTAACACTGCTGCCCTCTAGTGGTTAAATCATGTAATGTTCATGAATCATTAAATGGTGTAACACTGCTGCACTCTTGTGGTTAAATCATGTGATGTTCATGATTCATTAAATGGTGTAACACTGCTGTCCTCTAGTGGTTAAATCATGTAATGTCCATGATTCATTAAATGGTGTAACACTGCTGCCCTCCAGTGGTTAAATCATGTAATCTTTCATGATTCATTAAATGGTGTAACACTGCTGCCCTCTAGTGGTTAAATCATGTAATGTCCATCATTCATTAAATGGTGTAACACTGCTGCCCTCTAGTGGTTAAATCATGTAATGTTCATGAATCATTAAATGGTGTAACACTGCTGCACTCTTGTGGTTAAATCATGTGATGTTCATGATTCATTAAATGGTGTAACACTGCTGCCCTCTAGTGGTTAAATAGTGTAATGTTTATGATTCATTAAATGGTGTAACACTGTTGCCCTCTAGTGGTTAAATCATGACATTTTTCATGATTCATTAAATGGTGTAACACTGCTGCCCTCTAGTGGTTAAATCATGTAATGTCCATGATTCATTAAATGGTGTAACACTGCTGCCCTCTAGTGGTTAAATCATGTGATGTTCATGATTCATTAAATGGTGTAACACTGCTGCCCTCTAGTGGTTAAATAGTGTAATGTTTATGATTCATTAAATGGTGTAACACTGCTGCCCTCTAGTGGTTAAATCGTGTAATGTTCATGATTCATTAAATGGTGTAACACTGCTGCCCTCTAGTGGTTAAATCGTGTAATGTTCATGATTCATTAAATGGTGTAACACTGCTGCCCTCTAGTGGTTAAATCATGTGATGTTCATGATTCATTAAATGGTGTAACACTGCTGCCCTCTAGTGGTTAAATAGTGTAATGTTTATGATTCATTAAATGGTGTAACACTGCTGCCCTCTAGTGGTTAAATCGTGTAATGTTCATGATTCATTAAATGGTGTAACACTGCTGCCCTCTAGTGGTTAAATCGTGTAATGTTCATGATTCATTAAATGGTGTAACACTGCTGCCCTCAAGTGGTTAAATCATGTAATGTTTATGATTCATTAAATGGTGTAACACTGTTGCCCTCTAGTGGTTAAATCATGACATTTTTCATGATTCATTAAATGGTGTAACACTGCTGCCCTCTAGTGGTTAAATCATGTAATGTCCATGATTCATTAAATGGTGTAACACTGCTGCCCTCTAGTGGTTAAATCGTGTAATGTTCATGATTCATTAAATGGTGTAACACTGCTGCCCTCTAGTGGTTAAATCATGTAATTTTTCATGATTCATTAAATGATGTAACACTGCTGCCCTCTAGTGGTTAAATCGTGTAATGTTCATGATTCATTAAATGGTGTAACACTGCTGCCCTCTAGTGGTTAAATCATGTAATGTTCATGAATCATTAAATGGTGTAACACTGATGCCCTCTAGTGGTTAAATCATGTAATGTTCATGATTCATTAAATGGTGTAACACTGCTGCGCTCTAGTGGTTAAATCATGTAATGTTTATGATTCATTAAATGGTGTAACACTGCTGCCCTCTAGTGGTTAAATCATGTAATGTTCATGATTCATTAAATGGTGCAACACTGCTGCCCTCTAGTGGTTAAATCATGTAATGTTCATGATTCATTAAATGGTGTAACACTGCTGCCCTCTAGTGGTTAAATCATGTAATGTTCATGATTCATTAAATGGTGTAACACTGCTGCCCTCTAGTGGTTAAATCATGTAATGTTCATGATTCATTAAATGGTGTAACACTGCTGCCCTCTAGTGGTTAAATCATGTAATGTTTATGATTCATTAAATGGTGTAACACTGCTGCCCTCCAGTGGTTAAATCGTGTAATCTTTCATGATTCATTAAATGGTGTAACACTGCTGCCCTCTAGTGGTTAAATCGTGTAATGTTCATGATTCATTAAATGGTGTAACACTGCTGCCCTCTAGTGGTTAAATCGTGTAATGTTCATGAATCATTAAATGGTGTAACACTGCTGCCCTCTAGTGGTTAAATCGTGTAATGTTCATGATTCATTAAATGGTGTAACACTGCTGCCCTCTAGTGGTTAAATCATGTAATGTTGATGATTCATTAAATGGTGTAACACTGCTGCCCTCCAGTGGTTAAATCATGTAATCTTTCATGATTCATTAAACGGTGTAACACTGCTGCCCTCTAGTGGTTAAATCATGTAATGTCCATGATTCATTAAATGGTGTAACACTGCTGCCCTCCAGTGGTTAAATCATGTAATCTTTCATGATTCATTAAATGGTGTAACACTGCTGCCCTCTAGTGGTTAAATCATGTAATGTCCATGATTCATTAAATGGTGTAACACTGCTGCCCTCTAGTGGTTAATTCATGTAATGTTCATGAATCATTAAATGGTGTAACACTGCTGCACTCTTGTGGTTAAATCATGTGATGTTCATGATTCATTAAATGGTGTAACACTGCTGCCCTCTCGTGGTTAAATCGTGTAATGTTCATGATTCATTAAATGGTGTAACACTGCTGCCCTCTAGTGGTTAAATCGTGTAATGTTTATGATTCATTAAATGGTGTAACACTGCTGCCCTCTAGTGGTTAAATCGTGTAATGTTCATGATTCATTAAATGGTGTAACACTGCTGCCCTCTAGTGGTTAAATCGTGTAATGTTCATGAATCATTAAATGGTGTAACACTGCTGCCCTCTAGTGGTTAAATCGTGTAATGTTCATGATTCATTAAATGGTGTAACACTGCTGCCCTCTAGTGGTTAAATCATGTAATGTTGATGATTCATTAAATGGTGTAACACTGCTGCCCTCCAGTGGTTAAATCATGTAATCTTTCATGATTCATTAAATGGTGTAACACTGCTGTCCTCTAGTGGTTAAATCATGTAATGTCCATGATTCATTAAATGGTGTAACACTGCTGCCCTCCAGTGGTTAAATCATGTAATCTTTCATGATTCATTAAATGGTGTAACACTGCTGCCCTCTAGTGGTTAAATCATGTAATGTCCATCATTCATTAAATGGTGTAACACTGCTGCCCTCTAGTGGTTAAATCATGTAATGTTCATGAATCATTAAATGGTGTAACACTGCTGCACTCTTGTGGTTAAATCATGTGATGTTCATGATTCATTAAATGGTGTAACACTGCTGTCCTCTAGTGGTTAAATCATGTAATGTCCATGATTCATTAAATGGTGTAACACTGCTGCCCTCCAGTGGTTAAATCATGTAATCTTTCATGATTCATTAAATGGTGTAACACTGCTGCCCTCTAGTGGTTAAATCATGTAATGTCCATCATTCATTAAATGGTGTAACACTGCTGCCCTCTAGTGGTTAAATCATGTAATGTTCATGAATCATTAAATGGTGTAACACTGCTGCACTCTTGTGGTTAAATCATGTGATGTTCATGATTCATTAAATGGTGTAACACTGCTGCCCTCTAGTGGTTAAATAGTGTAATGTTTATGATTCATTAAATGGTGTAACACTTTTGCCCTCTAGTGGTTAAATCATGACATTTTTCATGATTCATTAAATGGTGTAACACTGCTGCCCTCTAGTGGTTAAATCATGTAATGTCCATGATTCATTAAATGGTGTAACACTGCTGCCCTCTAGTGGTTAAATCGTGTAATGTTTATGATTCATTAAATGGTGTAACACTGCTGCCGTCTAGTGGTTAAATCGTGTAATGTTCATGATTCATTAAATGTTGTAACACTGCTGCACTCTAATGGTTAAATCGTGTGATGTTCATGATTCATTAAATGGTGTAACACTGCTGCCCTCCAGTGGTTAAATCATGTAATCTTTCATGATTCATTAAATGGTGTAACACTGCTGCCCTCTAGTGGTTAAATCATGTAATGCTCATGATTCATTAAATGGTGTAACACTGTTGCCCTCTAGTGGTTAGATCATGTAATGTTCATGAATCATTAAATGGTGTAACACTGATGCCCTCTAGTGGTTAAATCATGTAATGTTCATGATTCATTAAATGGTGTAACACTGCTGCGCTCTAGTGGTTAAATCATGTAATGTTTATGATTCATTAAATGGTGTAACACTGCTGCCCTCTAGTGGTTAAATCATGTAATGTTCATGATTCATTAAATGGTGTAACACTGCTGCCCTCTAGTGGTTAAATCATGTAATGTTCATGATTCATTAAATGGTGTAACACTGCTGCCCTCTAGTGCAGGGGTTCTTAACCTTTTTGACCTCGGGGCCCAACTGTTCAAGGACAAAGTGTCCCGGGCCCACTCTGACTATATGCATCAAAAGTGTCAGACAACCTGTAGGTCATACAGAAACAGAGCAGTGGGCCTTTGGAGTCAGTAAACATTTAAGATTTTTGTCCGCATAAAATAAAAAAGTATCTTTCAGCATAAATAACTGCCGGTGGCTGTATCTGTACAGGTAAAGGACAGTATAGGGCTGTAACTACACTATCAGTGAACAACTGCCTCAAATTTGAAGAAGATTGGACAAAGTATGACCATTCTACAGTGTTTCTTCGATGAAGAGATCCAGGCGGAGCTCTAAAAGGACATTTGGAGACCCAAATGGACACATGGTAACCAAATGATATTCTGACACACTAAAGGTGTTTCTCCCTTTATATTGTGATTTTATATTATTTTCCTTTTATTTTTAGCTTTTGCAAATTGCAAAAACTATGTATATATGGTGGAAGACATGGTGTGTGAGTAGCGGACTTGCTGTGCTTAATGGCTGCGACCGAGTGCACGAACGAGTATGAGAATAGCTCAGTTACGCAAACGTTGGTTGACGGCTTATGGAAGAGGAGGATAAGGTTTGTACTATAAGTACTAGCGTTTTCTGAAGGCAGTAGCTCCATGGTAACATCCGCTAGCACGTTGTCGGGTCTGTAATGTGTCTTTTTCCGTCCAAATGCTGCAAGATACGACTTGCAGCGGTTATGGCGACTTTGGACAGTGTGTGTGTGGGCTCCTTTTGTGGAGAAACCATAAGAAATGAAAGAAAACCGATGATTTCTTTGCAAAGATGAGGATTTTGGGCATGCTGGGATACCAAACACGGACATGTTTTGTGACGTATTTGCGCAAACAAGCCGTAGGACCGGAAGGGGAGGGGATCGAGGATGCCGGTGTTGAACAGGCAAAACCCTTGTTAAATAAATGAGATGATAGAATGTGATGATCACAAAGACATTTATTATCATGTGTATGGAAACCTGCATACACAACAAGAAGCCCAACAGACTTTCCCACGAGCGTTGGATGTTTCGTCGCTACGTGTCGCTTTATTTCTGAAGGCTTCAGAGCTTCGTTTGATAGCATTAGCTCACATTCCAGACACTGAGCCCTCGGCTCTGCCTCGTTGCCTCCGTTCACAAAGCCGTACTTAAGAAAGTCAGGGTTGTACTTGCGCACACATTTAGACTTTTGGGGGGTATGGCACCACTGTCGTCTTCATTTTTTCTTTTTAATAACTTATCCATAACTTTGGCTACAGGCTAGCGGCTAGCTGAGTGTCTTCTTCTGCTTATTGCAGCTTGTTAAACAACTGACTGACGCATTACCGCCACCAGGTGGTGGGAAGCTGTATTGTAACTGAGCGTCTCATGGATAACAGTGATATCTCTGGTGTCTTCGATTGATAACCTATGCGGTCCCGCGGCCCTCGCGGCCCACAGGTGCAAAACTGAAAGTTTTTCGCGGCCCTCTAGGTGGCGCTCGCGGTTCAATCATGGGCCGCGGCCCTATGGTTAAGAATCACTGCTCTAGTGGTTAAATCATGTAATCTTTCATGATTCAGTAAATGGTGAAACACTGCTGCCCTCTAGTGGTTAAATTATGTCATGTCCATGATTCATTAAATGGTGTAACACTGCTGCCCTCTCGTGGTTAAATCGTGTAATGTTTATGATTCATTAAATGGTGTAACACTGCTGCCCTCTAGTGGTTAAATCATGTAATGCTCATGATTCATTAAATGGTGTAACACTGTTGCCCTCTAGTGGTTAAATCATGTCATGTCCATGATTCATTAAATGGTGTAACACTGCTGCCCTCTAGTGGTTAAATCGTGTAATGTTTATGATTCATTAAATGGTGTAACACTGCTGCCCTCTAGTGGTTAAATCGTGTAATGTTTATGATTCATTAAATGGTGTAACACTGCTGCCCTCTCGTGGTTAAATCGTGTAATGTTTATGATTCATTAAATGGTGTAACACTGCTGCCCTCTAGTGGTTAAATCATGTAATGCTCATGATTCATTAAATGGTGTAACACTGTTGCCCTCTAGTGGTTAAATCATGTCATGTCCATGATTCATTAAATGGTGTAACACTGCTGCCCTCTAGTGGTTAAATCGTGTAATGTTTATGATTCATTAAATGGTGTAACACTGCTGCCCTCTAGTGGTTAAATCATGTAATGCTCATGATTCATTAAATGGTGTAACACTGTTGCCCTCTAGTGGTTAAATCATGTAATGTTCATGAATCATTAAATGGTGTAACACTGATGCCTTCTAGTGGTTAAATCATGTAATGTTCATGATTCATTAAATGGTGTAACACTGCTGCGCTCTAGTGGTTAAATCATGTAATGTTTATGATTCATTAAATGGTGTAACACTGCTGCCCTCTAGTGGTTAAATCATGTAATGTTCATGATTCATTAAATGGTGTAACACTGCTGCCCTCTAGTGGTTAAATCATGTAATGTTCATGATTCATTAAATGGTGTAACACTGCTGCCCTCTAGTGGTTAAATCATGTAATGTTCATGATTCATTAAATGGTGTAACACTGCTGCCCTCTAGTGGTTAAATCATGTAATGTTGATGATTCATTAAATGGTGTAACACTGCTGCCCTCTAGTGGTTAAATCATGTAATCTTTCATGATTGATTAAATGGTGTAACACTGCTGCCCTCTAGTGGTTAAATCATGTAATGTCCATAATTCATTAAATGGTGTAACACTCCTGCCCTCCAGTGGTTAAATCATGTAATCTTTCATGATTCATTAAATGGTGTAACACTGCTGCCCTCTAGTGGTTAAATCATGTAATGTCCATGATTCATTAAATGGTGTAACACTGCTGCCCTCTAGTGGTTAAATTGTGTAATGTTTATGATTCATTAAATGGTGTAACACTGCTGCCCTCTAGTGGTTAAATCGTGTAATGTTCATGATTCATTAAATGGTGTAACACTGCTGCCCTCTAGTGGTTAAATCGTGTAATGTTCATGATTCATTAAATGGTGTAACACTGCTGCCCTCAAGTGGTTAAATCATGTAATGTTTATGATTCATTAAATGGTGTAACACTGTTGCCCTCTAGTGGTTAAATCATGACATTTTTCATGATTCATTAAATGGTGTAACACTGCTGCCCTCTAGTGGTTAAATCATGTAATGTCCATGATTCATTAAATGGTGTAACACTGCTGCCCTCTAGTGGTTAAATCGTGTAATGTTCATGATTCATTAAATGGTGTAACACTGCTGCCCTCCAGTGGTTAAATCATGTAATCTTTCATGATTCATTAAACGGTGTAACACTGCTGCCCTCTAGTGGTTAAATCATGTAATGTCCATGATTCATTAAATGGTGTAACACTGCTGCCCTCCAGTGGTTAAATCATGTAATCTTTCATGATTCATTAAATGGTGTAACACTGCTGCCCTCTAGTGGTTAAATCATGTAATGTCCATGATTCATTAAATGGTGTAACACTGCTGCCCTCTAGTGGTTAATTCATGTAATGTTCATGAATCATTAAATGGTGTAACACTGCTGCACTCTTGTGGTTAAATCATGTGATGTTCATGATTCATTAAATGGTGTAACACTGCTGCCCTCTCGTGGTTAAATCGTGTAATGTTCATGATTCATTAAATGGTGTAACACTGCTGCCCTCTAGTGGTTAAATCGTGTAATGTTTATGATTCATTAAATGGTGTAACACTGCTGCCCTCTAGTGGTTAAATCGTGTAATGTTCATGATTCATTAAATGGTGTAACACTGCTGCCCTCTAGTGGTTAAATCGTGTAATGTTCATGAATCATTAAATGGTGTAACACTGCTGCCCTCTAGTGGTTAAATCGTGTAATGTTCATGATTCATTAAATGGTGTAACACTGCTGCCCTCTAGTGGTTAAATCATGTAATGTTGATGATTCATTAAATGGTGTAACACTGCTGCCCTCCAGTGGTTAAATCATGTAATCTTTCATGATTCATTAAATGGTGTAACACTGCTGTCCTCTAGTGGTTAAATCATGTAATGTCCATGATTCATTAAATGGTGTAACACTGCTGCCCTCCAGTGGTTAAATCATGTAATCTTTCATGATTCATTAAATGGTGTAACACTGCTGCCCTCTAGTGGTTAAATCATGTAATGTCCATCATTCATTAAATGGTGTAACACTGCTGCCCTCTAGTGGTTAAATCATGTAATGTTCATGAATCATTAAATGGTGTAACACTGCTGCACTCTTGTGGTTAAATCATGTGATGTTCATGATTCATTAAATGGTGTAACACTGCTGTCCTCTAGTGGTTAAATCATGTAATGTCCATGATTCATTAAATGGTGTAACACTGCTGCCCTCCAGTGGTTAAATCATGTAATCTTTCATGATTCATTAAATGGTGTAACACTGCTGCCCTCTAGTGGTTAAATCATGTAATGTCCATCATTCATTAAATGGTGTAACACTGCTGCCCTCTAGTGGTTAAATCATGTAATGTTCATGAATCATTAAATGGTGTAACACTGCTGCACTCTTGTGGTTAAATCATGTGATGTTCATGATTCATTAAATGGTGTAACACTGCTGCCCTCTAGTGGTTAAATAGTGTAATGTTTATGATTCATTAAATGGTGTAACACTGTTGCCCTCTAGTGGTTAAATCATGACATTTTTCATGATTCATTAAATGGTGTAACACTGCTGCCCTCTAGTGGTTAAATCATGTAATGTCCATGATTCATTAAATGGTGTAACACTGCTGCCCTCTAGTGGTTAAATCGTGTAATGTTTATGATTCATTAAATGGTGTAACACTGCTGCCGTCTAGTGGTTAAATCGTGTAATGTTCATGATTCATTAAATGTTGTAACACTGCTGCACTCTAATGGTTAAATCGTGTGATGTTCATGATTCATTAAATGGTGTAACACTGCTGCCCTCTAGTGGTTAAATCATGTAATGTTCATGATTCATTAAATGGTGTAACACTGCTGCCCTCCAGTGGTTAAATCATGTAATCTTTCATGATTCATTAAATGGTGTAACACTGCTGCCCTCTAGTGGTTAAATCATGTAATGCTCATGATTCATTAAATGGTGTAACACTGTTGCCCTCTAGTGGTTAGATCATGTAATGTTCATGAATCATTAAATGGTGTAACACTGATGCCCTCTAGTGGTTAAATCATGTAATGTTCATGATTCATTAAATGGTGTAACACTGCTGCGCTCTAGTGGTTAAATCATGTAATGTTTATGATTCATTAAATGGTGTAACACTGCTGCCCTCTAGTGGTTAAATCATGTAATGTTCATGATTCATTAAATGGTGTAACACTGCTGCCCTCTAGTGGTTAAATCATGTAATGTTCATGATTCATTAAATGGTGTAACACTGCTGCCCTCTAGTGCAGGGGTTCTTAACCTTTTTGACCTCGGGGCCCAACTGTTCAAGGACAAAGTGTCCCGGGCCCACTCTGACTATATGCATCAAAAGTGTCAGACAACCTGTAGGTCATACAGAAACAGAGCAGTGGGCCTTTGGAGTCAGTAAAAATTTAAGATTTTTGTCCGCATAAAATAAAAAAGTATCTTTCAGCATAAATAACTGCCGGTGGCTGTATCTGTACAGGTAAAGGACAGTATAGGGCTGTAACTACACTATCAGTGAACAACTGCCTCAAATTTGAAGAAGATTGGACAAAGTATGACCATTCTACAGTGTTTCTTCGATGAAGAGATCCAGGCGGAGCTCTAAAAGGACATTTGGAGACCCAAATGGACACATGGTAACCAAATGATATTCTGACACACTAAAGGTGTTTCTCCATTTATATTGTGATATTATTTTCCTTTTATTTTTAGCTTTTGCAAATTGCAAAAACTATGTATATATGGTGGAAGACATGGTGTGTGAGTAGCGGACTTGCTGTGCTTAATGGCTGCGACCGAGTGCACGAACGAGTATGAGAATAGCTCAGTTACGCAAACGTTGGTTGACGGCTTATGGAAGAGGAGGATAAGGTTTGTACTATAAGTACTAGCGTTTCTGAAGGCAGTAGCTCCATGGTAACATCCGCTAGCACGTTGTCGGGTCTGTAATGTGTCTTTTTCCGTCGAAATGCTGCAAGATACGACTTGCAGCGGTTATGGCGACTTTGGACAGTGTGTGTGTGGGCTCCTTTTGTGGAGAAACCATAAGAAATGAAAGAAAACCGATGATTTCTTTGCAAAGATGAGGATTTTGGGCATGCTGGGATACCAAACACGGACATGTTTTGTGACGTATTTGCGCAAACAAGCCGTAGGACCGGAAGGGGAGGGGATCGAGGATGCCGGTGTTGAACAGGCAAAACCCTTGTTAAATAAATGAGATGATAGAATGTGATGATCACAAAGACATTTATTATCATGTGTATGGAAACCTGCATACACAACAAGAAGCCCAACAGACTTTCCCACGAGCGTTGGATGTTTCGTCGCTACGTGTCGCTTTATTTCTGAAGGCTTCAGAGCTTCGTTTGATAGCATTAGCTCACATTCCACACACTGAGCCCTCGGCTCTGCCTCGTTGCCTCCGTTCACAAAGCGGTACTTAAGAAAGTCAGGGTTGTACTTGCGCACACATTTAGACTTTTGGGGGGTATGGCACCACTGTCGTCTTCATTTTTTCTTTTTAATAACTTATCCATAACTTTGGCTACAGGCTAGCGGCTAGCTGAGTGTCTTCTTCTGCTTATTGCAGCTTGTTAAACAACTGACTGACGCATTACCGCCACCAGGTGGTGGGAAGCTGTATTGTAACTGAGCGTCTCATGGATAACAGTGATATCTCTGGTGTCTTCGATTGATAACCTATGCGGTCCCGCGGCCCTCGCGGCCCACAGGTGCAAAACTGAAAGTTTTTCGCGGCCCTCTAGGTGGCGCTCGCGGTCCAATCATGGGCCGCGGCCCTATGGTTAAGAATCACTGCTCTAGTGGTTAAATCGTGTAATGTTTATGATTCATTAAATGGTGTAACACTGCTGCCGTCTAGTGGTTAAATCGTGTAATGTTCATGATTCATTAAATGGTGTAACACTGCTGCACTCTAATGGTTAAATCGTGTGATGTTCATGATTCATTAAATGGTGTAACACTGCTGCCCTCTAGTGGTTAAATCATGTAATGTTCATGATTCATTAAATGGTGTAACACTGCTGCCCTCCAGTGGTTAAATCATGTAATCTTTCATGATTCATTAAATGGTGAAACACTGCTGCCCTCTAGTGGTTAAATCGTGTAATGTTTATGATTCATTAAATGGTGTAACACTGCTGCCCTCTAGTGGTTAAATCATGTAATGCTCATGATTCATTAAATGGTGTAACACTGTTGCCCTCTAGTGGTTAGATCATGTAATGTTCATGAATCATTAAATGGTGTAACACTGATGCCTTCTAGTGGTTACATCATGTAATGTTCATGATTCATTAAATGGTGTAACACTGCTGCGCTCTAGTGGTTAAATCATGTAATGTTTATGATTTATTAAATGGTGTAACACTGCTGCCCTCTAGTGGTTAAATCATGTAATGTTCATGATTCATTAAATGGTGTAACACTGCTGCCCTCTAGTGCAGGGGTTCTTAACCTTTTTGACCTCGGGGCCCAACTGTTCAAGGACAAAGTGTCCCGGGCCCACTCTGACTATATGTATCAAAAGTGTCAGACAACCTGTAGGTCATACAGAAACAGAGCAGTGGGCCTTTGGAGTCAGTACAAATTTAAGATTTTTGTCCGCATAAAATAAAAAAGTATCTTTCAGCATAAATAACTGCCGGTGGCTGTATCTGTACAGGTAAAGGACAGTATAGGGCTGTAACTACACTATCAGTGAACAACTGCCTCAAATTTTAAGAAGATTGGACAAAGTATGACCATTCTACAGTGTTTCTTCGATGAAGAGATCCAGGCGGAGCTCTAAAAGGACATTTGGAGACCCAAATGGACACATGGTAACCAAATGATATTCTGACACACTAAAGGTGTTTCTCCCTTTATATTGTGATTTTATATTATTTTCCTTTTATTTTTAGCTTTTGCAAATTGCAAAAACTATGTATATATGGTGGAAGACATGGTGTGTGAGTAGCGGACTTGCTGTGCTTAATGGCTGCGACCGAGCGCACGAACGAGTATGAGAATAGCTCAGTTACGCAAACGTTGGTTGACGGCTTATGGAAGAGGAGGATAAGGTTTGTACTATAAGTACTAGCGTTTTCTGAAGGCAGTAGCTCCATGGTAACATCCGCTAGCACGTTGTCGGGTCTGTAATGTGTCTTTTTCCGTCGAAATGCTGCAAGATACGACTTGCAGCGGTTATGGCGACTTTGGACAGTGTGTGTGTGGGCTCCTTTTGTGGAGAAACCATAAGAAATGAAAGAAAACCGATGATTTCTTTGCAAAGATGAGGATTTTGGGCATGCTGGGATACCAAACACGGACATGTTTTGTGACGTATTTGCGCAAACAAGCCGTAGGACCGGAAGGGGAGGGGATCGAGGATGCCGGTGTTGAACAGGCAAAACCCTTGTTAAATAAATGAGATGATAGAATGTGATGATCACAAAGACATTTATTATCATGTGTATGGAAACCTGCATACACAACAAGAAGCCCAACAGACTTTCCCACGAGCGTTGGATGTTTCGTCGCTACGTGTCGCTTTATTTCTGAAGGCTTCAGAGCTTCGTTTGATAGCATTAGCTCACATTCCACACACTGAGCCCTCGGCTCTGCCTCGTTGCCTCCGTTCACAAAGCCGTACTTAAGAAAGTCAGGGTTGTACTTGCGCACACATTTAGACTTTTGGGGGGTATGGCACCACTGTCGTCTTCATTTTTTCTTTTTAATAACTTATCCATAACTTTGGCTACAGGCTAGCGGCTAGCTGAGTGTCTTCTTCTGCTTATTGCAGCTTGTTAAACAACTGACTGACGTATTACCGCCACCAGGTGGTGGGAAGCTGTATTGTAACTGAGCGTCTCATGGATAACAGTGATATCTCTGGTGTCTTCGATTGATAACCTATGCGGTCCCGCGGCCCTCGCGGCCCACAGGTGCAAAACTGAAAGTTTTTCGCGGCCCTCTAGGTGGCGCTCGCGGTTCAATCATGGGCCGCGGCCCTATGGTTAAGAATCACTGCTCTAGTGGTTAAATCATGTAATCTTTCATGATTCAGTAAATGGTGAAACACTGCTGCCCTCTAGTGGTTAAATTATGTCATGTCCATGATTCATTAAATGGTGTAACACTGCTGCCCTCTAGTGGTTAAATCGTGTAATGTTTATGATTCATTAAATGGTGTAACACTGCTGCCCTCTCGTGGTTAAATCGTGTAATGTTTATGATTCATTAAATGGTGTAACACTGCTGCCCTCTAGTGGTTAAATCATGTAATGCTCATGATTCATTAAATGGTGTAACACTGTTGCCCTCTAGTGGTTAAATCATGTCATGTCCATGATTCATTAAATGGTGTAACACTGCTGCCCTCTAGTGGTTAAATCGTGTAATGTTTATGATTCATTAAATGGTGTAACACTGCTGCCCTCTAGTGGTTAAATCATGTAATGTTCACGAATCATTAAATGGTGTAACACTGCTGCACTCTTGTGGTTAAATCATGTGATGTTCATGATTCATTAAATGGTGTAACACTGCTGACCTCTAGTGGTTAAATAGTGTAATGTTTATGATTCATTAAATGGTGTAACACTGTTGCCCTCTAGTGGTTAAATCATGACATTTTTCATGATTCATTAAATGGTGTAACACTGCTGCCCTCTAGTGGTTAAATCATGTAATGTCCATGATTCATTAAATGGTGTAACACTGCTGCCCTCTAGTGGTTAAATCATGTGATGTTCATGATTCATTAAATAGTGTAACACTGCTGCCCTCTAGTTGTTAAATAGTGTAATGTTTATGATTCATTAAATGGTGTAACACTGCTGCCCTCCAGTGGTTAAATCGTGTAATGTTCATGATTCATTAAATGGTGTAACACTGCTGCCCTCTAGTGGTTAAATCGTGTAATGTTCATGATTCATTAAATGGTGTAACACTGCTGCCCTCAAGTGGTTAAATCATGTAATGTTTATGATTCATTAAATGGTGTAACACTGTTGCCCTCTAGTGGTTAAATCATGACATTTTTCATGATTCATTAAAGGGTGTAACACTGCTGCCCTCTAGTGGTTAAATCATGTAATGTTCACGAATCATTAAATGGTGTAACACTGCTGCACTCTTGTGGTTAAATCATGTGATGTTCATGATTCATTAAATGGTGTAACACTGCTGACCTCTAGTGGTTAAATAGTGTAATGTTTATGATTCATTAAATGGTGTAACACTGTTGCCCTCTAGTGGTTAAATCATGACATTTTTCATGATTCATTAAATGGTGTAACACTGCTGCCCTCTAGTGGTTAAATCATGTAATGTCCATGATTCATTAAATGGTGTAACACTGCTGCCCTCTAGTGGTTAAATCATGTGATGTTCATGATTCATTAAATAGTGTAACACTGCTGCCCTCTAGTTGTTAAATAGTGTAATGTTTATGATTCATTAAATGGTGTAACACTGCTGCCCTCCAGTGGTTAAATCGTGTAATGTTCATGATTCATTAAATGGTGTAACACTGCTGCCCTCTAGTGGTTAAATCGTGTAATGTTCATGATTCATTAAATGGTGTAACACTGCTGCCCTCAAGTGGTTAAATCATGTAATGTTTATGATTCATTAAATGGTGTAACACTGTTGCCCTCTAGTGGTTAAATCATGACATTTTTCATGATTCATTAAAGGGTGTAACACTGCTGCCCTCTAGTGGTTAAATCATGTAATGTCCATGATTCATTAAATGGTGTAACACTGCTGCCCTCTAGTGGTTAAATCGTGTAATGTTCATGATTCATTAAATGGTGTAACACTGCTGCCCTCTAGTGGTTAAATCATGTAATTTTTCATGATTCATTAAATGGTGTAACACTGCTGCCCTCTAGTGGTTAAATCGTGTAATGTTTATGATTCATTAAATGGTGTAACACTGCTGCCCTCTAGTGGTTAAATCGTGTAATGTTCATGATTCATTAAATGGTGTAACACTGCTGCCCTCTAGTGGTTAAATCGTGTAATGTTTATGATTCATTAAATGGTGTAACACTGCTGCCGTCTAGTGGTTAAATCGTGTAATGTTCATGATTCATTAAATGGTGTAACACTGCTGCACTCTAATGGTTAAATCGTGTGATGTTCATAATTCATTAAATGGTGTAACACTGCTGCCCTCTAGTGGTTAAATCATGTAATGTTCATGATTCATTAAATGGTGTAACACTGCTGCCCTCTAGTGGTTAAATCGTGTAATGTTCATGATTCATTAAATGGTGTAACACTGCTGCCCTCCAGTGGTTAAATCATGTAATCTTTCATGATTCATTAAATGGTGAAACACTGCTGCCCTCTAGTGGTTAAATTATGTCATGTCCATGATTCATTAAATGGTGTAACACTGCTGCCCTCTCGTGGTTAAATCGTGTAATGTTCATGATTCCTTAAATGGTGTAACACTGCTGCACTCTAATGGTTAAATCGTGTGATGTTCATGATTCATTAAATGGTGTAACACTGCTGCCCTCTAGTGGTTAAATCATGTAATGTTCATGATTCATTAAATGGTGTAACACTGCTGCCCTCCAGTGGTTAAATCATGTAATCTTTCATGATTCATTAAATGGTGAAACACTGCTGCCCTCTAGTGGTTAAATTATGTCATGTCCATGATTCATTAAATGGTGTAACACTGCTGCCCTCTAGTGGTTAAATCATGTAATGCTCATGATTCATTAAATGGTGTAACACTGTTGCCCTCTAGTGGTTAGATCATGTAATGTTCATGAATCATTAAATGGTGTAACACTGATGCCCTCTAGTGGTTAAATCATGTAATGTTCATGATTCATTAAATGGTGTAACACTGCTGCGCTCTAGTGGTTAAATCATGTAATGTTTATGATTCATTAAATGGTGTAACACTGCTGCCCTCTAGTGGTTAAATCATGTAATGTTCATGATTCATTCAATGGTGTAACACTGCTGCCCTCTAGTGGTTAAATCATGTAATGTTCATGATTCATTAAATGGTGTAACACTGCTGCCCTCTAGTGGTTAAATCATGTAATGTTCATGATTCATTAAATGGTGTAACACTGCTGCCCTCTAGTGGTTAAATCATGTAATGTTTATGATTCATTAAATGGTGTAACACTGCTGCCCTCCAGTGGTTAAATTGTGTAATATTTCATGATTCATTAAATGGTGTAACACTGCTGCCCTCTAGTGGTTAAATCGTGTAATGTTCATGATTCATTAAATGGTGTAACACTGCTGCCCTCTAGTGGTTAAATCGTGTAATGTTCATGAATCATTAAATGGTGTAACACTGCTGCCCTCTAGTGGTTAAATCGTGTAATGTTCATGATTCATTAAATGGTGTAACACTGCTGCCCTCTAGTGGTTAAATCATGTAATGTTGATGATTCATTAAATGGTGTAACACTGCTGCCCTCCAGTGGTTAAATAATGTAATCTTTCATGATTCATTAAATGGTGTAACACTGCTGCCCTCTAGTGGTTAAATCATGTAATGTCCATGATTCATTAAATGGTGTAACACTGCTGCCCTCCAGTGGTTAAATCATGTAATCTTTCATGATTCATTAAATGGTGTAACACTGCTGCCCTCTAGTGGTTAAATCATGTAATGCCCATGATTCATTAAATGGTGTAACACTGCTGCCCTCTAGTGGTTAAATCATGTAATGTTCATGAATCATTAAATGGTGTAACACTGCTGCACTCTTGTGGTTAAATCATGTGATGTTCATGATTCATTAAATGGTGTAACACTGCTGCCCTCTAGTGGTTAAATAGTGTAATGTTTATGATTCATTAAATGGTGTAACACTGTTGCCCTCTAGTGGTTAAATCATGACATTTTTCATGATTCATTAAATGGTGTAACACTGCTGCCATCTAGTGGTTAAATCATGTAATGTCCATGATTCATTAAATGGTGTAACACTGCTGCCCTCTAGTGGTTAAATCATGTGATGTTCATGATTCATTAAATGGTGTAACACTGCTGCCCTCTAGTGGTTAAATAGTGTAATGTTTATGATTCATTAAATGGTGTAACACTGCTGCCCTCTAGTGGTTAAATCGTGTAATGTTCATGAATCATTAAATGGTGTAACACTGCTGCCCTCTAGTGGTTAAATCGTGTAATGTTCATGATTCATTAAATGGTGTAACACTGCTGCGCTCTAGTGGTTAAATCATGTAATGTTTATGATTCATTAAATGGTGTAACACTGCTGCCCTCTAGTGGTTAAATCGTGTAATGTTCATGATTCATTAAATGGTGTAACACTGCTGCCCTCTAGTAGTTAAATCGTGTAATGTTTATGATTCATTAAATTGTGTAACACTGCTGCCCTCTAGTGGTTAAATCGTGTAATGTTTAAGATTCATTAAATGGTGTAACACTGCTGCCCTCCAGTGGTTAAATCATGTAATATTTCATGATTCATTAAATGGTGTAACACTGCTGCCCTCTAGTGGTTAAATCATGTAATATCCATGATTCATTAAATGGTATAACACTGCTGCCCTCTAGTGGTTAAATCATGTAATGTTTATGATTCATTCAATGGTGTAACACTGCTGCCCTCTAGTGGTTAAATCATGTAATGTTCATGATTCATTAAATGGTGTAACACTGCTGCCCTCTAGTGGTTAAATCATGTAATGTTCATGATTCATTAAATGGTGTAACACTGCTGCCCTCTAGTGGTTAAATCATGTAATGTTTATGATTCATTAAATGGTGTAACACTGCTGCCCTCCAGTGGTTAAATTGTGTAATATTTCATGATTCATTAAATGGTGTAACACTGCTGCCCTCTAGTGGTTAAATCGTGTAATGTTCATGATTCATTAAATGGTGTAACACTGCTGCCCTCTAGTGGTTAAATCGTGTAATGTTCATGAATCATTAAATGGTGTAACACTGCTGCCCTCTAGTGGTTAAATCGTGTAATGTTCATGATTCATTAAATGGTGTAACACTGCTGCCCTCTAGTGGTTAAATCATGTAATGTTGATGATTCATTAAATGGTGTAACACTGCTGCCCTCCAGTGGTTAAATCATGTAATCTTTCATGATTCATTAAATGGTGTAACACTGCTGCCCTCTAGTGGTTAAATCATGTAATGTCCATGATTCATTAAATGGTGTAACACTGCTGCCCTCCAGTGGTTAAATCATGTAATCTTTCATGATTCATTAAATGGTGTAACACTGCTGCCCTCTAGTGGTTAAATCATGTAATGTTCATGAATCATTAAATGGTGTAACACTGCTGCACTCTTGTGGTTAAATCATGTGATGTTCATGATTCATTAAATGGTGTAACACTGCTGCCCTCTAGTGGTTAAATAGTGTAATGTTTATGATTCATTAAATGGTGTAACACTGTTGCCCTCTAGTGGTTAAATCATGACATTTTTCATGATTCATTAAATGGTGTAACACTGCTGCCATCTAGTGGTTAAATCATGTAATGTCCATGATTCATTAAATGGTGTAACACTGCTGCCCTCTAGTGGTTAAATCATGTGATGTTCATGATTCATTAAATGGTGTAACACTGCTGCCCTCTAGTGGTTAAATCGTGTAATGTTCATGAATCATTAAATGGTGTAACACTGCTGCCCTCTAGTGGTTAAATCGTGTAATGTTCATGATTCATTAAATGGTGTAACACTGCTGCGCTCTAGTGGTTAAATCATGTAATGTTTATGATTCATTAAATGGTGTAACACTGCTGCCCTCTAGTGGTTAAATTGTGTAATGTTCATGATTCATTAAATGGTGTAACACTGCTGCCCTCTAGTAGTTAAATCGTGTAATGTTTATGATTCATTAAATTGTGTAACACTGCTGCCCTCTAGTGGTTAAATCGTGTAATGTTTAAGATTCATTAAATGGTGTAACACTGCTGCCCTCCAGTGGTTAAATCATGTAATATTTCATGATTCATTAAATGGTGTAACACTGCTGCCCTCTAGTGGTTAAATCATGTAATGCTCATGATTCATTAAATGGTGTAACACTGTTGCCCTCTAGTGGTTAGATCATGTAATGTTCATGAATCATTAAATGGTGTAACACTGATGCCCTCTAGTGGTTAAATCATGTAATGTTCATGATTCATTAAATGGTGTAACACTGCTGCGCTCTAGTGGTTAAATCATGTAATGTTTATGATTCATTAAATGGTGTAACACTGCTGCCCTCTAGTGGTTAAATCATGTAATGTTCATGATTCATTCAATGGTGTAACACTGCTGCCCTCTAGTGGTTAAATCATGTAATGTTCATGATTCATTAAATGGTGTAACACTGCTGCCCTCTAGTGGTTAAATCATGTAATGTTCATGATTCATTAAATGGTGTAACACTGCTGCCCTCTAGTGGTTAAATCATGTAATGTTTATGATTCATTAAATGGTGTAACACTGCTGCCCTCCAGTGGTTAAATTGTGTAATATTTCATGATTCATTAAATGGTGTAACACTGCTGCCCTCTAGTGGTTAAATCGTGTAATGTTCATGATTCATTAAATGGTGTAACACTGCTGCCCTCTAGTGGTTAAATCGTGTAATGTTCATGAATCATTAAATGGTGTAACACTGCTGCCCTCTAGTGGTTAAATCGTGTAATGTTCATGATTCATTAAATGGTGTAACACTGCTGCCCTCTAGTGGTTAAATCATGTAATGTTGATGATTCATTAAATGGTGTAACACTGCTGCCCTCCAGTGGTTAAATAATGTAATCTTTCATGATTCATTAAATGGTGTAACACTGCTGCCCTCTAGTGGTTAAATCATGTAATGTCCATGATTCATTAAATGGTGTAACACTGCTGCCCTCCAGTGGTTAAATCATGTAATCTTTCATGATTCATTAAATGGTGTAACACTGCTGCCCTCTAGTGGTTAAATCATGTAATGCCCATGATTCATTAAATGGTGTAACACTGCTGCCCTCTAGTGGTTAAATCATGTAATGTTCATGAATCATTAAATGGTGTAACACTGCTGCACTCTTGTGGTTAAATCATGTGATGTTCATGATTCATTAAATGGTGTAACACTGCTGCCCTCTAGTGGTTAAATAGTGTAATGTTTATGATTCATTAAATGGTGTAACACTGTTGCCCTCTAGTGGTTAAATCATGACATTTTTCATGATTCATTAAATGGTGTAACACTGCTGCCATCTAGTGGTTAAATCATGTAATGTCCATGATTCATTAAATGGTGTAACACTGCTGCCCTCTAGTGGTTAAATCATGTGATGTTCATGATTCATTAAATGGTGTAACACTGCTGCCCTCTAGTGGTTAAATAGTGTAATGTTTATGATTCATTAAATGGTGTAACACTGCTGCCCTCTAGTGGTTAAATCGTGTAATGTTCATGAATCATTAAATGGTGTAACACTGCTGCCCTCTAGTGGTTAAATCGTGTAATGTTCATGATTCATTAAATGGTGTAACACTGCTGCGCTCTAGTGGTTAAATCATGTAATGTTTATGATTCATTAAATGGTGTAACACTGCTGCCCTCTAGTGGTTAAATCGTGTAATGTTCATGATTCATTAAATGGTGTAACACTGCTGCCCTCTAGTAGTTAAATCGTGTAATGTTTATGATTCATTAAATTGTGTAACACTGCTGCCCTCTAGTGGTTAAATCGTGTAATGTTTAAGATTCATTAAATGGTGTAACACTGCTGCCCTCCAGTGGTTAAATCATGTAATATTTCATGATTCATTAAATGGTGTAACACTGCTGCCCTCTAGTGGTTAAATCATGTAATATCCATGATTCATTAAATGGTATAACACTGCTGCCCTCTAGTGGTTAAATCATGTAATGTTTATGATTCATTCAATGGTGTAACACTGCTGCCCTCTAGTGGTTAAATCATGTAATGTTCATGATTCATTAAATGGTGTAACACTGCTGCCCTCTAGTGGTTAAATCATGTAATGTTCATGATTCATTAAATGGTGTAACACTGCTGCCCTCTAGTGGTTAAATCATGTAATGTTTATGATTCATTAAATGGTGTAACACTGCTGCCCTCCAGTGGTTAAATTGTGTAATATTTCATGATTCATTAAATGGTGTAACACTGCTGCCCTCTAGTGGTTAAATCGTGTAATGTTCATGATTCATTAAATGGTGTAACACTGCTGCCCTCTAGTGGTTAAATCGTGTAATGTTCATGAATCATTAAATGGTGTAACACTGCTGCCCTCTAGTGGTTAAATCGTGTAATGTTCATGATTCATTAAATGGTGTAACACTGCTGCCCTCTAGTGGTTAAATCATGTAATGTTGATGATTCATTAAATGGTGTAACACTGCTGCCCTCCAGTGGTTAAATCATGTAATCTTTCATGATTCATTAAATGGTGTAACACTGCTGCCCTCTAGTGGTTAAATCATGTAATGTCCATGATTCATTAAATGGTGTAACACTGCTGCCCTCCAGTGGTTAAATCATGTAATCTTTCATGATTCATTAAATGGTGTAACACTGCTGCCCTCTAGTGGTTAAATCATGTAATGTTCATGAATCATTAAATGGTGTAACACTGCTGCACTCTTGTGGTTAAATCATGTGATGTTCATGATTCATTAAATGGTGTAACACTGCTGCCCTCTAGTGGTTAAATAGTGTAATGTTTATGATTCATTAAATGGTGTAACACTGTTGCCCTCTAGTGGTTAAATCATGACATTTTTCATGATTCATTAAATGGTGTAACACTGCTGCCATCTAGTGGTTAAATCATGTAATGTCCATGATTCATTAAATGGTGTAACACTGCTGCCCTCTAGTGGTTAAATCATGTGATGTTCATGATTCATTAAATGGTGTAACACTGCTGCCCTCTAGTGGTTAAATCGTGTAATGTTCATGAATCATTAAATGGTGTAACACTGCTGCCCTCTAGTGGTTAAATCGTGTAATGTTCATGATTCATTAAATGGTGTAACACTGCTGCGCTCTAGTGGTTAAATCATGTAATGTTTATGATTCATTAAATGGTGTAACACTGCTGCCCTCTAGTGGTTAAATTGTGTAATGTTCATGATTCATTAAATGGTGTAACACTGCTGCCCTCTAGTAGTTAAATCGTGTAATGTTTATGATTCATTAAATTGTGTAACACTGCTGCCCTCTAGTGGTTAAATCGTGTAATGTTTAAGATTCATTAAATGGTGTAACACTGCTGCCCTCCAGTGGTTAAATCATGTAATATTTCATGATTCATTAAATGGTGTAACACTGCTGCCCTCTAGTGGTTAAATCATGTAATATCCATGATTCATTAAATGGTATAACACTGCTGCCCTCTAGTGGTTAAATCATGTAATGTTTATGATTCATTAAATGGTGTAACACTGCTGCCCTCTAGTGGTTAAATCATGTAATTTTTCATGATTCATTAAATGGTGTAACACTGCTGCCCTCTAGTGGTTAAATCATGTAATGTCCATGATTCATTAAATGGTGCAACACTGCTGCCCTCTAGTGGTTAAATCGTGTAATGTTTATGATTCATTAAATGGTGTAACACTGCTGCCCTCTAGTGGTTAAATCGTGTAATGTTCATGATTCATTAAATGGTGTAACACTGCTGCCCTCTCGTGGTTAAATCGTGTAATGTTCATGATTCATTAAATGGTGTAACACTGCTGCCCTCTAGTGGTTAAATCGTGTAATGTTCATGATTCATTAAATGGTGTAACACTGCTGCCCTCTAGTGGTTAAATCGTGTAATGTTCATGAATCATTAAATGGTGTAACACTGCTGCCCTCTAGTGGTTAAATCGTGTAATGTTCATGATTCATTAAATGGTGTAACACTGCTGCCCTCTAGTGGTTAAATCATGTAATGTTGATGATTCATTAAATGGTGTAACACTGCTGCCCTCCAGTGGTTAAATCATGTAATCTTTCATGATTCATTAAATGGTGTAACACTGCTGCCCTCTAGTGGTTAAATCATGTAATGTCCATGATTCATTAAATGTTGTAACACTGCTGCCCTCCAGTGGTTAAATCATGTAATCTTTCATGATTCATTAAATGGTGTAACACTGCTGCCCTCTAGTGGTTAAATCATGTAATGTTCATGAATCATTAAATGGTGTAACACTGCTGCACTCTTGTGGTTAAATCATGTGATGTTCATGATTCATTAAATGGTGTAACACTGCTGCCCTCTAGTGGTTAAATAGTGTAATGTTTATGATTCATTAAATGGTGTAACACTGCTGCCCTCTAGTGGTTAAATCATGTGATGTTCATGATTCATTAAATGGTGTAACACTGCTGCCCTCTAGTGGTTAAATCGTGTAATGTTCATGAATCATTAAATGGTGTAACACTGCTGCCCTCTAGTGGTTAAATCGTGTAATGTTCATGATTCATTAAATGGTGTAACACTGCTGCGCTCTAGTGGTTAAATCATGTAATGTTTATGATTCATTAAATGGTGTAACACTGCTGCCCTCTAGTGGTTAAATTGTGTAATGTTCATGATTCATTAAATGGTGTAACACTGCTGCCCTCTAGTAGTTAAATCGTGTAATGTTTATGATTCATTAAATTGTGTAACACTGCTGCCCTCTAGTGGTTAAATCGTGTAATGTTTAAGATTCATTAAATGGTGTAACACTGCTGCCCTCCAGTGGTTAAATCATGTAATATTTCATGATTCATTAAATGGTGTAACACTGCTGCCCTCTAGTGGTTAAATCATGTAATATCCATGATTCATTAAATGGTATAACACTGCTGCCCTCTAGTGGTTAAATCATGTAATGTTTATGATTCATTAAATGGTGTAACACTGCTGCCCTCTAGTGGTTAAATCATGTAATTTTTCATGATTCATTAAATGGTGTAACACTGCTGCCCTCTAGTGGTTAAATCATGTAATGTCCATGATTCATTAAATGGTGCAACACTGCTGCCCTCTAGTGGTTAAATCGTGTAATGTTTATGATTCATTAAATGGTGTAACACTGCTGCCCTCTAGTGGTTAAATCGTGTAATGTTCATGATTCATTAAATGGTGTAACACTGCTGCCCTCTCGTGGTTAAATCGTGTAATGTTCATGATTCATTAAATGGTGTAACACTGCTGCCCTCTAGTGGTTAAATCGTGTAATGTTTATGATTCATTAAATGGTGTAACACTGCTGCCGTCTAGTGGTTAAATCGTGTAATGTTCATGATTCATTAAATGGTGTAACACTGCTGCACTCTAATGGTTAAATCGTGTGATGTTCATGATTCATTAAATGGTGTAACACTGCTGCCCTCTAGTGGTTAAATCATGTAATGTTCATGATTCATTAAATGGTGTAACACTGCTGCCCTCTAGTGGTTAAATCGTGTAATGTTCATGATTCATTAAATGGTGTAACACTGCTGCCCTCCAGTGGTTAAATCATGTAATCTTTCATGATTCATTAAATGGTGAAACACTGCTGCCCTCTAGTGGTTAAATTATGTCATGTCCATGATTAATTAAATGGTGTAACACTGCTGCCCTCTCGTGGTTAAATCGTGTAATGTTCATGATTCATTAAATGGTGTAACACTGCTGCCCTCTAGTGGTTAAATCGTGTAATGTTTATGATTCATTAAATGGTGTAACACTGCTGCCGTCTAGTGGTTAAATCGTGTAATGTTCATGATTCATTAAATGTTGTAACACTGCTGCACTCTAATGGTTAAATCGTGTGATGTTCATGATTCATTAAATGGTGTAACACTGCTGCCCTCTAGTGGTTAAATCATGTAATGTTCATGATTCATTAAATGGTGTAACACTGCTGCCCTCCAGTGGTTAAATCGTGTAATCTTTCATGATTCATTAAATGGTGAAACACTGTTGCCCTCTAGTGGTTAAATTATGTCATGTCCATGATTCATTAAATGGTGTAACACTGCTGCCCTCTAGTGGTTAAATCGTGTAATGTTCATGATTCATTAAATGGTGTAACACTGCTGCCCTCTAGTGGTTAAATCATGTAATGTTGATGATTCATTAAATGGTGTAACACTGCTGCCCTCCAGTGGTTAAATCATGTAATCTTTCATGATTCATTAAATGGTGTAACACTGCTGCCCTCTAGTGGTTAAATCATGTAATGTCCATGATTCATTAAATGGTGTAACACTGCTGCCCTCCAGTGGTTAAATCATGTAATCTTTCATGATTCATTAAATGGTGTAACACTGCTGCCCTCTAGTGGTTAAATCGTGTAATGTTCATGATTCATTAAATGGTGTAACACTGCTGCCCTCTAGTGGTTAAATCGTGTAATGTTCATGAATCATTAAATGGTGTAACACTGCTGCCCTCTAGTGGTTAAATCGTGTAATGTTCATGATTCATTAAATGGTGTAACACTGCTGCCCTCCAGTGGTTAAATCATGTAATATTTCATGATTCATTAAATGGTGTAACACTGCTGCCCTCTAGTGGTTAAATCATGTAATGTCCATGATTCATTAAATGGTGTAACACTGCTGCCCTCCAGTGGTTAAATCATGTAATCTTTCATGATTCATTAAATGGTGTAACACTGGTGCCCTCTAGTGGTTAAATCATGTAATGTCCATGATTCATTAAATGGTGTAACACTGCTGCCCTCTAGTGGTTAAATCATGTAATGTTCATGAATCATTAAATGGTGTAACACTGCTGCACTCTTGTGGTTAAATCATGTGATGTTCATGATTCATTAAATGGTGTAACACTGCTGCCCTCTAGTGGTTAAATCGTGTAATGTTCATGATTCATTAAATGGTGTAACACTGCTGCCCTCTAGTGGTTAAATCATGTAATTTTTCATGATTCATTAAATGGTGTAACACTGCTGCCCTCTAGTGGTTAAATCATGTAATGATCATGAATCATTAAATGGTGTAACACTGCTGCCCTCTAGTGGTTAAATCGTGTAATGTTCATGATTCATTAAATGGTGTAACACTGCTGCGCTCTAGTGGTTAAATCATGTAATGTTTATGATTCAGTAAATGGTGTAACACTGCTGCCCTCTAGTGGTTAAATCGTGTAATGTTCATGATTCATTAAATGGTGTAACACTGCTGCCCTCTAGTAGTTAAATCGTGTAATGTTTATGATTCATTAAATGGTGTAACACTGCTGCCCTCTAGTGGTTAAATCGTGTAATGTTCATGATTCATTAAATGGTGTAACACTGCTGCCCTCTAGTGGTTAAATCATGTAATATTTCATGATTCATTAAATGGTGTAACACTGCTGCCCTCCAGTGGTTAAATCATGTAATATCCATGATTCAGTAAATGGTATAACACTGCTGCCCTCTAGTGGTTAAATCATGTAATGTTTATGATTCATTAAATGGTGTAACACTGCTGCCCTCTAGTGGTTAAATCATGTAATGTTCATGAATCATTAAATGGTGTAACACTGATGCCTTCTAGTGGTTAAATCATGTAATATCCATGATTCAGTAAATGGTATAACACTGCTGCCCTCTAGTGGTTAAATCATGTAATGTTTATGATTCATTAAATGGTGTAACACTGCTGCCCTCTAGTGGTTAAATCATGTAATGTTCATGAATCATTAAATGGTGTAACACTGCTGCCCTCTAGTGGTTAAATCGTGTAATGTTTATGATTCATTAAATGGTGTAACACTGCTGCCCTCTAGTGGTTAAATCATGTAATGTTCATGATTCATTAAATGGTGTAACACTGCTGCCCTCTAGTGGTTAAATCGTGTAATGTTCATGATTCATTAAATGGTGTAACACTGCTGCCGTCTAGTGGTTAAATCGTGTAATGTTCATGATTCATTAAATGGTGTAACACTGCTGCCCTCTAGTGGTTAAATCATGTAATGTTGATGATTCATTAAATGGTGTAACACTGCTGCCCTCCAGTGGTTAAATCATGTAATCTTTCATGATTCATTAAATGGTGTAACACTGCTGCCCTCTAGTGGTTAAATCATGTAATGTCCATGATTCATTAAATGGTGTAACACTGCTGCCCTCCAGTGGTTAAATCATGTAATCTTTCATGATTCATTAAATGGTGTAACACTGCTGCCCTCTAGTGGTTAAATCATGTAATGTCCATGATTCATTAAATGGTGTAACACTGCTGCCCTCTAGTGGTTAAATCGTGTAATGTTCATGAATCATTAAATGGTGTAACACTGCTGCCCTCTAGTGGTTAAATCATGTGATGTTCATGATTCATTAAATGGTGTAACACTGCTGCCCTCCAGTGGTTAAATCATGTAATCTTTCATGATTCATTAAATGGTGTAACACTGCTGTCCTCTAGTGGTTAAATCATGTAATGTCCATGATTCATTAAATGGTGTAACACTGCTTCCCTCCAGTTGTTAAATCATGTAATCTTTCATGATTCATTAAATGGTGTAACACTGCTGCCCTCTAGTGGTTAAATCATGTAATGTCCATCATTCATTAAATGGTGTAACACTGCTGCCCTCTAGTGGTTAAATCATGTAATGTTCATGAATCATTAAATGGTGTAACACTGCTGCACTCTTGTGGTTAAATCATGTGATGTTCATGATTCATTAAATGGTGTAACACTGCTGCCCTCTAGTGGTTAAATCATGACATTTTTCATGATTCATTAAATGGTGTAACACTGCTGCCCTCTAGTGGTTAAATCATGTAATGTCCATGATTCATTAAATGGTGTAACACTGCTGCCCTCTAGTGGTTAAATCATGTGATGTTCATGATTCATTAAATGGTGTAACACTGCTGCCCTCTAGTGGTTAAATAGTGTAATGTTCATGATTCATTAAATGGTGTAACACTGCTGCCCTCAAGTGGTTAAATCATGTAATGTTTATGATTCATTAAATGGTGTAACACTGTTGTCCTCTAGTGGTTAAATCATGACATTTTTCATGATTAATTAAATGGTGTAACACTGCTGCCCTCTAGTGGTTAAATCATGTAATGTCCGTGATTCATTAAATGGTGTAACACTGCTGCCCTCTAGTGGTTAAATCGTGTAATGTTCATGATTCATTAAATGGTGTAACACTGCTGCCCTCTAGTGGTTAAATCATGTAATTTTTCATGATTCATTAAATGGTGTAACACTGCTGCCCTCTAGTGGTTAAATCATGTAATGATCATGAATCATTAAATGGTGTAACACTGCTGCCCTCTAGTGGTTAAATCATGTAATGTTCATGATTCATTAAATGGTGTAACACTGCTGCCCTCTAGTGGTTAAATCATGTAATGTTCATGATTCATTAAATGGTGTAACACTGCTGCCCTCCAGTGGTTAAATCATGTAATCTTTCATGATTCATTAAATGGTGAAACACTGCTGCCCTCTAGTGGTTAAATTATGTCATGTCCATGATTCATTAAATGGTGTAACACTGCTGCCCTCTAGTGGTTAAATCGTGTAATGTTTATGATTCATTAAATGGTGTAACACTGCTGCCCTCTAGTGGTTAAATCATGTAATGCTCATGATTCATTAAATGGTGTAACACTGCTGCCCTCCAGTGGTTAAATCGTGTAATCTTCATGATTCATTAAATGGTGTAACACTGCTGCCCTCTAGTGGTTAAATCGTGTAATGTTCATGAATCATTAAATGGTGTAACACTGCTGCCCTCTAGTGGTTAAATCGTGTAATGTTCATGATTCATTAAATGGTGTAACACTGCTGCCCTCTAGTGGTTAAATCATGTAATGTTGATGATTCATTAAATGGTGTAACACTGCTGCCCTCCAGTGGTTAAATCATGTAATCTTTCATGATTCATTAAATGGTGTAACACTGCTGCCCTCTAGTGGTTAAATCATGTAATGCTCATGATTCATTAAATGGTGTAACACTGCTGCCCTCCAGTGGTTAAATCGTGTAATCTTCATGATTCATTAAATGGTGTAACACTGCTGCCCTCTAGTGGTTAAATCGTGTAATGTTCATGAATCATTAAATGGTGTAACACTGCTGCCCTCTAGTGGTTAAATCGTGTAATGTTCATGATTCATTAAATGGTGTAACACTGCTGCCCTCTAGTGGTTAAATCATGTAATGTTGATGATTCATTAAATGGTGTAACACTGCTGCCCTCCAGTGGTTAAATCATGTAATCTTTCATGATTCATTAAATGGTGTAACACTGCTGCCCTCTAGTGGTTAAATTATGTAATGTCCATGATTCATTAAATGGTGTAACACTGCTGCCCTCCAGTGGTTAAATCATGTAATGATCATGAATCATTAAATGGTGTAACACTGCTGCCCTCTAGTGGTTAAATCGTGTAATGTTCATGATTCATTAAATGGTGTAACACTGCTGCGCTCTAGTGGTTAAATCATGTAATGTTTATGATTCATTAAATGGTGTAACACTGCTGCCCTCTAGTCGTTAAATCGTGTAATGTTCATGATTCATTAAATGGTGTAACACTGCTGCCCTCTAGTAGTTAAATCGTGTAATGTTTATGATTCATTAAATGGTGTAACACTGCTGCCCTCTAGTGGTTAAATCGTGTAATGTTTATGATTCATTAAATGGTGTAACACTGCTGCCCTCCAGTGGTTAAATCATGTAATATTTCATGATTCATTAAATGGTGTAACACTGCTGCCCTCTAGTGGTTAAATCATGTAATATCCATGATTCATTAAATGGTATAACACTGCTGCCCTCTAGTGGTTAAATCATGTATTGTTTATGATTCATTAAATGGTGTAACACTGCTGCCCTCTAGTGGTTAAATCATGTAATTTTTCATGATTCATTAAATGGTGTAACACTGCTGCCCTCTAGTGGTTAAATCATGTAATGTCCATGATTCATTAAATGGTGTAACACTGCTGCCCTCTAGTGGTTAAATCGTGTAATGTTTATGATTCATTAAATGGTGTAACACTGCTGCCCTCTAGTGGTTAAATCGTGTAATGTTTATGATTCATTAAATGGTGTAACACTGCTGCACTCTAATGGTTAAATCGTGTAATGTTCATGATTCATTAAATGGTGTAACACTGCTGCCCTCCAGTGGTTAAATCATGTAATCTTTCATGATTCATTAAATGGTGAAACACTGCTGCCCTCTAGTGGTTAAATTATGTCATGTCCATGATTCATTAAATGGTGTAACACTGCTGCCCTCTCGTGGTTAAATCGTGTAATGTTCATGATTCATTAAATGGTGTAACACTGCTGCCCTCTAGTGGTTAAATCGTGTAATGTTTATGATTCATTAAATGGTGTAACACTGCTGCCCTCTAGTGGTTAAATCGTGTAATGTTTATGATTCATTAAATGGTGTAACACTGCTGCCGTCTAGTGGTTAAATCGTGTAATGTTCATGATTCATTAAATGGTGTAACACTGCTGCACTCTAATGGTTAAATCGTGTGATGTTCATGATTCATTAAATGGTGTAACACTGCTGCCCTCTAGTGGTTAAATCATGTAATGTTCATGATTCATTTAATGGTGTAACACTGCTGCCCTCCAGTGGTTAAATCATGTAATCTTTCATGATTCATTAAATGGTGAAACACTGCTGCCCTCTAGTGGTTAAATTATGTCATGTCCATGATTCATTAAATGGTGTAACACTGCTGCCCTCTAGTGGTTAAATCATGTAATGCTCATGATTCATTAAATGGTGTAACACTGCTGCCCTCCAGTGGTTAAATCGTGTAATCTTCATGATTCATTAAATGGTGTAACACTGCTGCCCTCTAGTGGTTAAATCGTGTAATGTTCATGAATCATTAAATGGTGTAACACTGCTGCCCTCTAGTGGTTAAATCGTGTAATGTTCATGATTCATTAAATGGTGTAACACTGCTGCCCTCTAGTGGTTAAATCATGTAATGTTGATGATTCATTAAATGGTGTAACACTGCTGCCCTCCAGTGGTTAAATCATGTAATCTTTCATAATTCATTAAATGGTGTAACACTGCTGCCCTCTAGTGGTTAAATCATGTAATGTCCATGATTCATTAAATGGTGTAACACTGCTGCCCTCCAGTGGTTAAATCATGTAATCTTTCATGATTCATTAAATGGTGTAACACTGCTGCCCTCTAGTGGTTAAATCATGTAATGCCCATGATTCATTAAATGGTGTAACACTGCTGCCCTCTAGTTGTTAAATCATGTAATGTTCATGAATCATTAAATGGTGTAACACTGCTGCACTCTTGTGGTTAAATCATGTGATGTTCATGATTCATTAAATGGTGTAACACTGCTGCCTCTAGTGGTTAAATAGTGTAATGTTCATGATTCATTAAATAGTGTAACACTGTTGCCCTCTAGTGGTTAAATCATGTAATCTTTCATGATTCATTAAATGGTGAAACACTGCTGCCCTCTAGTGGTTAAATTATGTCATGTCCATGATTCATTAAATGGTGTAACACTGCTGCCCTCTAGTGGTTAAATCGTGTAATGTTCATGAATCATTAAATGGTGTAACACTGCTGCCCTCTAGTGGTTAAATCGTGTAATGTTCATGATTCATTAAATGGTGTAACACTGCTGCCCTCTAGTGGTTAAATCATGTAATGTTGATGATTCAGTAAATGGTGTAACACTGCTGCCCTCCAGTGGTTAAATCATGTAATCTTTCATGATTCATTAAATGGTGTAACACTGCTGCCCTCTAGTGGTTAAATCATGTAATGTCCATGATTCATTAAATGGTGTAACACTGCTGCCCTCTAGTGGTTAAATTGTGTAATGTTCATGATTCATTAAATGGTGTAACACTGCTGCCCTCTAGTGGTTAAATCATGTAATTTTTCATGATTCATTGAATGGTGTAACACTGCTGCCCTCTAGTGGTTAAATCATGTAATGATCATGAATCATTAAATGGTGTAACACTGCTGCCCTCTAGTGGTTAAATCGTGTAATGTTCATGATTCATTAAATGGTGTAACACTGCTGCCCTCTAGTGGTTAAATCATGTAATGTTTATGATTCATTAAATGGTGTAACACTGCTGCCCTCTAGTGGTTAAATCGTGTAATGTTCATGATTCATTAAATGGTGTAACACTGCTGCCCTCTAGTAGTTAAATCGTGTAATGTTTATGATTCATTAAATGGTGTAACACTGCTGCCCTCTAGTGGTTAAATCGTGTAATGTTTATGATTCAGTAAATGGTGTAACACTGCTGCCCTCCAGTGGTTAAATCATGTAATATTTCATGATTCATTAAATGGTGTAACACTGCTGCCCTCTAGTGGTTAAATCATGTAATATCCATGATTCATTAAATGGTATAACACTGCTGCCCTCTAGTGGTTAAATCATGTCATGTCCATGATTCATTAAATGGTGTAACGCTGCTGCCCTCTCGTGGTTAAATCGTGTAATGTTCATGATTCATTAAATGGTGTAACACTGCTGCCCTCTAGTGGTTAAATCGTGTAATGTTCATGATTCATTAAATGGTGTAACACTGCTGCACTCTAATGGTTAAATCGTGTGATGTTCATGATTCATTAAATGGTGTAACACTGCTGCCCTCTAGTGGTTAAATCATGTAATGCTCATGATTCATTGAATGGTGTAACACTGCTGCCCTCCAGTGGTTAAATCATGTAATCTTTCATGATTCATTAAATGGTGAAACACTGCTGCCCTCTAGTGGTTAAATTATGTCATGTCCATGATTCATTAAATGGTGTAACACTGCTGCCCTCTAGTGGTTAAATCATGTAATGCTCATGATTCATTAAATGGTGTAACACTGTTGCCCTCTAGTGGTTAGATCATGTAATGTTCATGAATCATTAAATGGTGTAACACTGATGCCCTCTAGTGGTTAAATCATGTAATGTTCATGATTCATTAAATGGTGTAACACTGCTGCGCTCTAGTGGTTAAATCATGTAATTTTTATGATTCATTAAATGGTGTAACACTGCTGCCGTCTAGTGGTTAAATCGTGTAATGTTCATGATTCATTAAATGGTGTAACACTGCTGCACTCTAATGGTTAAATCGTGTGATGTTCATGATTCATTAAATGGTGTAACACTGCTGCCCTCTAGTGGTTAAATCATGTAATGTTCATGATTCATTAAATGGTGTAACACTGCTGCCCTCCAGTGGTTAAATCATGTAATCTTTCATGATTCATTAAATGGTGAAACACTGCTGCCCTCTAGTGGTTAAATTATGTCATGTCCATGATTCATTAAATGGTGTAACACTGCTGCCCTCTAGTGGTTAAATCGTGTAATGTTTATGATTCATTAAATGGTGTAACACTGCTGCCCTCTAGTGGTTAAATCATGTAATGCTCATGATTCATTAAATGGTGTAACACTGCTGCCCTCCAGTGGTTAAATCGTGTAATCTTCATGATTCATTAAATGGTGTAACACTGCTGCCCTCTAGTGGTTAAATCGTGTAATTTTCATGAATCATTAAATGGTGTAACACTGCTGCCCTCTAGTGGTTAAATCGTGTAATGTTCATGATTCATTAAATGGTGTAACACTGCTGCCCTCTAGTGGTTAAATCATGTAATGTTGATGATTCATTAAATGGTGTAACACTGCTGCCCTCCAGTGGTTAAATCATGTAATCTTTCATGATTCATTAAATGGTGTAACACTGCTGCCCTCTAGTGGTTAAATCATGTAATGTCCATGATTCATTAAATGGTGTAACACTGCTGCCCTCCAGTGGTTAAATCATGTAATCTTTCATGATTCATTAAATGGTGTAACACTGCTGCCGTCTAGTGGTTAAATCGTGTAATGTTCATGATTCATTAAATGGTGTAACACTGCTGCACTCTAATGGTTAAATCGTGTGATGTTCATGATTCATTAAATGGTGTAACACTGCTGCCCTCCAGTGGTTAAATCATGTAATCTTTCATGATTCATTAAATGGTGTAACACTGCTGCCGTCTAGTGGTTAAATCGTGTAATGTTCATGATTCATTAAATGGTGTAACACTGCTGCACTCTAATGGTTAAATCGTGTGATGTTCATGATTCATTAAATGGTGTAACACTGCTGCCCTCTAGTGGTTAAATCATGTAATGTCCATGATTCATTAAATGGTGTAACACTGCTGCCCTCCAGTGGTTAAATCATGTAATCTTTCATGATTCATTAAATGGTGTAACACTGCTGCCCTCTAGTGGTTAAATCATGTAATGCCCATGATTCATTAAATGGTGTAACACTGCTGCCCTCTAGTTGTTAAATCATGTAATGTTCATGAATCATTAAATGGTGTAACACTGCTGCACTCTTGTGGTTAAATCATGTGATGTTCATGATTCATTAAATGGTGTAACACTGCTGCCTCTAGTGGTTAAATAGTGTAATGTTCATGATTCATTAAATGGTGTAACACTGTTGCCCTCTAGTGGTTAAATCATGTAATCTTTCATGATTCATTAAATGGTGAAACACTGCTGCCCTCTAGTGGTTAAATTATGTCATGTCCATGATTCATTAAATGGTGTAACACTGCTGCCCTCTAGTGGTTAAATCGTGTAATGTTCATGAATCATTAAATGGTGTAACACTGCTGCCCTCTAGTGGTTAAATCGTGTAATGTTCATGATTCATTAAATGGTGTAACACTGTTGCCCTCTAGTGGTTAAATCATGACATTTTTCATGATTCATTAAATGGTGTAACACTGCTGCCCTCTAGTGGTTAAATCATGTAATGTCCATGATTCATTAAATGGTGTAACACTGCTGCCCTCTAGTGGTTAAATCGTGTAATGTTCATGATTCATTAAATGGTGTAACACTGCTGCCCTCTAGTGGTTAAATCATGTAATTTTTCATGATTCATTAAATGGTGTAACACTGCTGCCCTCTAGTGGTTAAATCATGTAATGATCATGAATCATTAAATGGTGTAACACTGCTGCCCTCTAGTGGTTAAATCGTGTAATGTTCATGATTCATTAAATGGTGTAACACTGCTGCGCTCTAGTGGTTAAATCATGTAATGTTTATGATTCATTAAATGGTGTAACACTGCTGCCCTCTAGTCGTTAAATCGTGTAATGTTCATGATTCATTAAATGGTGTAACACTGCTGCCCTCTAGTAGTTAAATCGTGTAATGTTTATGATTCATTAAATGGTGTAACACTGCTGCCCTCTAGTGGTTAAATCGTGTAATGTTTATGATTCATTAAATGGTGTAACACTGCTGCCCTCCAGTGGTTAAATCATGTAATATTTCATGATTCATTAAATGGTGTAACACTGCTGCCCTCTAGTGGTTAAATCATGTAATATCCATGATTCATTAAATGGTATAACACTGCTGCCCTCTAGTGGTTAAATCATGTATTGTTTATGATTCATTAAATGGTGTAACACTGCTGCCCTCTAGTGGTTAAATCATGTAATTTTTCATGATTCATTAAATGGTGTAACACTGCTGCCCTCTAGTGGTTAAATCATGTAATGTCCATGATTCATTAAATGGTGTAACACTGCTGCCCTCTAGTGGTTAAATCGTGTAATGTTTATGATTCATTAAATGGTGTAACACTGCTGCCCTCTAGTGGTTAAATCGTGTAATGTTTATGATTCATTAAATGGTGTAACACTGCTGCACTCTAATGGTTAAATCGTGTAATGTTCATGATTCATTAAATGGTGTAACACTGCTGCCCTCCAGTGGTTAAATCATGTAATCTTTCATGATTCATTAAATGGTGAAACACTGCTGCCCTCTAGTGGTTAAATGATGTCATGTCCATGATTCATTAAATGGTGTAACACTGCTGCCCTCTCGTGGTTAAATCGTGTAATGTTCATGATTCATTAAATGGTGTAACACTGCTGCCCTCTAGTGGTTAAATCGTGTAATGTTTATGATTCATTAAATGGTGTAACACTGCTGCCCTCTAGTGGTTAAATTGTGTAATGTTTATGATTCATTAAATGGTGTAACACTGCTGCCGTCTAGTGGTTAAATCGTGTAATGTTCATGATTCATTAAATGGTGTAACACTGCTGCACTCTAATGGTTAAATCGTGTGATGTTCATGATTCATTAAATGGTGTAACACTGCTGCCCTCTAGTGGTTAAATCATGTAATGTTCATGATTCATTAAATGGTGTAACACTGCTGCCCTCCAGTGGTTAAATCATGTAATCTTTCATGATTCATTAAATGGTGAAACACTGCTGCCCTCTAGTGGTTAAATTATGTCATGTCCATGATTCATTAAATGGTGTAACACTGCTGCCCTCTAGTGGTTAAATCGTGTAATGTTTATGATTCATTAAATGGTGTAACACTGCTGCCCTCTAGTGGTTAAATCATGTAATGCTCATGATTCATTAAATGGTGTAACACTGCTGCCCTCTAGTGGTTAAATCGTGTAATGTTTATGATTCATTAAATGGTGTAACACTGCTGCACTCTAATGGTTAAATCGTGTAATGTTCATGATTCATTAAATGGTGTAACACTGCTGCCCTCCAGTGGTTAAATCATGTAATCTTTCATGATTCATTAAATGGTGAAACACTGCTGCCCTCTAGTGGTTAAATGATGTCATGTCCATGATTCATTAAATGGTGTAACACTGCTGCCCTCTCGTGGTTAAATCGTGTAATGTTCATGATTCATTAAATGGTGTAACACTGCTGCCCTCTAGTGGTTAAATCGTGTAATGTTTATGATTCATTAAATGGTGTAACACTGCTGCCCTCTAGTGGTTAAATTGTGTAATGTTTATGATTCATTAAATGGTGTAACACTGCTGCCGTCTAGTGGTTAAATCGTGTAATGTTCATGATTCATTAAATGGTGTAACACTGCTGCACTCTAATGGTTAAATCGTGTGATGTTCATGATTCATTAAATGGTGTAACACTGCTGCCCTCTAGTGGTTAAATCATGTAATGTTCATGATTCATTAAATGGTGTAACACTGCTGCCCTCCAGTGGTTAAATCATGTAATCTTTCATGATTCATTAAATGGTGAAACACTGCTGCCCTCTAGTGGTTAAATTATGTCATGTCCATGATTCATTAAATGGTGTAACACTGCTGCCCTCTAGTGGTTAAATCGTGTAATGTTTATGATTCATTAAATGGTGTAACACTGCTGCCCTCTAGTGGTTAAATCATGTAATGCTCATGATTCATTAAATGGTGTAACACTGCTGCCCTCTAGTGGTTAAATCGTGTAATGTTTATGATTCATTAAATGGTGTAACACTGCTGCACTCTAATGGTTAAATCGTGTAATGTTCATGATTCATTAAATGGTGTAACACTGCTGCCCTCCAGTGGTTAAATCATGTAATCTTTCATGATTCATTAAATGGTGAAACACTGCTGCCCTCTAGTGGTTAAATTATGTCATGTCCATGATTCATTAAATGGTGTAACACTGCTGCCCTCTCGTGGTTAAATCGTGTAATGTTCATGATTCATTAAATGGTGTAACACTGCTGCCCTCTAGTGGTTAAATCGTGTAATGTTTATGATTCATTAAATGGTGTAACACTGCTGCCCTCTAGTGGTTAAATTGTGTAATGTTTATGATTCATTAAATGGTGTAACACTGCTGCCGTCTAGTGGTTAAATCGTGTAATGTTCATGATTCATTAAATGGTGTAACACTGCTGCACTCTAATGGTTAAATCGTGTGATGTTCATGATTCATTAAATGGTGTAACACTGCTGCCCTCTAGTGGTTAAATCATGTAATGTTCATGATTCATTAAATGGTGTAACACTGCTGCCCTCCAGTGGTTAAATCATGTAATCTTTCATGATTCATTAAATGGTGAAACACTGCTGCCCTCTAGTGGTTAAATTATGTCATGTCCATGATTCATTAAATGGTGTAACACTGCTGCCCTCTAGTGGTTAAATCGTGTAATGTTTATGATTCATTAAATGGTGTAACACTGCTGCCCTCTAGTGGTTAAATCATGTAATGCTCATGATTCATTAAATGGTGTAACACTGCTGCCCTCCAGTGGTTAAATCGTGTAATCTTCATGATTCATTAAATGGTGTAACACTGCTGCCCTCTAGTGGTTAAATCGTGTAATGTTCATGAATCATTAAATGGTGTAACACTGCTGCCCTCTAGTGGTTAAATCGTGTAATGTTGATGATTCATTAAATGGTGTAACACTGCTGCCCTCTAGTGGTTAAATCATGTAATGTTGATGATTCATTAAATGGTGTAACACTGCTGCCCTCCAGTGGTTAAATCATGTAATCTTTCATGATTCATTAAATGGTGTAACACTGCTGCCCTCTAGTGGTTAAATCATGTAATGTCCATGATTCATTAAATGGTGTAACACTGCTGCCCTCCAGTGGTTAAATCATGTAATCTTTCATGATTCATTAAATGGTGTAACACTGCTGCCCTCTAGTGGTTAAATCATGTAATGCCCATGATTCATTAAATGGTGTAACACTGCTGCCCTCTAGTTGTTAAATCATGTAATGTTCATGAATCATTAAATGGTGTAACACTGCTGCACTCTTGTGGTTAAATCATGTGATGTTCATGATTCATTAAATGGTGTAACACTGCTGCCTCTAGTGGTTAAATAGTGTAATGTTCATGATTCATTAAATGGTGTAACACTGTTGCCCTCTAGTGGTTAAATCATGTAATCTTTCATGATTCATTAAATGGTGAAACACTGCTGCCCTCTAGTGGTTAAATTATGTCATGTCCATGATTCATTAAATGGTGTAACACTGCTGCCCTCTAGTGGTTAAATCGTGTAATGTTCATGAAACATTAAATGGTGTAACACTGCTGCCCTCTAGTGGTTAAATCGTGTAATGTTCATGATTCATTAAATGGTGTAACACTGCTGCCCTCTAGTGGTTAAATCATGTAATGTTGATGATTCAGTAAATGGTGTAACACTGCTGCCCTCCAGTGGTTAAATCATGTAATCTTTCATGATTCATTAAATTGTGTAACACTGCTGCCCTCTAGTGGTTAAATCATGTAATGTCCATGATTCATTAAATGGTGTAACACTGCTGCCCTCTAGTGGTTAAATTGTGTAATGTTCATGATTCATTAAATGGTGTAACACTGCTGCCCTCTAGTGGTTAAATCATGTAATTTTTCATGATTCATTGAATGGTGTAACACTGCTGCCCTCTAGTGGTTAAATCATGTAATGATCATGAATCATTAAATGGTGTAACACTGCTGCCCTCTAGTGGTTAAATCGTGTAATGTTCATGATTCATTAAATGGTGTAACACTGCTGCCCTCTAGTGGTTAAATCATGTAATGTTTATGATTCATTAAATGGTGTAACACTGCTGCCCTCTAGTGGTTAAATCGTGTAATGTTCATGATTCATTAAATGGTGTAACACTGCTGCCCTCTAGTAGTTAAATCGTGTAATGTTTATGATTCATTAAATGGTGTAACACTGCTGCCCTCTAGTGGTTAAATCGTGTAATGTTTATGATTCAGTAAATGGTGTAACACTGCTGCCCTCCAGTGGTTAAATCATGTAATATTTCATGATTCATTAAATGGTGTAACACTGCTGCCCTCTAGTGGTTAAATCATGTAATATCCATGATTCATTAAATGGTATAACACTGCTGCCCTCTAGTGGTTAAATCATGTCATGTCCATGATTCATTAAATGGTGTAACGCTGCTGCCCTCTCGTGGTTAAATCGTGTAATGTTCATGATTCATTAAATGGTGTAACACTGCTGCCCTCTAGTGGTTAAATCGTGTAATGTTCATGATTCATTAAATGGTGTAACACTGCTGCACTCTAATGGTTAAATCGTGTGATGTTCATGATTCATTAAATGGTGTAACACTGCTGCCCTCTAGTGGTTAAATCATGTAATGTTCATGATTCATTGAATGGTGTAACACTGCTGCCCTCCAGTGGTTAAATCATGTAATCTTTCATGATTCATTAAATGGTGAAACACTGCTGCCCTCTAGTGGTTAAATTATGTCATGTCCATGATTCATTAAATGGTGTAACACTGCTGCCCTCTAGTGGTTAAATCATGTAATGCTCATGATTCATTAAATGGTGTAACACTGTTGCCCTCTAGTGGTTAGATCATGTAATGTTCATGAATCATTAAATGGTGTAACACTGATGCCCTCTAGTGGTTAAATCATGTAATGTTCATGATTCATTAAATGGTGTAACACTGCTGCGCTCTCGTGGTTAAATCATGTAATTTTTATGATTCATTAAATGGTGTAACACTGCTGCCGTCTAGTGGTTAAATCGTGTAATGTTCATGATTCATTAAATGGTGTAACACTGCTGCACTCTAATGGTTAAATCGTGTGATGTTCATGATTCATTAAATGGTGTAACACTGCTGCCCTCTAGTGGTTAAATCATGTAATGTTCATGATTCATTAAATGGTGTAACACTGCTGCCCTCCAGTGGTTAAATCATGTAATCTTTCATGATTCATTAAATGGTGAAACACTGCTGCCCTCTAGTGGTTAAATTATGTCATGTCCATGATTCATTAAATGGTGTAACACTGCTGCCCTCTAGTGGTTAAATCGTGTAATGTTTATGATTCATTAAATGGTGTAACACTGCTGCCCTCTAGTGGTTAAATCATGTAATGCTCATGATTCATTAAATGGTGTAACACTGCTGCCCTCCAGTGGTTAAATCGTGTAATCTTCATGATTCATTAAATGGTGTAACACTGCTGCCCTCTAGTGGTTAAATCGTGTAATTTTCATGAATCATTAAATGGTGTAACACTGCTGCCCTCTAGTGGTTAAATCGTGTAATGTTCATGATTCATTAAATGGTGTAACACTGCTGCCCTCTAGTGGTTAAATCATGTAATGTTGATGATTCATTAAATGGTGTAACACTGCTGCCCTCCAGTGGTTAAATCATGTAATCTTTCATGATTCATTAAATGGTGTAACACTGCTGCCCTCTAGTGGTTAAATCATGTAATGTCCATGATTCATTAAATGATGTAACACTGCTGCCCTCCAGTGGTTAAATCATGTAATCTTTCATGATTCATTAAATGGTGTAACACTGCTGCCGTCTAGTGGTTAAATCGTGTAATGTTCATGATTCATTAAATGGTGTAACACTGCTGCACTCTAATGGTTAAATCGTGTGATGTTCATGATTCATTAAATGGTGTAACACTGCTGCCCTCCAGTGGTTAAATCATGTAATCTTTCATGATTCATTAAATGGTGTAACACTGCTGCCGTCTAGTGGTTAAATCGTGTAATGTTCATGATTCATTAAATGGTGTAACACTGCTGCACTCTAATGGTTAAATCGTGTGATGTTCATGATTCATTAAATGGTGTAACACTGCTGCCCTCTAGTGGTTAAATCATGTAATGTTCATGATTCATTAAATGGTGTAACACTGCTGCCCTCCAGTGGTTAAATCATGTAATCTTTCATGATTCATTAAATGGTGAAACACTGCTGCCCTCTAGTGGTTAAATTATGTCATGTCCATGATTCATTAAATGGTGTAACACTGCTGCCCTCTAGTGGTTAAATCGTGTAATGTTTATGATTCATTAAATGGTGTAACACTGCTGCCCTCTAGTGGTTAAATCATGTAATGCTCATGATTCATTAAATGGTGTAACACTGCTGCCCTCCAGTGGTTAAATCGTGTAATCTTCATGATTCATTAAATGGTGTAACACTGCTACCCTCTAGTGGTTAAATCGTGTAATGTTCATGATTCATTAAATGGTGTAACACTGCTGCCCTCTAGTGGTTAAATCATGTAATGTTGATGATTCATTAAATGGTGTAACACTGCTGCCCTCCAGTGGTTAAATCATGTAATCTTTCATGATTCATTAAATGGTGTAACACTGCTGCCCTCTAGTGGTTAAATCATGTAATGTCCATGATTCATTAAATGGTGTAACACTGCTGCCCTCCAGTGGTTAAATCATGTAATCTTTCATGATTCATTAAATGGTGTAACACTGCTGCCCTCTAGTGGTTAAATCATGTAATGCCCATGATTCATTAAATGGTGTAACACTGCTGCCCTCTAGTTGTTAAATCATGTAATGTTCATGAATCATTAAATGGTGTAACACTGCTGCACTCTTGTGGTTAAATCATGTGATGTTCATGATTCATTAAATGGTGTAACACTGCTGCCTCTAGTGGTTAAATAGTGTAATGTTTATGATTCATTAAATGGTGTAACACTGTTGCCCTCTAGTGGTTAAATCATGTAATCTTTCATGATTCATTAAATGGTGAAACACTGCTGCCCTCTAGTGGTTAAATTATGTCATGTCCATGATTCATTAAATGGTGTAACACTGCTGCCCTCTAGTGGTTAAATCGTGTAATGTTCATGAATCATTAAATGGTGTAACACTGCTGCCCTCTAGTGGTTAAATCGTGTAATGTTCATGATTCATTAAATGGTGTAACACTGCTGCCCTCTAGTGGTTAAATCATGTAATGTTGATGATTCAGTAAATGGTGTAACACTGCTGCCCTCCAGTGGTTAAATCATGTAATCTTTCATGATTCATTAAATGGTGTAACACTGCTGCCCTCTAGTGGTTAAATCATGTAATGTCCATGATTCATTAAATGGTGTAACACTGCTGCCCTCTAGTGGTTAAATCGTGTAATGTTCATGATTCATTAAATGGTGTAACACTGCTGCCCTCTAGTGGTTAAATCATGTAATTTTTCATGATTCATTGAATGGTGTAACACTGCTGCCCTCTAGTGGTTAAATCATGTAATGATCATGAATCATTAAATGGTGTAACACTGCTGCCCTCTAGTGGTTAAATCGTGTAATGTTCATGATTCATTAAATGGTGTAACACTGCTGCCCTCTAGTGGTTAAATCATGTGATGTTTATGATTCATTAAATGGTGTAACACTGCTGCCCTCTAGTGGTTAAATCGTGTAATGTTCATGATTCATTAAATGGTGTAACACTGCTGCCCTCTAGTAGTTAAATCGTGTAATGTTTATGATTCATTAAATGGTGTAACACTGCTGCCCTCTAGTGGTTAAATAGTGTAATGTTTATGATTCATTAAATGGTGTAACACTGTTGCCCTCTAGTGGTTAAATCATGTAATCTTTCATGATTCATTAAATGGTGAAACACTGCTGCCCTCTAGTGGTTAAATTATGTCATGTCCATGATTCATTAAATGGTGTAACACTGCTGCCCTCTAGTGGTTAAATCAGGGGTGTCAAACTCATTTCCACTCTGGGGCCGCATCAGCATCACGGTCGCCCTCAAAGGGCCGGTTGTAAATGTAAGATGGTGTAAATGTAACTTCTCCTAATATATTTAGTTTAGTTTCCCGGGATATCTGTGACTTCCACAACACCTACTAAGCAGAAATAGGTTCTTTTTTCCATGGTTAATGGCGGACAGTTGAACGGCTTTCAGGGCGATAAGCCACGCCCCCTCTCCGGCGCGTCCACTGCGAATGAACACAAATAGCCCCCGGCGAGACCGGCGGCGCGAATGGTCAACTTAAATGCTTAAACAAGTAACTTCTCGCCTCAAAACATCCTAAAATTACTTTCTGTGACTTAACAACAGTAGTATTTTGAAAGTTTCAACTTCCAGTTGTGTGATTTCTCCTCCGCCATTGTTTACTGTTGCTGGTACAAAATGCATTCTGGGATATTTGGCTGTCCCAAGTACAGACAAGTCACCTCCGATGCATCCCCGGTAAAATGGGCGGAGCCACATCCGGGCATTAGGACCGTGCTTGGCTCGATGTGAACTTTGAATTGGAACAGTACTTGGGCACTGATGACATTTCACAAGTCCACGAGTTCACAAGTGCAGAGAAGTACGCATGTTGAGAAAGGCACGATCACTTGTTGGAAATCCTCTTTATGGGTTGTTGCATCTCCTGTCCACCTGTTGTGATAGTTTTAATGTCGGCACACATGCTATCTCATCACTTCGACTTTCTATCTCATAATTTCGACCATGGGGATATTTTTATTTTCACATCTAACTTTAAATTTTTGTAAAAAAAAAATTTTTTTTTTTTTTTTTTTTTTTTTGGCTGGCGGTTTCGCGGGCCACATTAAATGACGCAGTGGGCCGGATCCGGCCCGCGGGCCGTATGTTTGACACCCCTGGGTTAAATCGTGTAATGTTCATGAATCATTAAATGGTGTAACACTGCTGCCCTCTAGTGGTTAAATCGTGTAATGTTCATGATTCATTAAATGGTGTAACACTGCTGCCCTCTAGTGGTTAAATCATGTAATGTTGATGATTCAGTAAATGGTGTAACACTGCTGCCCTCCAGTGGTTAAATCATGTAATCTTTCATGATTCATTAAATGGTGTAACACTGCTGCCCTCTAGTGGTTAAATCATGTAATGTCCATGATTCATTAAATGGTGTAACACTGCTGCCCTCTAGTGGTTAAATCGTGTAATGTTCATGATTCATTAAATGGTGTAACACTGCTGCCCTCTAGTGGTTAAATCATGTAATTTTTCATGATTCATTGAATGGTGTAACACTGCTGCCCTCTAGTGGTTAAATCATGTAATGATCATGAATCATTAAATGGTGTAACACTGCTGCCCTCTAGTGGTTAAATCGTGTAATGTTCATGATTCATTAAATGGTGTAACACTGCTGCCCTCTAGTGGTTAAATCATGTGATGTTTATGATTCATTAAATGGTGTAACACTGCTGCCCTCTAGTGGTTAAATCGTGTAATGTTCATGATTCATTAAATGGTGTAACACTGCTGCCCTCTAGTGGTTAAATCGTGTAATGTTTATGATTCAGTAAATGGTGTAACACTGCTGCCCTCTAGTGGTTAAATCGTGTAATGTTTATGATTCATTAAATGGTGTAACACTGCTGCCCTCTAGTGGTTAAATCGTGTAATGTTTATGATTCAGTAAATGGTGTAACACTGCTGCCCTCCAGTGGTTAAATCATGTAATATTTCATGATTCATTAAATGGTGTAACACTGCTGCCCTCTAGTGGTTAAATCATGTAATATCCATGATTCATTAAATGGTATAACACTGCTGCCCTCTAGTGGTTAAATCATGTCATGTCCATGATTCATTAAATGGTGTAACACTGCTGCCCTCTAGTGGTTAAATCGTGTAATGTTCATGATTCATTAAATGGTGTAACACTGCTGCCCTCTAGTGGTTAAATCGTGTAATGTTCATGATTCATTAAATGGTGTAACACTGCTGCACTCTAATGGTTAAATCGTGTGATGTTCATGATTCATTAAATGGTGTAACACTGCTGCCCTCTAGTGGTTAAATCATGTAATGTTCATGATTCATTGAATGGTGTAACACTGCTGCCCTCCAGTGGTTAAATCATGTAATCTTTCATGATTCATTAAATGGTGAAACACTGCTGCCCTCTAGTGGTTAAATTATGTCATGTCCATGATTCATTAAATGGTGTAACACTGCTGCCCTCTAGTGGTTAAATCATGTAATGCTCATGATTCATTAAATGGTGTAACACTGTTGCCCTCTAGTGGTTAGATCATGTAATGTTCATGAATCATTAAATGGTGTAACACTGATGCCCTCTAGTGGTTAAATCATGTAATGTTCATGATTCATTAAATGGTGTAACACTGCTGCGCTCTAGTGGTTAAATCATGTAATTTTTATGATTCATTAAATGGTGTAACACTGCTGCCCTCTAGTGGTTAAATCATGTAATGTTCATGATTCATTAAATGGTGTAACACTGCTGCCCTCTAGTGGTTAAATCATGTAATGTTCATGATTCATTAAATGGTGTAACACTGCTGCCCTCGAGTGGTTAAATCATGTAATGTTCATGATTCATTAAATGGTGTAACACTGCTGCCCTCTAGTGGTTAAATCATGTAATGTTTATGATTCATTAAATGGTGTAACACTGCTGCCCTCCAGTGGTTAAATTGTGTAATCTTTCATGATTCATTAAATGGTGTAACACTGCTGCCCTCTAGTGGTTAAATTGTGTAATGTTCATGAATCATTAAATGGTGTAACACTGCTGCCCTCTAGTGGTTAAATCGTGTAATGTTCATGATTCATTAAATGGTGTAACACTGCTGCCCTCTAGTGGTTAAATCATGTAATGATCATGAATCATTAAATGGTGTAACACTGCTGCCCTCTAGTGGTTAAATCGTGTAATGTTCATGATTCATTAAATGGTGTAACACTGCTGCGCTCTAGTGGTTAAATCATGTAATGTTTATGATTCATTAAATGGTGTAACACTGCTGCCCTCTAGTGGTTAAATCGTGTAATGTTCATGATTCATTAAATGGTGTAACACTGCTGCCCTCTAGTAGTTAAATCGTGTAATGTTTATGATTCATTAAATGGTGTAACACTGCTGCCCTCTAGTGGTTAAATCGTGTAATGTTTATGATTCATTAAATGGTGTAACACTGCTGCCCTCCAGTGGTTAAATCATGTAATATTTCATGATTCATTAAATGGTGTAACACTGCTGCCCTCTAGTGGTTAAATCATGTAATATACATGATTCATTAAATGGTATAACACTGCTGCCCTCTAGTGGTTAAATCGTGTAATGTTCATGAATCATTAAATGGTGTAACACTGCTGCCCTCTAGTGGTTAAATCATGTAATGTCCATGATTCATTAAATGGTGTAACACTGCTGCCCTCTAGTGGTTAAATTGTGTAATGTTCATGATTCATTAAATGGTGTAACACTGCTGCCCTCTAGTGGTTAAATCATGTAATTTTTCATGATTCATTAAATGGTGTAACACTGCTGCCCTCTAGTGGTTAAATCATGTAATGATCATGAATCATTAAATGGTGTAACACTGCTGCCCTCTAGTGGTTAAATCGTGTAATGTTCATGATTCATTAAATGGTGTAACACTGCTGCGCTCTAGTGGTTAAATTATGTAATGTTTATGATTCATTAAATGGTGTAACACTGCTGCCCTCTAGTGGTTAAATCGTGTAATTTTCATGATTCATTAAATGGTGTAACACTGCTGCCCTCTAGTAGTTAAATCGTGTAATGTTTATGATTCATTAAATGGTGTAACACTGCTGCCCTCTAGTGGTTAAATCGTGTAATGTTTATGATTCATTAAATGGTGTAACACTGCTGCCCTCCAGTGGTTAAATCGTGTAATGTTCATGAATCATTAAATGGTGTAACACTGCTGCCCTCTAGTGGTTAAATCGTGTAATGTTCATGATTCATTAAATGGTGTAACACTGCTGCCCTCCAGTGGTTAAATCATGTAATCTTTCATGATTCATTAAATGGTGTAACACTGCTGCCCTCTAGTGGTTAAATCATGTAATGTTCATGAATCATTAAATGGTGTAACACTGCTGCACTCTTGTGGTTAAATCATGTGATGTTCATGATTCATTAAATGGTGTAACACTGCTGCCCTCTAGTGGTTAAATAGTGTAATGTTTATGATTCATTAAATGGTGTAACACTGTTGCCCTCTGGTGGTTAAATCATGACATTTTTCATGATTCATTAAATGGTGTAACACTGCTGCCCTCTAGTGGTTAAATCATGTAATGTCCATGATTCATTAAATGGTGTAACACTGCTGCTCTCTAGTGGTTAAATCATGTGATGTTCATGATTCATTAAATGGTGTAACACTGCTGCCCTCTAGTGGTTAAATAGTGTAATGTTTATGATTCATTAAATGGTGTAACACTGCTGCCCTCTAGTGGTTAAATCGTGTAATGTTCATGATTCATTAAATGGTGTAACACTGCTGCCCTCTAGTGGTTAAATCGTGCAATGTTCATGATTCATTAAATGGTGTAACACTGCTGCCCTCTAGTGGTTAAATAGTGTAATGTTTATGATTCATTAAATGGTGTAACACTGCTGCCCTCTAGTGGTTAAATCGTGTAATGTTCATGATTCATTAAATGGTGTAACACTGCTGCCCTCTAGTGGTTAAATCGTGCAATGTTCATGATTCATTAAATGGTGTAACACTGCTGCCCTCAAGTGGTTAAATCATGTAATGTTTATGATTCATTAAATGGTGTAACACTGTTGCCCTCTAGTGGTTAAATCATGACATTTTTCATGATTCATTAAATGGTGTAACACTGCTGCCCTCTAGTGGTTAAATCATGTAATGTCCATGATTCATTAAATGGTGTAACACTGCTGCCCTCTAGTGGTTAAATCGTGTAATGTTCATGATTCATTAAATGGTGTAACACTGCTGCCCTCTAGTGGTTAAATCATGTAATTTTTCATGATTCATTAAATGGTGTAACACTGCTGCCCTCTAGTGGTTAAATCATGTAATGATCATGAATCATTAAATGGTGTAACACTGCTGCCCTCTAGTGGTTAAATCGTGTAATGTTCATGATTCATTAAATGGTGTAACACTGCTGCGCTCTAGTGGTTAAATCATGTAATGTTTATGATTCAGTAAATGGTGTAACACTGCTGCCCTCTAGTGGTTAAATCGTGTAATGTTCATGATTCATTAAATGGTGTAACACTGCTGCCCTCTAGTAGTTAAATCGTGTAATGTTTATGATTCATTAAATGGTGTAACACTGCTGCCCTCTAGTGGTTAAATCGTGTAATGTTCATGATTCATTAAATGGTGTAACACTGCTGCCCTCTAGTGGTTAAATCATGTAATATTTCATGATTCATTAAATGGTGTAACACTGCTGCCCTCTAGTGGTTAAATCATGTAATATCCATGATTCAGGAAATGGTATAACACTGCTGCCCTCTAGTGGTTAAATCATGTAATGTTTATGATTCATTAAATGGTGTAACACTGCTGCCCTCTAGTGGTTAAATCATGTAATGTTCATGAATCATTAAATGGTGTAACACTGATGCCTTCTAGTGGTTAAATCATGTAATGTTCATGATTCATTAAATGGTGTAACACTGCTGCGCTCTAGTGGTTAAATCATGTAATGTCCATGATTCATTAAATGGTGTAACACTGCTGCCCTCTAGTGGTTAAATCGTGTAATGTTTATGATTCATTAAATGGTGTAACACTGCTGCCCTCTAGTGGTTAAATCATGTAATGTTCATGATTCATTAAATGGTGTAACACTGCTGCCCTCTAGTGGTTAAATCGTGTAATGTTCATGATTCATTAAATGGTGTAACACTGCTGCCGTCTAGTGGTTAAATCGTGTAATGTTCATGATTCATTAAATGGTGTAACACTGCTGCCCTCTAGTGGTTAAATCATGTAATGTTGATGATTCATTAAATGGTGTAACACTGCTGCCCTCCAGTGGTTAAATCATGTAATCTTTCATGATTCATTAAATGGTGTAACACTGCTGCCCTCTAGTGGTTAAATCATGTAATGTCCATGATTCATTAAATGGTGTAACACTGCTGCCCTCCAGTGGTTAAATCATGTAATCTTTCATGATTCATTAAATGGTGTAACACTGCTGCCCTCTAGTGGTTAAATCATGTAATGTCCATGATTCATTAAATGGTGTAACACTGCTGCCCTCTAGTGGTTAAATCGTGTAATGTTCATGAATCATTAAATGGTGTAACACTGCTGCCCTCTAGTGGTTAAATCATGTGATGTTCATGATTCATTAAATGGTGTAACACTGCTGCCCTGCAGTGGTTAAATCATGTAATCTTTCATGATTCATTAAATGGTGTAACACTGCTGTCCTCTAGTGGTTAAATCATGTAATGTCCATGATTCATTAAATGGTGTAACACTGCTTCCCTCCAGTTGTTAAATCATGTAATCTTTCATGATTCATTAAATGGTGTAACACTGCTGCCCTCTAGTGGTTAAATCATGTAATGTCCATCATTCATTAAATGGTGTAACACTGCTGCCCTCTAGTGGTTAAATCATGTAATGTTCATGAATCATTAAATGGTGTAACACTGCTGCACTCTTGTGGTTAAATCATGTGATGTTCATGATTCATTAAATGGTGTAACACTGCTGCCCTCTAGTGGTTAAATCATGACATTTTTCATGATTCATTAAATGGTGTAACACTGCTGCCCTCTAGTGGTTAAATCATGTAATGTCCATGATTCATTAAATGGTGTAACACTGCTGCCCTCTAGTGGTTAAATCATGTGATGTTCATGATTCATTAAATGGTGTAACACTGCTGCCCTCTAGTGGTTAAATAGTGTAATGTTTATGATTCATTAAATGGTGTAACACTGCTGCCCTCTAGTGGTTAAATCGTGTAATGTTCATGATTCATTAAATGGTGTAACACTGCTGCCCTCAAGTGGTTAAATCATGTAATGTTTATGATTCATTAAATGGTGTAACACTGTTGTCCTCTAGTGGTTAAATCATGACATTTTTCATGATTAATTAAATGGTGTAACACTGCTGCCCTCTAGTGGTTAAATCATGTAATGTCCGTGATTCATTAAATGGTGTAACACTGCTGCCCTCTAGTGGTTAAATCGTGTAATGTTCATGATTCATTAAATGGTGTAACACTGCTGCCCTCTAGTGGTTAAATCATGTAATTTTTCATGATTCATTAAATGGTGTAACACTGCTGCCCTCTAGTGGTTAAATCATGTAATGATCATGAATCATTAAATGGTGTAACACTGCTGCCCTCTAGTGGTTAAATCATGTAATGTTCATGATTCATTAAATGGTGTAACACTGCTGCCCTCTAGTGGTTAAATCATGTAATGTTCATGATTCATTAAATGGTGTAACACTGCTGCCCTCCAGTGGTTAAATCATGTAATCTTTCATGATTCATTAAATGGTGAAACACTGCTGCCCTCTAGTGGTTAAATTATGTCATGTCCATGATTCATTAAATGGTGTAACACTGCTGCCCTCTAGTGGTTAAATCGTGTAATGTTTATGATTCATTAAATGGTGTAACACTGCTGCCCTCTAGTGGTTAAATCATGTAATGCTCATGATTCATTAAATGGTGTAACACTGCTGCCCTCCAGTGGTTAAATCGTGTAATCTTCATGATTCATTAAATGGTGTAACACTGCTGCCCTCTAGTGGTTAAATTGTGTAATGTTCATGATTCATTAAATGGTGTAACACTGCTGCCCTCTAGTGGTTAAATCATGTAATGTTGATGATTCATTAAATGGTGTAACACTGCTGCCCTCCATTGGTTAAATCATGTAATCTTTCATGATTCATTAAATGGTGTAACACTGCTGCCCTCTAGTGGTTAAATCATGTAATGTCCATGATTCATTAAATGGTGTAACACTGCTGCCCTCCAGTGGTTAAATCATGTAATCTTTCATGATTCATTAAATGGTGTAACACTGCTGCCCTCTAGTGGTTAAATCATGTAATGCCCATGATTCATTAAATGGTGTAACACTGCTGCCCTCTAGTTGTTAAATCATGTAATGTTCACGAATCATTAAATGGTGTAACACTGCTGCACTCTTGTGGTTAAATCATGTGATGTTCATGATTCATTAAATGGTGTAACACTGCTGCCTCTAGTGGTTAAATAGTGTAATGTTCATGATTCATTAAATGGTGTAACACTGTTGCCCTCTAGTGGTTAAATCATGTAATCTTTCATGATTCATTAAATGGTGAAACACTGCTGCCCTCTAGTGGTTAAATTATGTCATGTCCATGATTCATTAAATGGTGTAACACTGCTGCCCTCTAGTGGTTAAATCGTGTAATGTTCATGAATCATTAAATGGTGTAACACTGCTGCCCTCTAGTGGTTAAATCGTGTAATGTTCATGATTCATTAAATGGTGTAACACTGTTGCCCTCTAGTGGTTAAATCATGACATTTTTCATGATTCATTAAATGGTGTAACACTGCTGCCCTCTAGTGGTTAAATCATGTAATGTCCATGATTCATTAAATGGTGTAACACTGCTGCCCTCTAGTCGTTAAATCGTGTAATGTTCATGATTCATTAAATGGTGTAACACTGCTGCCCTCTAGTGGTTAAATCATGTAATTTTTCATGATTCATTAAATGGTGTAACACTGCTGCCCTCTAGTGGTTAAATCATGTAATGATCATGAATCATTAAATGGTTTAACACTGCTGCCCTCTAGTGGTTAAATCGTGTAATGTTCATGATTCATTAAATGGTGTAACACTGCTGCGCTCTAGTGGTTAAATCATGTAATGTTTATGATTCATTAAATGGTGTAACACTGCTGCCCTCTAGTCGTTAAATCGTGTAATGTTCATGATTCATTAAATGGTGTAACACTGCTGCCCTCTAGTAGTTAAATCGTGTAATGTTTATGATTCATTAAATGGTGTAACACTGCTGCCCTCTAGTGGTTAAATCGTGTAATGTTTATGATTCATTAAATGGTGTAACACTGCTGCCCTCCAGTGGTTAAATCATGTAATATTTCATGATTCATTAAATGGTGTAACACTGCTGCCCTCTAGTGGTTAAATCATGTAATATCCATGATTCATTAAATGGTATAACACTGCTGCCCTCTAGTGGTTAAATCATGTATTGTTTATGATTCATTAAATGGTGTAACACTGCTGCCCTCTAGTGGTTAAATCATGTAATTTTTCATGATTCATTAAATGGTGTAACACTGCTGCCCTCCAGTGGTTAAATCATGTAATCTTTCATGATTCATTAAATGGTGAAACACTGCTGCCCTCTAGTGGTTAAATTATGTCATGTCCATGATTCATTAAATGGTGTAACACTGCTGCCCTCTCGTGGTTAAATCGTGTAATGTTCATGATTCATTAAATGGTGTAACACTGCTGCCCTCTAGTGGTTAAATCGTGTAATGTTTATGATTCATTAAATGGTGTAACACTGCTGCCCTCTAGTGGTTAAATCGTGTAATGTTTATGATTCATTAAATGGTGTAACACTGCTGCCGTCTAGTGGTTAAATCGTGTAATGTTCATGATTCATTAAATGGTGTAACACTGCTGCACTCTAATGGTTAAATCGTGTGATGTTCATGATTCATTAAATGGTGTAACACTGCTGCCCTCTAGTGGTTAAATCATGTAATGTTCATGATTCATTAAATGGTGTAACACTGCTGCCCTCCAGTGGTTAAATCATGTAATCTTTCATGATTCATTAAATGGTGAAACACTGCTGCCCTCTAGTGGTTAAATTATGTCATGTCCATGATTCATTAAATGGTGTAACACTGCTGCCCTCTAGTGGTTAAATCGTGTAATGTTTATGATTCATTAAATGGTGTAACACTGCTGCCCTCTAGTGGTTAAATCATGTAATGCTCATGATTCATTAAATGGTGTAACACTGCTGCCCTCCAGTGGTTAAATCGTGTAATCTTCATGATTCATTAAATGGTGTAACACTGCTGCCCTCTAGTGGTTAAATCGTGTAATGTTCATGATTCATTAAATGGTGTAACACTGCTGCCCTCTAGTGGTTAAATCATGTAATGTTGATGATTCATTAAATGGTGTAACACTGCTGCCCTCCAGTGGTTAAATCATGTAATCTTTCATGATTCATTAAATGGTGTAACACTGCTGCCCTCTAGTGGTTAAATCATGTAATGTCCATGATTCATTAAATGGTGTAACACTGCTGCCCTCCAGTGGTTAAATCATGTAATCTTTCATGATTCATTAAATGGTGTAACACTGCTGCCCTCTAGTGGTTAAATCATGTAATGCCCATGATTCATTAAATGGTGTAACACTGCTGCCCTCTAGTTGTTAAATCATGTAATGTTCATGAATCATTAAATGGTGTAACACTGCTGCACTCTTGTGGTTAAATCATGTGATGTTCATGATTCATTAAATGGTGTAACACTGCTGCCTCTAGTGGTTAAATAGTGTAATGTTCATGATTCATTAAATGGTGTAACACTGTTGCCCTCTAGTGGTTAAATCATGTAATCTTTCATGATTCATTAAATGGTGAAACACTGCTGCCCTCTAGTGGTTAAATTATGTCATGTCCATGATTCATTAAATGGTGTAACACTGCTGCCCTCTAGTGGTTAAATCGTGTAATGTTCATGAATCATTAAATGGTGTAACACTGCTGCCCTCTAGTGGTTAAATCGTGTAATGTTCATGATTCATTAAATGGTGTAACACTGCTGCCCTCTAGTGGTTAAATCATGTAATGTTGATGATTCAGTAAATGGTGTAACACTGCTGCCCTCCAGTGGTTAAATCATGTAATCTTTCATGATTCATTAAATGGTGTAACACTGCTGCCCTCTAGTGGTTAAATCATGTAATGTCCATGATTCATTAAATGGTGTAACACTGCTGCCCTCTAGTGGTTAAATTGTGTAATGTTCATGATTCATTAAATGGTGTAACACTGCTGCCCTCTAGTGGTTAAATCATGTAATTTTTCATGATTCATTGAATGGTGTAACACTGCTGCCCTCTAGTGGTTAAATCATGTAATGATCATGAATCATTAAATGGTGTAACACTGCTGCCCTCTAGTGGTTAAATCGTGTAATGTTCATGATTCATTAAATGGTGTAACACTGCTGCCCTCTAGTGGTTAAATCATGTAATGTTTATGATTCATTAAATGGTGTAACACTGCTGCCCTCTAGTGGTTAAATCGTGTAATGTTCATGATTCATTAAATGGTGTAACACTGCTGCCCTCTAGTAGTTAAATCGTGTAATGTTTATGATTCATTAAATGGTGTAACACTGCTGCCCTCTAGTGGTTAAATCGTGTAATGTTTATGATTCAGTAAATGGTGTAACACTGCTGCCCTCCAGTGGTTAAATCATGTAATATTTCATGATTCATTAAATGGTGTAACACTGCTGCCCTCTAGTCGTTAAATCATGTAATATCCATGATTCATTAAATGGTATAACACTGCTGCCCTCTAGTGGTTAAATCATGTCATGTCCATGATTCATTAAATGGTGTAACGCTGCTGCCCTCTCGTGGTTAAATCGTGTAATGTTCATGATTCATTAAATGGTGTAACACTGCTGCCCTCTAGTGGTTAAATCGTGTAATGTTCATGATTCATTAAATGGTGTAACACTGCTGCACTCTAATGGTTAAATCGTGTGATGTTCATGATTCATTAAATGGTGTAACACTGCTGCCCTCTAGTGGTTAAATCATGTAATGCTCATGATTCATTGAATGGTGTAACACTGCTGCCCTCCAGTGGTTAAATCATGTAATCTTTCATGATTCATTAAATGGTGAAACACTGCTGCCCTCTAGTGGTTAAATTATGTCATGTCCATGATTCATTAAATGGTGTAACACTGCTGCCCTCTAGTGGTTAAATCATGTAATGCTCATGATTCATTAAATGGTGTAACACTGTTGCCCTCTAGTGGTTAGATCATGTAATGTTCATGAATCATTAAATGGTGTAACACTGATGCCCTCTAGTGGTTAAATCATGTAATGTTCATGATTCATTAAATGGTGTAACACTGCTGCGCTCTAGTGGTTAAATCATGTAATTTTTATGATTCATTAAATGGTGTAACACTGCTGCCGTCTAGTGGTTAAATCGTGTAATGTTCATGATTCATTAAATGGTGTAACACTGCTGCACTCTAATGGTTAAATCGTGTGATGTTCATGATTCATTAAATGGTGTAACACTGCTGCCCTCTAGTGGTTAAATCATGTAATGTTCATGATTCATTAAATGGTGTAACACTGCTGCCCTCCAGTGGTTAAATCATGTAATCTTTCATGATTCATTAAATGGTGAAACACTGCTGCCCTCTAGTGGTTAAATTATGTCATGTCCATGATTCATTAAATGGTGTAACACTGCTGCCCTCTAGTGGTTAAATCGTGTAATGTTTATGATTCATTAAATGGTGTAACACTGCTGCCCTCTAGTGGTTAAATCATGTAATGCTCATGATTCATTAAATGGTGTAACACTGCTGCCCTCCAGTGGTTAAATCGTGTAATCTTCATGATTCATTAAATGGTGTAACACTGCTGCCCTCTAGTGGTTAAATCGTGTAATTTTCATGAATCATTAAATGGTGTAACACTACTGCCCTCTAGTGGTTAAATCGTGTAATGTTCATGATTCATTAAATGGTGTAACACTGCTGCCCTCTAGTGGTTAAATCATGTAATGTTGATGATTCATTAAATGGTGTAACACTGCTGCCCTCCAGTGGTTAAATCATGTAATCTTTCATGATTCATTAAATGGTGTAACACTGCTGCCCTCTAGTGGTTAAATCATGTAATGTCCATGATTCATTAAATGGTGTAACACTGCTGCCCTCCAGTGGTTAAATCATGTAATCTTTCATGATTCATTAAATGGTGTAACACTGCTGCCGTCTAGTGGTTAAATCGTGTAATGTTCATGATTCATTAAATGGTGTAACACTGCTGCACTCTAATGGTTAAATCGTGTGATGTTCATGATTCATTAAATGGTGTAACACTGCTGCCCTCCAGTGGTTAAATCATGTAATCTTTCATGATTCATTAAATGGTGTAACACTGCTGCCGTCTAGTGGTTAAATCGTGTAATGTTCATGATTCATTAAATGGTGTAACACTGCTGCACTCTAATGGTTAAATCATGACATTTTTCATGATTCATTAAATGGTGTAACACTGCTGCCCTCTAGTGGTTAAATCGTGTAATGTTCATGATTCATTAAATGTTGTAACACTGCTGCACTCTAATGGTTAAATCGTGTGATGTTCATGATTCATTAAATGGTGTAACACTGCTGCCCTCTAGTGGTTAAATCGTGTAATGTTCATGATTCATTAAATGGTGTAACACTGTTGCCCTCTAGTGGTTAAGTCATGACATTTTTCATGATTCATTAAATGGTGTAACACTGCTGCCCTCTAGTGGTTAAATCATGTAATGTCCATGATTCATTAAATGGTGTAACACTGCTGCCCTCTAGTGGTTAAATCGTGTAATGTTCATGATTCATTAAATGGTGTAACACTGCTGCCCTCCAGTGGTTAAATCATGTAATCTTTCATGATTCATTAAATGGTGTAACACTGCTGCCCTCTAGTGGTTAAATCATGTAATGCCCATGATTCATTAAATGGTGTAACACTGCTGCCCTCTAGTGGTTAAATCATGTAATGTTCATGAATCATTAAATGGTGTAACACTGCTGCACTCTTGTGGTTAAATCATGTGATGTTCATGATTCATTAAATGGTCTAACACTGCTGCCCTCTAGTGGTTAAATAGTGTAATGTTTATGATTCATTAAATGGTGTAACACTGTTGCCCTCTAGTGGTTAAATTATGACATTTTTCATGATTCATTAAATGGTGTAACACTGCTGCCCTCTAGTGGTTAAATCATGTAATGTCCATGATTCATTAAATGGTGTAACACTGCTGCCCTCTAGTGGTTAAATCATGTGATGTTCATGATTCATTAAATGGTGTAACACTGCTGCCCTCTAGTGGTTAAATCGTGTAATGTTTATGATTCATTAAATGGTGTAACACTGCTGCCCTCTAGTGGTTAAATTGTGTAATGTTTATGATTCATTAAATGGTGTAACACTGCTGCCGTCTAGTGGTTAAATCGTGTAATGTTCATGATTCATTAAATGGTGTAACACTGCTGCACTCTAATGGTTAAATCGTGTGATGTTCATGATTCATTAAATGGTGTAACACTGCTGCCCTCTAGTGGTTAAATCATGTAATGTTGATGATTCATTAAATGGTGTAACACTGCTGCCCTCCAGTGGTTAAATCATGTAATCTTTCATGATTCATTAAATGGTGAAACACTGCTGCCCTCTAGTGGTTAAATTATGTCATGTCCATGATTCATTAAATGGTGTAACACTGCTGCCCTCTAGTGGTTAAATCGTGTAATGTTTATGATTCATTAAATGGTGTAACACTGCTGCCCTCTAGTGGTTAAATCATGTAATGCTCATGATTCATTAAATGGTGTAACACTGCTGCCCTCCAGTGGTTAAATCGTGTAATCTTCATGATTCATTAAATGGTGTAACACTGCTGCCCTCTAGTGGTTAAATCGTGTAATGTTCATGAATCATTAAATGGTGTAACACTGCTGCCCTCTAGTGGTTAAATCGTGTAATGTTCATGATTCATTAAATGGTGTAACACTGCTGCCCTCTAGTGGTTAAATCATGTAATGTTGATGATTCATTAAATGGTGTAACACTGCTGCCCTCCAGTGGTTAAATCATGTAATCTTTCATGATTCATTAAATGGTGTAACACTGCTGCCCTCTAGTGGTTAAATCATGTAATGTCCATGATTCATTAAATGGTGTAACACTGCTGCCCTCCAGTGGTTAAATCATGTAATCTTTCATGATTCATTAAATGGTGTAACACTGCTGCCCTCTAGTGGTTAAATCATGTAATGCCCATGATTCATTAAATGGTGTAACACTGCTGCCCTCTAGTTGTTAAATCATGTAATGTTCATGAATCATTAAATGGTGTAACACTGCTGCACTCTTGTGGTTAAATCATGTGATGTTCATGATTCATTAAATGGTGTAACACTGCTGCCTCTAGTGGTTAAATAGTGTAATGTTCATGATTCATTAAATGGTGTAACACTGTTGCCCTCTAGTGGTTAAATCATGTAATCTTTCATGATTCATTAAATGGTGAAACACTGCTGCCCTCTAGTGGTTAAATTATGTCATGTCCATGATTCATTAAATGGTGTAACACTGCTGCCCTCTAGTGGTTAAATCGTGTAATGTTCATGAATCATTAAATGGTGTAACACTGCTGCCCTCTAGTGGTTAAATCGTGTAATGTTCATGATTCATTAAATGGTGTAACACTGCTGCCCTCTAGTGGTTAAATCATGTAATGTTGATGATTCAGTAAATGGTGTAACACTGCTGCCCTCCAGTGGTTAAATCATGTAATCTTTCATGATTCATTAAATTGTGTAACACTGCTGCCCTCTAGTGGTTAAATCATGTAATGTCCATGATTCATTAAATGGTGTAACACTGCTGCCCTCTAGTGGTTAAATTGTGTAATGTTCATGATTCATTAAATGGTGTAACACTGCTGCCCTCTAGTGGTTAAATCATGTAATTTTTCATGATTCATTGAATGGTGTAACACTGCTGCCCTCTAGTGGTTAAATCATGTAATGATCATGAATCATTAAATGGTGTAACACTGCTGCCCTCTAGTGGTTAAATCGTGTAATGTTCATGATTCATTAAATGGTGTAACACTGCTGCCCTCTAGTGGTTAAATCATGTAATGTTTATGATTCATTAAATGGTGTAACACTGCTGCCCTCTAGTGGTTAAATCGTGTAATGTTCATGATTCATTAAATGGTGTAACACTGCTGCCCTCTAGTAGTTAAATCGTGTAATGTTTATGATTCATTAAATGGTGTAACACTGCTGCCCTCTAGTGGTTAAATCGTGTAATGTTTATGATTCAGTAAATGGTGTAACACTGCTGCCCTCCAGTGGTTAAATCATGTAATATTTCATGATTCATTAAATGGTGTAACACTGCTGCCCTCTAGTGGTTAAATCATGTAATATCCATGATTCATTAAATGGTATAACACTGCTGCCCTCTAGTGGTTAAATCATGTCATGTCCATGATTCATTAAATGGTGTAACGCTGCTGCCCTCTCGTGGTTAAATCGTGTAATGTTCATGATTCATTAAATGGTGTAACACTGCTGCCCTCTAGTGGTTAAATCGTGTAATGTTCATGATTCATTAAATGGTGTAACACTGCTGCACTCTAATGGTTAAATCGTGTGATGTTCATGATTCATTAAATGGTGTAACACTGCTGCCCTCCAGTGGTTAAATCATGTAATCTTTCATGATTCATTAAATGGTGAAACACTGCTGCCCTCTAGTGGTTAAATTATGTCATGTCCATGATTCATTAAATGGTGTAACACTGCTGCCCTCTAGTGGTTAAATCATGTAATGCTCATGATTCATTAAATGGTGTAACACTGTTGCCCTCTAGTGGTTAGATCATGTAATGTTCATGAATCATTAAATGGTGTAACACTGATGCCCTCTAGTGGTTAAATCATGTAATGTTCATGATTCATTAAATGGTGTAACACTGCTGCGCTCTCGTGGTTAAATCATGTAATTTTTATGATTCATTAAATGGTGTAACACTGCTGCCGTCTAGTGGTTAAATCGTGTAATGTTCATGATTCATTAAATGGTGTAACACTGCTGCACTCTAATGGTTAAATCGTGTGATGTTCATGATTCATTAAATGGTGTAACACTGCTGCCCTCTAGTGGTTAAATCATGTAATGTTCATGATTCATTAAATGGTGTAACACTGCTGCCCTCCAGTGGTTAAATCATGTAATCTTTCATGATTCATTAAATGGTGAAACACTGCTGCCCTCTAGTGGTTAAATTATGTCATGTCCATGATTCATTAAATGGTGTAACACTGCTGCCCTCTAGTGGTTAAATCGTGTAATGTTTATGATTCATTAAATGGTGTAACACTGCTGCCCTCTAGTGGTTAAATCATGTAATGCTCATGATTCATTAAATGGTGTAACACTGCTGCCCTCCAGTGGTTAAATCGTGTAATCTTCATGATTCATTAAATGGTGTAACACTGCTGCCCTCTAGTGGTTAAATCGTGTAATTTTCATGAATCATTAAATGGTGTAACACTGCTGCCCTCTAGTGGTTAAATCGTGTAATGTTCATGATTCATTAAATGGTGTAACACTGCTGCCCTCTAGTGGTTAAATCATGTAATGTTGATGATTCATTAAATGGTGTAACACTGCTGCCCTCCAGTGGTTAAATCATGTAATCTTTCATGATTCATTAAATGGTGTAACACTGCTGCCCTCTAGTGGTTAAATCATGTAATGTCCATGATTCATTAAATGGTGTAACACTGCTGCCCTCCAGTGGTTAAATCATGTAATCTTTCATGATTCATTAAATGGTGTAACACTGCTGCCGTCTAGTGGTTAAATCGTGTAATGTTCATGATTCATTAAATGGTGTAACACTGCTGCACTCTAATGGTTAAATCGTGTGATGTTCATGATTCATTAAATGGTGTAACACTGCTGCCCTCCAGTGGTTAAATCATGTAATCTTTCATGATTCATTAAATGGTGTAACACTGCTGCCGTCTAGTGGTTAAATCGTGTAATGTTCATGATTCATTAAATGGTGTAACACTGCTGCACTCTAATGGTTAAATCGTGTGATGTTCATGATTCATTAAATGGTGTAACACTGCTGCCCTCTAGTGGTTAAATCATGTAATGTTCATGATTCATTAAATGGTGTAACACTGCTGCCCTCCAGTGGTTAAATCATGTAATCTTTCATGATTCATTAAATGGTGAAACACTGCTGCCCTCTAGTGGTTAAATTATGTCATGTCCATGATTCATTAAATGGTGTAACACTGCTGCCCTCTAGTGGTTAAATCGTGTAATGTTTATGATTCATTAAATGGTGTAACACTGCTGCCCTCTAGTGGTTAAATCATGTAATGCTCATGATTCATTAAATGGTGTAACACTGCTGCCCTCCAGTGGTTAAATCGTGTAATCTTCATGATTCATTAAATGGTGTAACACTGCTACCCTCTAGTGGTTAAATCGTGTAATGTTCATGATTCATTAAATGGTGTAACACTGCTGCCCTCTAGTGGTTAAATCATGTAATTTTTCATGATTCATTGAATGGTGTAACACTGCTGCCCTCTAGTGGTTAAATCATGTAATGATCATGAATCATTAAATGGTGTAACACTGCTGCCCTCTAGTGGTTAAATCGTGTAATGTTCATGATTCATTAAATGGTGTAACACTGCTGCCCTCTAGTGGTTAAATCATGTAATGTTTATGATTCATTAAATGGTGTAACACTGCTGCCCTCTAGTGGTTAAATCGTGTAATGTTCATGATTCATTAAATGGTGTAACACTGCTGCCCTCTAGTAGTTAAATCGTGTAATGTTTATGATTCATTAAATGGTGTAACACTGCTGCCCTCTAGTGGTTAAATCGTGTAATGTTTATGATTCAGTAAATGGTGTAACACTGCTGCCCTCCAGTGGTTAAATCATGTAATATTTCATGATTCATTAAATGGTGTAACACTGCTGCCCTCTAGTGGTTAAATCATGTAATATCCATGATTCATTAAATGGTATAACACTGCTGCCCTCTAGTGGTTAAATCATGTCATGTCCATGATTCATTAAATGGTGTAACGCTGCTGCCCTCTCGTGGTTAAATCGTGTAATGTTCATGATTCATTAAATGGTGTAACACTGCTGCCCTCTAGTGGTTAAATCGTGTAATGTTCATGATTCATTAAATGGTGTAACACTGCTGCACTCTAATGGTTAAATCGTGTGATGTTCATGATTCATTAAATGGTGTAACACTGCTGCCCTCCAGTGGTTAAATCATGTAATCTTTCATGATTCATTAAATGGTGAAACACTGCTGCCCTCTAGTGGTTAAATTATGTCATGTCCATGATTCATTAAATGGTGTAACACTGCTGCCCTCTAGTGGTTAAATCATGTAATGCTCATGATTCATTAAATGGTGTAACACTGTTGCCCTCTAGTGGTTAGATCATGTAATGTTCATGAATCATTAAATGGTGTAACACTGATGCCCTCTAGTGGTTAAATCATGTAATGTTCATGATTCATTAAATGGTGTAACACTGCTGCGCTCTCGTGGTTAAATCATGTAATTTTTATGATTCATTAAATGGTGTAACACTGCTGCCGTCTAGTGGTTAAATCGTGTAATGTTCATGATTCATTAAATGGTGTAACACTGCTGCACTCTAATGGTTAAATCGTGTGATGTTCATGATTCATTAAATGGTGTAACACTGCTGCCCTCTAGTGGTTAAATCATGTAATGTTCATGATTCATTAAATGGTGTAACACTGCTGCCCTCCAGTGGTTAAATCATGTAATCTTTCATGATTCATTAAATGGTGAAACACTGCTGCCCTCTAGTGGTTAAATTATGTCATGTCCATGATTCATTAAATGGTGTAACACTGCTGCCCTCTAGTGGTTAAATCGTGTAATGTTTATGATTCATTAAATGGTGTAACACTGCTGCCCTCTAGTGGTTAAATCATGTAATGCTCATGATTCATTAAATGGTGTAACACTGCTGCCCTCCAGTGGTTAAATCGTGTAATCTTCATGATTCATTAAATGGTGTAACACTGCTGCCCTCTAGTGGTTAAATCGTGTAATTTTCATGAATCATTAAATGGTGTAACACTGCTGCCCTCTAGTGGTTAAATCGTGTAATGTTCATGATTCATTAAATGGTGTAACACTGCTGCCCTCTAGTGGTTAAATCATGTAATGTTGATGATTCATTAAATGGTGTAACACTGCTGCCCTCCAGTGGTTAAATCATGTAATCTTTCATGATTCATTAAATGGTGTAACACTGCTGCCCTCTAGTGGTTAAATCATGTAATGTCCATGATTCATTAAATGGTGTAACACTGCTGCCCTCCAGTGGTTAAATCATGTAATCTTTCATGATTCATTAAATGGTGTAACACTGCTGCCGTCTAGTGGTTAAATCGTGTAATGTTCATGATTCATTAAATGGTGTAACACTGCTGCACTCTAATGGTTAAATCGTGTGATGTTCATGATTCATTAAATGGTGTAACACTGCTGCCCTCCAGTGGTTAAATCATGTAATCTTTCATGATTCATTAAATGGTGTAACACTGCTGCCGTCTAGTGGTTAAATCGTGTAATGTTCATGATTCATTAAATGGTGTAACACTGCTGCACTCTAATGGTTAAATCGTGTGATGTTCATGATTCATTAAATGGTGTAACACTGCTGCCCTCTAGTGGTTAAATCATGTAATGTTCATGATTCATTAAATGGTGTAACACTGCTGCCCTCCAGTGGTTAAATCATGTAATCTTTCATGATTCATTAAATGGTGAAACACTGCTGCCCTCTAGTGGTTAAATTATGTCATGTCCATGATTCATTAAATGGTGTAACACTGCTGCCCTCTAGTGGTTAAATCGTGTAATGTTTATGATTCATTAAATGGTGTAACACTGCTGCCCTCTAGTGGTTAAATCATGTAATGCTCATGATTCATTAAATGGTGTAACACTGCTGCCCTCCAGTGGTTAAATCGTGTAATCTTCATGATTCATTAAATGGTGTAACACTGCTACCCTCTAGTGGTTAAATCGTGTAATGTTCATGATTCATTAAATGGTGTAACACTGCTGCCCTCTAGTGGTTAAATCATGTAATGTTGATGATTCATTAAATGGTGTAACACTGCTGCCCTCCAGTGGTTAAATCATGTAATCTTTCATGATTCATTAAATGGTGTAACACTGCTGCCCTCTAGTGGTTAAATCATGTAATGTCCATGATTCATTAAATGGTGTAACACTGCTGCCCTCCAGTGGTTAAATCATGTAATCTTTCATGATTCATTAAATGGTGTAACACTGCTGCCCTCTAGTGGTTAAATCATGTAATGCCCATGATTCATTAAATGGTGTAACACTGCTGCCCTCTAGTTGTTAAATCATGTAATGTTCATGAATCATTAAATGGTGTAACACTGCTGCACTCTTGTGGTTAAATCATGTAATCTTTCATGATTCATTAAATGGTGTAACACTGCTGCCCTCTAGTGGTTAAATCATGTAATGCCCATGATTCATTAAATGGTGTAACACTGCTGCCCTCTAGTTGTTAAATCATGTAATGTTCACGAATCATTAAATGGTGTAACACTGCTGCACTCTTGTGGTTAAATCATGTGATGTTCATGATTCATTAAATGGTGTAACACTGCTGCCTCTAGTGGTTAAATAGTGTAATGTTCATGATTCATTAAATGGTGTAACACTGTTGCCCTCTAGTGGTTAAATCATGTAATCTTTCATGATTCATTAAATGGTGAAACACTGCTGCCCTCTAGTGGTTAAATTATGTCATGTCCATGATTCATTAAATGGTGTAACACTGCTGCCCTCTAGTGGTTAAATCGTGTAATGTTCATGAATCATTAAATGGTGTAACACTGCTGCCCTCTAGTGGTTAAATCGTGTAATGTTCATGATTCATTAAATGGTGTAACACTGTTGCCCTCTAGTGGTTAAATCATGACATTTTTCATGATTCATTAAATGGTGTAACACTGCTGCCCTCTAGTGGTTAAATCATGTAATGTCCATGATTCATTAAATGGTGTAACACTGCTGCCCTCTAGTCGTTAAATCGTGTAATGTTCATGATTCATTAAATGGTGTAACACTGCTGCCCTCTAGTGGTTAAATCATGTAATTTTTCATGATTCATTAAATGGTGTAACACTGCTGCCCTCTAGTGGTTAAATCATGTAATGATCATGAATCATTAAATGGTTTAACACTGCTGCCCTCTAGTGGTTAAATCGTGTAATGTTCATGATTCATTAAATGGTGTAACACTGCTGCGCTCTAGTGGTTAAATCATGTAATGTTTATGATTCATTAAATGGTGTAACACTGCTGCCCTCTAGTCGTTAAATCGTGTAATGTTCATGATTCATTAAATGGTGTAACACTGCTGCCCTCTAGTAGTTAAATCGTGTAATGTTTATGATTCATTAAATGGTGTAACACTGCTGCCCTCTAGTGGTTAAATCGTGTAATGTTTATGATTCATTAAATGGTGTAACACTGCTGCCCTCCAGTGGTTAAATCATGTAATATTTCATGATTCATTAAATGGTGTAACACTGCTGCCCTCTAGTGGTTAAATCATGTAATATCCATGATTCATTAAATGGTATAACACTGCTGCCCTCTAGTGGTTAAATCATGTATTGTTTATGATTCATTAAATGGTGTAACACTGCTGCCCTCTAGTGGTTAAATCATGTAATTTTTCATGATTCATTAAATGGTGTAACACTGCTGCCCTCCAGTGGTTAAATCATGTAATCTTTCATGATTCATTAAATGGTGAAACACTGCTGCCCTCTAGTGGTTAAATTATGTCATGTCCATGATTCATTAAATGGTGTAACACTGCTGCCCTCTCGTGGTTAAATCGTGTAATGTTCATGATTCATTAAATGGTGTAACACTGCTGCCCTCTAGTGGTTAAATCGTGTAATGTTTATGATTCATTAAATGGTGTAACACTGCTGCCCTCTAGTGGTTAAATCGTGTAATGTTTATGATTCATTAAATGGTGTAACACTGCTGCCGTCTAGTGGTTAAATCGTGTAATGTTCATGATTCATTAAATGGTGTAACACTGCTGCACTCTAATGGTTAAATCGTGTGATGTTCATGATTCATTAAATGGTGTAACACTGCTGCCCTCTAGTGGTTAAATCATGTAATGTTCATGATTCATTAAATGGTGTAACACTGCTGCCCTCCAGTGGTTAAATCATGTAATCTTTCATGATTCATTAAATGGTGAAACACTGCTGCCCTCTAGTGGTTAAATTATGTCATGTCCATGATTCATTAAATGGTGTAACACTGCTGCCCTCTAGTGGTTAAATCGTGTAATGTTTATGATTCATTAAATGGTGTAACACTGCTGCCCTCTAGTGGTTAAATCATGTAATGCTCATGATTCATTAAATGGTGTAACACTGCTGCCCTCCAGTGGTTAAATCGTGTAATCTTCATGATTCATTAAATGGTGTAACACTGCTGCCCTCTAGTGGTTAAATCGTGTAATGTTCATGATTCATTAAATGGTGTAACACTGCTGCCCTCTAGTGGTTAAATCATGTAATGTTGATGATTCATTAAATGGTGTAACACTGCTGCCCTCCAGTGGTTAAATCATGTAATCTTTCATGATTCATTAAATGGTGTAACACTGCTGCCCTCTAGTGGTTAAATCATGTAATGTCCATGATTCATTAAATGGTGTAACACTGCTGCCCTCCAGTGGTTAAATCATGTAATCTTTCATGATTCATTAAATGGTGTAACACTGCTGCCCTCTAGTGGTTAAATCATGTAATGCCCATGATTCATTAAATGGTGTAACACTGCTGCCCTCTAGTTGTTAAATCATGTAATGTTCATGAATCATTAAATGGTGTAACACTGCTGCACTCTTGTGGTTAAATCATGTGATGTTCATGATTCATTAAATGGTGTAACACTGCTGCCTCTAGTGGTTAAATAGTGTAATGTTCATGATTCATTAAATGGTGTAACACTGTTGCCCTCTAGTGGTTAAATCATGTAATCTTTCATGATTCATTAAATGGTGAAACACTGCTGCCCTCTAGTGGTTAAATTATGTCATGTCCATGATTCATTAAATGGTGTAACACTGCTGCCCTCTAGTGGTTAAATCGTGTAATGTTCATGAATCATTAAATGGTGTAACACTGCTGCCCTCTAGTGGTTAAATCGTGTAATGTTCATGATTCATTAAATGGTGTAACACTGCTGCCCTCTAGTGGTTAAATCATGTAATGTTGATGATTCAGTAAATGGTGTAACACTGCTGCCCTCCAGTGGTTAAATCATGTAATCTTTCATGATTCATTAAATGGTGTAACACTGCTGCCCTCTAGTGGTTAAATCATGTAATGTCCATGATTCATTAAATGGTGTAACACTGCTGCCCTCTAGTGGTTAAATTGTGTAATGTTCATGATTCATTAAATGGTGTAACACTGCTGCCCTCTAGTGGTTAAATCATGTAATTTTTCATGATTCATTGAATGGTGTAACACTGCTGCCCTCTAGTGGTTAAATCATGTAATGATCATGAATCATTAAATGGTGTAACACTGCTGCCCTCTAGTGGTTAAATCGTGTAATGTTCATGATTCATTAAATGGTGTAACACTGCTGCCCTCTAGTGGTTAAATCATGTAATGTTTATGATTCATTAAATGGTGTAACACTGCTGCCCTCTAGTGGTTAAATCGTGTAATGTTCATGATTCATTAAATGGTGTAACACTGCTGCCCTCTAGTAGTTAAATCGTGTAATGTTTATGATTCATTAAATGGTGTAACACTGCTGCCCTCTAGTGGTTAAATCGTGTAATGTTTATGATTCAGTAAATGGTGTAACACTGCTGCCCTCCAGTGGTTAAATCATGTAATATTTCATGATTCATTAAATGGTGTAACACTGCTGCCCTCTAGTCGTTAAATCATGTAATATCCATGATTCATTAAATGGTATAACACTGCTGCCCTCTAGTGGTTAAATCATGTCATGTCCATGATTCATTAAATGGTGTAACGCTGCTGCCCTCTCGTGGTTAAATCGTGTAATGTTCATGATTCATTAAATGGTGTAACACTGCTGCCCTCTAGTGGTTAAATCGTGTAATGTTCATGATTCATTAAATGGTGTAACACTGCTGCACTCTAATGGTTAAATCGTGTGATGTTCATGATTCATTAAATGGTGTAACACTGCTGCCCTCTAGTGGTTAAATCATGTAATGCTCATGATTCATTGAATGGTGTAACACTGCTGCCCTCCAGTGGTTAAATCATGTAATCTTTCATGATTCATTAAATGGTGAAACACTGCTGCCCTCTAGTGGTTAAATTATGTCATGTCCATGATTCATTAAATGGTGTAACACTGCTGCCCTCTAGTGGTTAAATCATGTAATGCTCATGATTCATTAAATGGTGTAACACTGTTGCCCTCTAGTGGTTAGATCATGTAATGTTCATGAATCATTAAATGGTGTAACACTGATGCCCTCTAGTGGTTAAATCATGTAATGTTCATGATTCATTAAATGGTGTAACACTGCTGCGCTCTAGTGGTTAAATCATGTAATTTTTATGATTCATTAAATGGTGTAACACTGCTGCCGTCTAGTGGTTAAATCGTGTAATGTTCATGATTCATTAAATGGTGTAACACTGCTGCACTCTAATGGTTAAATCGTGTGATGTTCATGATTCATTAAATGGTGTAACACTGCTGCCCTCTAGTGGTTAAATCATGTAATGTTCATGATTCATTAAATGGTGTAACACTGCTGCCCTCCAGTGGTTAAATCATGTAATCTTTCATGATTCATTAAATGGTGAAACACTGCTGCCCTCTAGTGGTTAAATTATGTCATGTCCATGATTCATTAAATGGTGTAACACTGCTGCCCTCTAGTGGTTAAATCGTGTAATGTTTATGATTCATTAAATGGTGTAACACTGCTGCCCTCTAGTGGTTAAATCATGTAATGCTCATGATTCATTAAATGGTGTAACACTGCTGCCCTCCAGTGGTTAAATCGTGTAATCTTCATGATTCATTAAATGGTGTAACACTGCTGCCCTCTAGTGGTTAAATCGTGTAATTTTCATGAATCATTAAATGGTGTAACACTACTGCCCTCTAGTGGTTAAATCGTGTAATGTTCATGATTCATTAAATGGTGTAACACTGCTGCCCTCTAGTGGTTAAATCATGTAATGTTGATGATTCATTAAATGGTGTAACACTGCTGCCCTCCAGTGGTTAAATCATGTAATCTTTCATGATTCATTAAATGGTGTAACACTGCTGCCCTCTAGTGGTTAAATCATGTAATGTCCATGATTCATTAAATGGTGTAACACTGCTGCCCTCCAGTGGTTAAATCATGTAATCTTTCATGATTCATTAAATGGTGTAACACTGCTGCCGTCTAGTGGTTAAATCGTGTAATGTTCATGATTCATTAAATGGTGTAACACTGCTGCACTCTAATGGTTAAATCGTGTGATGTTCATGATTCATTAAATGGTGTAACACTGCTGCCCTCCAGTGGTTAAATCATGTAATCTTTCATGATTCATTAAATGGTGTAACACTGCTGCCGTCTAGTGGTTAAATCGTGTAATGTTCATGATTCATTAAATGGTGTAACACTGCTGCACTCTAATGGTTAAATCATGACATTTTTCATGATTCATTAAATGGTGTAACACTGCTGCCCTCTAGTGGTTAAATCGTGTAATGTTCATGATTCATTAAATGTTGTAACACTGCTGCACTCTAATGGTTAAATCGTGTGATGTTCATGATTCATTAAATGGTGTAACACTGCTGCCCTCTAGTGGTTAAATCGTGTAATGTTCATGATTCATTAAATGGTGTAACACTGTTGCCCTCTAGTGGTTAAGTCATGACATTTTTCATGATTCATTAAATGGTGTAACACTGCTGCCCTCTAGTGGTTAAATCATGTAATGTCCATGATTCATTAAATGGTGTAACACTGCTGCCCTCTAGTGGTTAAATCGTGTAATGTTCATGATTCATTAAATGGTGTAACACTGCTGCCCTCCAGTGGTTAAATCATGTAATCTTTCATGATTCATTAAATGGTGTAACACTGCTGCCCTCTAGTGGTTAAATCATGTAATGCCCATGATTCATTAAATGGTGTAACACTGCTGCCCTCTAGTGGTTAAATCATGTAATGTTCATGAATCATTAAATGGTGTAACACTGCTGCACTCTTGTGGTTAAATCATGTGATGTTCATGATTCATTAAATGGTCTAACACTGCTGCCCTCTAGTGGTTAAATAGTGTAATGTTTATGATTCATTAAATGGTGTAACACTGTTGCCCTCTAGTGGTTAAATCATGACATTTTTCATGATTCATTAAATGGTGTAACACTGCTGCCCTCTAGTGGTTAAATCATGTAATGTCCATGATTCATTAAATGGTGTAACACTGCTGCCCTCTAGTGGTTAAATCATGTGATGTTCATGATTCATTAAATGGTGTAACACTGCTGCCCTCTAGTGGTTAAATCGTGTAATGTTTATGATTCATTAAATGGTGTAACACTGCTGCCCTCTAGTGGTTAAATTGTGTAATGTTTATGATTCATTAAATGGTGTAACACTGCTGCCGTCTAGTGGTTAAATCGTGTAATGTTCATGATTCATTAAATGGTGTAACACTGCTGCACTCTAATGGTTAAATCGTGTGATGTTCATGATTCATTAAATGGTGTAACACTGCTGCCCTCTAGTGGTTAAATCATGTAATGTTCATGATTCATTAAATGGTGTAACACTGCTGCCCTCCAGTGGTTAAATCATGTAATCTTTCATGATTCATTAAATGGTGAAACACTGCTGCCCTCTAGTGGTTAAATTATGTCATGTCCATGATTCATTAAATGGTGTAACACTGCTGCCCTCTAGTGGTTAAATCGTGTAATGTTTATGATTCATTAAATGGTGTAACACTGCTGCCCTCTAGTGGTTAAATCATGTAATGCTCATGATTCATTAAATGGTGTAACACTGCTGCCCTCCAGTGGTTAAATCGTGTAATCTTCATGATTCATTAAATGGTGTAACACTGCTGCCCTCTAGTGGTTAAATCGTGTAATGTTCATGAATCATTAAATGGTGTAACACTGCTGCCCTCTAGTGGTTAAATCGTGTAATGTTCATGATTCATTAAATGGTGTAACACTGCTGCCCTCTAGTGGTTAAATCATGTAATGTTGATGATTCATTAAATGGTGTAACACTGCTGCCCTCCAGTGGTTAAATCATGTAATCTTTCATGATTCATTAAATGGTGTAACACTGCTGCCCTCTAGTGGTTAAATCATGTAATGTCCATGATTCATTAAATGGTGTAACACTGCTGCCCTCCAGTGGTTAAATCATGTAATCTTTCATGATTCATTAAATGGTGTAACACTGCTGCCCTCTAGTGGTTAAATCATGTAATGCCCATGATTCATTAAATGGTGTAACACTGCTGCCCTCTAGTTGTTAAATCATGTAATGTTCATGAATCATTAAATGGTGTAACACTGCTGCACTCTTGTGGTTAAATCATGTGATGTTCATGATTCATTAAATGGTGTAACACTGCTGCCTCTAGTGGTTAAATAGTGTAATGTTCATGATTCATTAAATGGTGTAACACTGTTGCCCTCTAGTGGTTAAATCATGTAATCTTTCATGATTCATTAAATGGTGAAACACTGCTGCCCTCTAGTGGTTAAATTATGTCATGTCCATGATTCATTAAATGGTGTAACACTGCTGCCCTCTAGTGGTTAAATCGTGTAATGTTCATGAATCATTAAATGGTGTAACACTGCTGCCCTCTAGTGGTTAAATCGTGTAATGTTCATGATTCATTAAATGGTGTAACACTGCTGCCCTCTAGTGGTTAAATCATGTAATGTTGATGATTCAGTAAATGGTGTAACACTGCTGCCCTCCAGTGGTTAAATCATGTAATCTTTCATGATTCATTAAATTGTGTAACACTGCTGCCCTCTAGTGGTTAAATCATGTAATGTCCATGATTCATTAAATGGTGTAACACTGCTGCCCTCTAGTGGTTAAATTGTGTAATGTTCATGATTCATTAAATGGTGTAACACTGCTGCCCTCTAGTGGTTAAATCATGTAATTTTTCATGATTCATTGAATGGTGTAACACTGCTGCCCTCTAGTGGTTAAATCATGTAATGATCATGAATCATTAAATGGTGTAACACTGCTGCCCTCTAGTGGTTAAATCGTGTAATGTTCATGATTCATTAAATGGTGTAACACTGCTGCCCTCTAGTGGTTAAATCATGTAATGTTTATGATTCATTAAATGGTGTAACACTGCTGCCCTCTAGTGGTTAAATCGTGTAATGTTCATGATTCATTAAATGGTGTAACACTGCTGCCCTCTAGTAGTTAAATCGTGTAATGTTTATGATTCATTAAATGGTGTAACACTGCTGCCCTCTAGTGGTTAAATCGTGTAATGTTTATGATTCAGTAAATGGTGTAACACTGCTGCCCTCCAGTGGTTAAATCATGTAATATTTCATGATTCATTAAATGGTGTAACACTGCTGCCCTCTAGTGGTTAAATCATGTAATATCCATGATTCATTAAATGGTATAACACTGCTGCCCTCTAGTGGTTAAATCATGTCATGTCCATGATTCATTAAATGGTGTAACGCTGCTGCCCTCTCGTGGTTAAATCGTGTAATGTTCATGATTCATTAAATGGTGTAACACTGCTGCCCTCTAGTGGTTAAATCGTGTAATGTTCATGATTCATTAAATGGTGTAACACTGCTGCACTCTAATGGTTAAATCGTGTGATGTTCATGATTCATTAAATGGTGTAACACTGCTGCCCTCCAGTGGTTAAATCATGTAATCTTTCATGATTCATTAAATGGTGAAACACTGCTGCCCTCTAGTGGTTAAATTATGTCATGTCCATGATTCATTAAATGGTGTAACACTGCTGCCCTCTAGTGGTTAAATCATGTAATGCTCATGATTCATTAAATGGTGTAACACTGTTGCCCTCTAGTGGTTAGATCATGTAATGTTCATGAATCATTAAATGGTGTAACACTGATGCCCTCTAGTGGTTAAATCATGTAATGTTCATGATTCATTAAATGGTGTAACACTGCTGCGCTCTCGTGGTTAAATCATGTAATTTTTATGATTCATTAAATGGTGTAACACTGCTGCCGTCTAGTGGTTAAATCGTGTAATGTTCATGATTCATTAAATGGTGTAACACTGCTGCACTCTAATGGTTAAATCGTGTGATGTTCATGATTCATTAAATGGTGTAACACTGCTGCCCTCTAGTGGTTAAATCATGTAATGTTCATGATTCATTAAATGGTGTAACACTGCTGCCCTCCAGTGGTTAAATCATGTAATCTTTCATGATTCATTAAATGGTGAAACACTGCTGCCCTCTAGTGGTTAAATTATGTCATGTCCATGATTCATTAAATGGTGTAACACTGCTGCCCTCTAGTGGTTAAATCGTGTAATGTTTATGATTCATTAAATGGTGTAACACTGCTGCCCTCTAGTGGTTAAATCATGTAATGCTCATGATTCATTAAATGGTGTAACACTGCTGCCCTCCAGTGGTTAAATCGTGTAATCTTCATGATTCATTAAATGGTGTAACACTGCTGCCCTCTAGTGGTTAAATCGTGTAATTTTCATGAATCATTAAATGGTGTAACACTGCTGCCCTCTAGTGGTTAAATCGTGTAATGTTCATGATTCATTAAATGGTGTAACACTGCTGCCCTCTAGTGGTTAAATCATGTAATGTTGATGATTCATTAAATGGTGTAACACTGCTGCCCTCCAGTGGTTAAATCATGTAATCTTTCATGATTCATTAAATGGTGTAACACTGCTGCCCTCTAGTGGTTAAATCATGTAATGTCCATGATTCATTAAATGGTGTAACACTGCTGCCCTCCAGTGGTTAAATCATGTAATCTTTCATGATTCATTAAATGGTGTAACACTGCTGCCGTCTAGTGGTTAAATCGTGTAATGTTCATGATTCATTAAATGGTGTAACACTGCTGCACTCTAATGGTTAAATCGTGTGATGTTCATGATTCATTAAATGGTGTAACACTGCTGCCCTCCAGTGGTTAAATCATGTAATCTTTCATGATTCATTAAATGGTGTAACACTGCTGCCGTCTAGTGGTTAAATCGTGTAATGTTCATGATTCATTAAATGGTGTAACACTGCTGCACTCTAATGGTTAAATCGTGTGATGTTCATGATTCATTAAATGGTGTAACACTGCTGCCCTCTAGTGGTTAAATCATGTAATGTTCATGATTCATTAAATGGTGTAACACTGCTGCCCTCCAGTGGTTAAATCATGTAATCTTTCATGATTCATTAAATGGTGAAACACTGCTGCCCTCTAGTGGTTAAATTATGTCATGTCCATGATTCATTAAATGGTGTAACACTGCTGCCCTCTAGTGGTTAAATCGTGTAATGTTTATGATTCATTAAATGGTGTAACACTGCTGCCCTCTAGTGGTTAAATCATGTAATGCTCATGATTCATTAAATGGTGTAACACTGCTGCCCTCCAGTGGTTAAATCGTGTAATCTTCATGATTCATTAAATGGTGTAACACTGCTACCCTCTAGTGGTTAAATCGTGTAATGTTCATGATTCATTAAATGGTGTAACACTGCTGCCCTCTAGTGGTTAAATCATGTAATGTTGATGATTCATTAAATGGTGTAACACTGCTGCCCTCCAGTGGTTAAATCATGTAATCTTTCATGATTCATTAAATGGTGTAACACTGCTGCCCTCTAGTGGTTAAATCATGTAATGTCCATGATTCATTAAATGGTGTAACACTGCTGCCCTCCAGTGGTTAAATCATGTAATCTTTCATGATTCATTAAATGGTGTAACACTGCTGCCCTCTAGTGGTTAAATCATGTAATGCCCATGATTCATTAAATGGTGTAACACTGCTGCCCTCTAGTTGTTAAATCATGTAATGTTCATGAATCATTAAATGGTGTAACACTGCTGCACTCTTGTGGTTAAATCATGTGATGTTCATGATTCATTAAATGGTGTAACACTGCTGCCTCTAGTGGTTAAATAGTGTAATGTTTATGATTCATTAAATGGTGTAACACTGTTGCCCTCTAGTGGTTAAATCATGTAATCTTTCATGATTCATTAAATGGTGAAACACTGCTGCCCTCTAGTGGTTAAATTATGTCATGTCCATGATTCATTAAATGGTGTAACACTGCTGCCCTCTAGTGGTTAAATCGTGTAATGTTCATGAATCATTAAATGGTGTAACACTGCTGCCCTCTAGTGGTTAAATCGTGTAATGTTCATGATTCATTAAATGGTGTAACACTGCTGCCCTCTAGTGGTTAAATCATGTAATGTTGATGATTCAGTAAATGGTGTAACACTGCTGCCCTCCAGTGGTTAAATCATGTAATCTTTCATGATTCATTAAATGGTGTAACACTGCTGCCCTCTAGTGGTTAAATCATGTAATGTCCATGATTCATTAAATGGTGTAACACTGCTGCCCTCTAGTGGTTAAATCGTGTAATGTTCATGATTCATTAAATGGTGTAACACTGCTGCCCTCTAGTGGTTAAATCATGTAATTTTTCATGATTCATTGAATGGTGTAACACTGCTGCCCTCTAGTGGTTAAATCATGTAATGATCATGAATCATTAAATGGTGTAACACTGCTGCCCTCTAGTGGTTAAATCGTGTAATGTTCATGATTCATTAAATGGTGTAACACTGCTGCCCTCTAGTGGTTAAATCATGTGATGTTTATGATTCATTAAATGGTGTAACACTGCTGCCCTCTAGTGGTTAAATCGTGTAATGTTCATGATTCATTAAATGGTGTAACACTGCTGCCCTCTAGTAGTTAAATCGTGTAATGTTTATGATTCATTAAATGGTGTAACACTGCTGCCCTCTAGTGGTTAAATAGTGTAATGTTTATGATTCATTAAATGGTGTAACACTGTTGCCCTCTAGTGGTTAAATCATGTAATCTTTCATGATTCATTAAATGGTGAAACACTGCTGCCCTCTAGTGGTTAAATTATGTCATGTCCATGATTCATTAAATGGTGTAACACTGCTGCCCTCTAGTGGTTAAATCGTGTAATGTTCATGAATCATTAAATGGTGTAACACTGCTGCCCTCTAGTGGTTAAATCGTGTAATGTTCATGATTCATTAAATGGTGTAACACTGCTGCCCTCTAGTGGTTAAATCATGTAATGTTGATGATTCAGTAAATGGTGTAACACTGCTGCCCTCCAGTGGTTAAATCATGTAATCTTTCATGATTCATTAAATGGTGTAACACTGCTGCCCTCTAGTGGTTAAATCATGTAATGTCCATGATTCATTAAATGGTGTAACACTGCTGCCCTCTAGTGGTTAAATCGTGTAATGTTCATGATTCATTAAATGGTGTAACACTGCTGCCCTCTAGTGGTTAAATCATGTAATTTTTCATGATTCATTGAATGGTGTAACACTGCTGCCCTCTAGTGGTTAAATCATGTAATGATCATGAATCATTAAATGGTGTAACACTGCTGCCCTCTAGTGGTTAAATCGTGTAATGTTCATGATTCATTAAATGGTGTAACACTGCTGCCCTCTAGTGGTTAAATCATGTGATGTTTATGATTCATTAAATGGTGTAACACTGCTGCCCTCTAGTGGTTAAATCGTGTAATGTTCATGATTCATTAAATGGTGTAACACTGCTGCCCTCTAGTGGTTAAATCGTGTAATGTTTATGATTCAGTAAATGGTGTAACACTGCTGCCCTCTAGTGGTTAAATCGTGTAATGTTTATGATTCATTAAATGGTGTAACACTGCTGCCCTCTAGTGGTTAAATCGTGTAATGTTTATGATTCAGTAAATGGTGTAACACTGCTGCCCTCCAGTGGTTAAATCATGTAATATTTCATGATTCATTAAATGGTGTAACACTGCTGCCCTCTAGTGGTTAAATCATGTAATATCCATGATTCATTAAATGGTATAACACTGCTGCCCTCTAGTGGTTAAATCATGTCATGTCCATGATTCATTAAATGGTGTAACGCTGCTGCCCTCTTGTGGTTAAATCGTGTAATGTTCATGATTCATTAAATGGTGTAACACTGCTGCCCTCTAGTGGTTAAATCGTGTAATGTTCATGATTCATTAAATGGTGTAACACTGCTGCACTCTAATGGTTAAATCGTGTGATGTTCATGATTCATTAAATGGTGTAACACTGCTGCCCTCTAGTGGTTAAATCATGTAATGTTCATGATTCATTGAATGGTGTAACACTGCTGCCCTCCAGTGGTTAAATCATGTAATCTTTCATGATTCATTAAATGGTGAAACACTGCTGCCCTCTAGTGGTTAAATTATGTCATGTCCATGATTCATTAAATGGTGTAACACTGCTGCCCTCTAGTGGTTAAATCATGTAATGCTCATGATTCATTAAATGGTGTAACACTGTTGCCCTCTAGTGGTTAGATCATGTAATGTTCATGAATCATTAAATGGTGTAACACTGATGCCCTCTAGTGGTTAAATCATGTAATGTTCATGATTCATTAAATGGTGTAACACTGCTGCGCTCTAGTGGTTAAATCATGTAATTTTTATGATTCATTAAATGGTGTAACACTGCTGCCCTCTAGTGGTTAAATCATGTAATGTTCATGATTCATTAAATGGTGTAACACTGCTGCCCTCTAGTGGTTAAATCATGTAATGTTCATGATTCATTAAATGGTGTAACACTGCTGCCCTCGAGTGGTTAAATCATGTAATGTTCATGATTCATTAAATGGTGTAACACTGCTGCCCTCTAGTGGTTAAATCATGTAATGTTTATGATTCATTAAATGGTGTAACACTGCTGCCCTCCAGTGGTTAAATCGTGTAATCTTTCATGATTCATTAAATGGTGTAACACTGCTGCCCTCTAGTGGTTAAATTGTGTAATGTTCATGAATCATTAAATGGTGTAACACTGCTGCCCTCTAGTGGTTAAATCGTGTAATGTTCATGATTCATTAAATGGTGTAACACTGCTGCCCTCTAGTGGTTAAATCATGTAATGTTGATGATTCAGTAAATGGTGTAACACTGCTGCCCTCCAGTGGTTAAATCATGTAATCTTTCATGATTCATTAAATGGTGTAACACTGCTGCCCTCTAGTGGTTAAATCGTGTAATGTTCATGATTCATTAAATGGTGTAACACTGCTGCCCTCTAGTGGTTAAATCATGTAATGATCATGAATCATTAAATGGTGTAACACTGCTGCCCTCTAGTGGTTAAATCGTGTAATGTTCATGATTCATTAAATGGTGTAACACTGCTGCGCTCTAGTGGTTAAATCATGTAATGTTTATGATTCATTAAATGGTGTAACACTGCTGCCCTCTAGTGGTTAAATCGTGTAATGTTCATGATTCATTAAATGGTGTAACACTGCTGCCCTCTAGTAGTTAAATCGTGTAATGTTTATGATTCATTAAATGGTGTAACACTGCTGCCCTCTAGTGGTTAAATCGTGTAATGTTTATGATTCATTAAATGGTGTAACACTGCTGCCCTCCAGTGGTTAAATCATGTAATCTTTCATGATTCATTAAATGGTGTAACACTGCTGCCCTCTAGTGGTTAAATCATGTAATGTCCATGATTCATTAAATGGTGTAACACTGCTGCCCTCTAGTGGTTAAATCGTGTAATGTTCATGATTCATTAAATGGTGTAACACTGCTGCCCTCTAGTGGTTAAATCATGTAATTTTTCATGATTCATTGAATGGTGTAACACTGCTGCCCTCTAGTGGTTAAATCATGTAATGATCATGAATCATTAAATGGTGTAACACTGCTGCCCTCTAGTGGTTAAATCGTGTAATGTTCATGATTCATTAAATGGTGTAACACTGCTGCCCTCTAGTGGTTAAATCATGTGATGTTTATGATTCATTAAATGGTGTAACACTGCTGCCCTCTAGTGGTTAAATCGTGTAATGTTCATGATTCATTAAATGGTGTAACACTGCTGCCCTCTAGTGGTTAAATCGTGTAATGTTTATGATTCAGTAAATGGTGTAACACTGCTGCCCTCTAGTGGTTAAATCGTGTAATGTTTATGATTCATTAAATGGTGTAACACTGCTGCCCTCTAGTGGTTAAATCGTGTAATGTTTATGATTCAGTAAATGGTGTAACACTGCTGCCCTCCAGTGGTTAAATCATGTAATATTTCATGATTCATTAAATGGTGTAACACTGCTGCCCTCTAGTGGTTAAATCATGTAATATCCATGATTCATTAAATGGTATAACACTGCTGCCCTCTAGTGGTTAAATCATGTCATGTCCATGATTCATTAAATGGTGTAACGCTGCTGCCCTCTTGTGGTTAAATCGTGTAATGTTCATGATTCATTAAATGGTGTAACACTGCTGCCCTCTAGTGGTTAAATCGTGTAATGTTCATGATTCATTAAATGGTGTAACACTGCTGCACTCTAATGGTTAAATCGTGTGATGTTCATGATTCATTAAATGGTGTAACACTGCTGCCCTCTAGTGGTTAAATCATGTAATGTTCATGATTCATTGAATGGTGTAACACTGCTGCCCTCCAGTGGTTAAATCATGTAATCTTTCATGATTCATTAAATGGTGAAACACTGCTGCCCTCTAGTGGTTAAATTATGTCATGTCCATGATTCATTAAATGGTGTAACACTGCTGCCCTCTAGTGGTTAAATCATGTAATGCTCATGATTCATTAAATGGTGTAACACTGTTGCCCTCTAGTGGTTAGATCATGTAATGTTCATGAATCATTAAATGGTGTAACACTGATGCCCTCTAGTGGTTAAATCATGTAATGTTCATGATTCATTAAATGGTGTAACACTGCTGCGCTCTAGTGGTTAAATCATGTAATTTTTATGATTCATTAAATGGTGTAACACTGCTGCCCTCTAGTGGTTAAATCATGTAATGTTCATGATTCATTAAATGGTGTAACACTGCTGCCCTCTAGTGGTTAAATCATGTAATGTTCATGATTCATTAAATGGTGTAACACTGCTGCCCTCGAGTGGTTAAATCATGTAATGTTCATGATTCATTAAATGGTGTAACACTGCTGCCCTCTAGTGGTTAAATCATGTAATGTTTATGATTCATTAAATGGTGTAACACTGCTGCCCTCCAGTGGTTAAATCGTGTAATCTTTCATGATTCATTAAATGGTGTAACACTGCTGCCCTCTAGTGGTTAAATTGTGTAATGTTCATGAATCATTAAATGGTGTAACACTGCTGCCCTCTAGTGGTTAAATCGTGTAATGTTCATGATTCATTAAATGGTGTAACACTGCTGCCCTCTAGTGGTTAAATCATGTAATGTTGATGATTCAGTAAATGGTGTAACACTGCTGCCCTCCAGTGGTTAAATCATGTAATCTTTCATGATTCATTAAATGGTGTAACACTGCTGCCCTCTAGTGGTTAAATCGTGTAATGTTCATGATTCATTAAATGGTGTAACACTGCTGCCCTCTAGTGGTTAAATCATGTAATGATCATGAATCATTAAATGGTGTAACACTGCTGCCCTCTAGTGGTTAAATCGTGTAATGTTCATGATTCATTAAATGGTGTAACACTGCTGCGCTCTAGTGGTTAAATCATGTAATGTTTATGATTCATTAAATGGTGTAACACTGCTGCCCTCTAGTGGTTAAATCGTGTAATGTTCATGATTCATTAAATGGTGTAACACTGCTGCCCTCTAGTAGTTAAATCGTGTAATGTTTATGATTCATTAAATGGTGTAACACTGCTGCCCTCTAGTGGTTAAATCGTGTAATGTTTATGATTCATTAAATGGTGTAACACTGCTGCCCTCCAGTGGTTAAATCATGTAATATTTCATGATTCATTAAATGGTGTAACACTGCTGCCCTCTAGTGGTTAAATCATGTAATATACATGATTCATTAAATGGTATAACACTGCTGCCCTGTAGTGGTTAAATCGTGTAATGTTCATGAATCATTAAATGGTGTCACACTGCTGCCCTCTAGTGGTTAAATCATGTAATGTCCATGATTCATTAAATGGTGTAACACTGCTGCCCTCTAGTGGTTAAATCGTGTAATGTTCATGATTCATTAAATGGTGTAACACTGCTGCCCTCTAGTGGTTAAATCATGTAATTTTTCATGATTCATTAAATGGTGTAACACTGCTGCCCTCTAGTGGTTAAATCATGTAATGATCATGAATCATTAAATGGTGTAACACTGCTGCCCTCTAGTGGTTAAATCGTGTAATGTTCATGATTCATTAAATGGTGTAACACTGCTGCGCTCTAGTGGTTAAATTATGTAATGTTTATGATTCATTAAATGGTGTAACACTGCTGCCCTCTAGTGGTTAAATCGTGTAATTTTCATGATTCATTAAATGGTGTAACACTGCTGCCCTCTAGTAGTTAAATCGTGTAATGTTTATGATTCATTAAATGGTGTAACACTGCTGCCCTCTAGTGGTTAAATCGTGTAATGTTTATGATTCATTAAATGGTGTAACACTGCTGCCCTCCAGTGGTTAAATCGTGTAATGTTCATGAATCATTAAATGGTGTAACACTGCTGCCCTCTAGTGGTTAAATCGTGTAATGTTCATGATTCATTAAATGGTGTAACACTGCTGCCCTCCAGTGGTTAAATCATGTAATCTTTCATGATTCATTAAATGGTGTAAGACTGCTGCCCTCTAGTGGTTAAATCATGTAATGTTCATGAATCATTAAATGGTGTAACACTGCTGCACTCTTGTGGTTAAATCATGTGATGTTCATGATTCATTAAATGGTGTAACACTGCTGCCCTCTAGTGGTTAAATAGTGTAATGTTTATGATTCATTAAATGGTGTAACACTGTTGCCCTCTGGTGGTTAAATCATGACATTTTTCATGATTCATTAAATGGTGTAACACTGCTGCCCTCTAGTGGTTAAATCATGTAATGTCCATGATTCATTAAATGGTGTAACACTGCTGCTCTCTAGTGGTTAAATCATGTGATGTTCATGATTCATTAAATGGTGTAACACTGCTGCCCTCTAGTGGTTAAATAGTGTAATGTTTATGATGCATTAAATGGTGTAACACTGCTGCCCTCTAGTGGTTAAATCGTGTAATGTTCATGATTCATTAAATGGTGTAACACTGCTGCCCTCTAGTGGTTAAATCGTGCAATGTTCATGATTCATTAAATGGTGTAACACTGCTGCCCTCTAGTGGTTAAATAGTGTAATGTTTATGATTCATTAAATGGTGTAACACTGCTGCCCTCTAGTGGTTAAATCGTGTAATGTTCATGATTCATTAAATGGTGTAACACTGCTGCCCTCTAGTGGTTAAATCGTGCAATGTTCATGATTCATTAAATGGTGTAACACTGCTGCCCTCAAGTGGTTAAATCATGTAATGTTTATGATTCATTAAATGGTGTAACACTGTTGCCCTCTAGTGGTTAAATCATGACATTTTTCATGATTCATTAAATGGTGTAACACTGCTGCCCTCTAGTGGTTAAATCATGTAATGTCCATGATTCATTAAATGGTGTAACACTGCTGCCCTCTAGTGGTTAAATCGTGTAATGTTCATGATTCATTAAATGGTGTAACACTGCTGCCCTCTAGTGGTTAAATCATGTAATTTTTCATGATTCATTAAATGGTGTAACACTGCTGCCCTCTAGTGGTTAAATCATGTAATGATCATGAATCATTAAATGGTGTAACACTGCTGCCCTCTAGTGGTTAAATCGTGTAATGTTCATGATTCATTAAATGGTGTAACACTGCTGCGCTCTAGTGGTTAAATCATGTAATGTTTATGATTCAGTAAATGGTGTAACACTGCTGCCCTCTAGTGGTTAAATCGTGTAATGTTCATGATTCATTAAATGGTGTAACACTGCTGCCCTCTAGTAGTTAAATCGTGTAATGTTTATGATTCATTAAATGGTGTAACACTGCTGCCCTCTAGTGGTTAAATCGTGTAATGTTCATGATTCATTAAATGGTGTAACACTGCTGCCCTCTAGTGGTTAAATCATGTAATATTTCATGATTCATTAAATGGTGTAACACTGCTGCCCTCTAGTGGTTAAATCATGTAATATCCATGATTCAGTAAATGGTATAACACTGCTGCCCTCTAGTGGTTAAATCATGTAATGTTTATGATTCATTAAATGGTGTAACACTGCTGCCCTCTAGTGGTTAAATCGTGTAATGTTCATGATTCATTAAATGGTGTAACACTGCTGCCCTCTAGTAGTTAAATCGTGTAATGTTTATGATTCATTAAATGGTGTAACACTGCTGCCCTCTAGTGGTTAAATCGTGTAATGTTTATGATTCATTAAATGGTGTAACACTGCTGCCCTCCAGTGGTTAAATCATGTAATATTTCATGATTCATTAAATGGTGTAACACTGCTGCCCTCTAGTGGTTAAATCATGTAATATACATGATTCATTAAATGGTATAACACTGCTGCCCTGTAGTGGTTAAATCGTGTAATGTTCATGAATCATTAAATGGTGTCACACTGCTGCCCTCTAGTGGTTAAATCATGTAATGTCCATGATTCATTAAATGGTGTAACACTGCTGCCCTCTAGTGGTTAAATCGTGTAATGTTCATGATTCATTAAATGGTGTAACACTGCTGCCCTCTAGTGGTTAAATCATGTAATTTTTCATGATTCATTAAATGGTGTAACACTGCTGCCCTCTAGTGGTTAAATCATGTAATGATCATGAATCATTAAATGGTGTAACACTGCTGCCCTCTAGTGGTTAAATCGTGTAATGTTCATGATTCATTAAATGGTGTAACACTGCTGCGCTCTAGTGGTTAAATTATGTAATGTTTATGATTCATTAAATGGTGTAACACTGCTGCCCTCTAGTGGTTAAATCGTGTAATTTTCATGATTCATTAAATGGTGTAACACTGCTGCCCTCTAGTAGTTAAATCGTGTAATGTTTATGATTCATTAAATGGTGTAACACTGCTGCCCTCTAGTGGTTAAATCGTGTAATGTTTATGATTCATTAAATGGTGTAACACTGCTGCCCTCCAGTGGTTAAATCGTGTAATGTTCATGAATCATTAAATGGTGTAACACTGCTGCCCTCTAGTGGTTAAATCGTGTAATGTTCATGATTCATTAAATGGTGTAACACTGCTGCCCTCCAGTGGTTAAATCATGTAATCTTTCATGATTCATTAAATGGTGTAAGACTGCTGCCCTCTAGTGGTTAAATCATGTAATGTTCATGAATCATTAAATGGTGTAACACTGCTGCACTCTTGTGGTTAAATCATGTGATGTTCATGATTCATTAAATGGTGTAACACTGCTGCCCTCTAGTGGTTAAATAGTGTAATGTTTATGATTCATTAAATGGTGTAACACTGTTGCCCTCTGGTGGTTAAATCATGACATTTTTCATGATTCATTAAATGGTGTAACACTGCTGCCCTCTAGTGGTTAAATCATGTAATGTCCATGATTCATTAAATGGTGTAACACTGCTGCTCTCTAGTGGTTAAATCATGTGATGTTCATGATTCATTAAATGGTGTAACACTGCTGCCCTCTAGTGGTTAAATAGTGTAATGTTTATGATGCATTAAATGGTGTAACACTGCTGCCCTCTAGTGGTTAAATCGTGTAATGTTCATGATTCATTAAATGGTGTAACACTGCTGCCCTCTAGTGGTTAAATCGTGCAATGTTCATGATTCATTAAATGGTGTAACACTGCTGCCCTCTAGTGGTTAAATAGTGTAATGTTTATGATTCATTAAATGGTGTAACACTGCTGCCCTCTAGTGGTTAAATCGTGTAATGTTCATGATTCATTAAATGGTGTAACACTGCTGCCCTCTAGTGGTTAAATCGTGCAATGTTCATGATTCATTAAATGGTGTAACACTGCTGCCCTCAAGTGGTTAAATCATGTAATGTTTATGATTCATTAAATGGTGTAACACTGTTGCCCTCTAGTGGTTAAATCATGACATTTTTCATGATTCATTAAATGGTGTAACACTGCTGCCCTCTAGTGGTTAAATCATGTAATGTCCATGATTCATTAAATGGTGTAACACTGCTGCCCTCTAGTGGTTAAATCGTGTAATGTTCATGATTCATTAAATGGTGTAACACTGCTGCCCTCTAGTGGTTAAATCATGTAATTTTTCATGATTCATTAAATGGTGTAACACTGCTGCCCTCTAGTGGTTAAATCATGTAATGATCATGAATCATTAAATGGTGTAACACTGCTGCCCTCTAGTGGTTAAATCGTGTAATGTTCATGATTCATTAAATGGTGTAACACTGCTGCGCTCTCGTGGTTAAATCATGTAATGTTTATGATTCAGTAAATGGTGTAACACTGCTGCCCTCTAGTGGTTAAATCGTGTAATGTTCATGATTCATTAAATGGTGTAACACTGCTGCCCTCTAGTAGTTAAATCGTGTAATGTTTATGATTCATTAAATGGTGTAACACTGCTGCCCTCTAGTGGTTAAATCGTGTAATGTTCATGATTCATTAAATGGTGTAACACTGCTGCCCTCTAGTGGTTAAATCATGTAATATTTCATGATTCATTAAATGGTGTAACACTGCTGCCCTCTAGTGGTTAAATCATGTAATATCCATGATTCAGTAAATGGTATAACACTGCTGCCCTCTAGTGGTTAAATCATGTAATGTTTATGATTCATTAAATGGTGTAACACTGCTGCCCTCTAGTGGTTAAATCGTGTAATGTTCATGATTCATTAAATGGTGTAACACTGCTGCCCTCTAGTAGTTAAATCGTGTAATGTTTATGATTCATTAAATGGTGTAACACTGCTGCCCTCTAGTGGTTAAATCGTGTAATGTTTATGATTCATTAAATGGTGTAACACTGCTGCCCTCCAGTGGTTAAATCATGTAATATTTCATGATTCATTAAATGGTGTAACACTGCTGCCCTCTAGTGGTTAAATCATGTAATATACATGATTCATTAAATGGTATAACACTGCTGCCCTGTAGTGGTTAAATCGTGTAATGTTCATGAATCATTAAATGGTGTCACACTGCTGCCCTCTAGTGGTTAAATCATGTAATGTCCATGATTCATTAAATGGTGTAACACTGCTGCCCTCTAGTGGTTAAATCGTGTAATGTTCATGATTCATTAAATGGTGTAACACTGCTGCCCTCTAGTGGTTAAATCATGTAATTTTTCATGATTCATTAAATGGTGTAACACTGCTGCCCTCTAGTGGTTAAATCATGTAATGATCATGAATCATTAAATGGTGTAACACTGCTGCCCTCTAGTGGTTAAATCGTGTAATGTTCATGATTCATTAAATGGTGTAACACTGCTGCGCTCTAGTGGTTAAATTATGTAATGTTTATGATTCATTAAATGGTGTAACACTGCTGCCCTCTAGTGGTTAAATCGTGTAATTTTCATGATTCATTAAATGGTGTAACACTGCTGCCCTCTAGTAGTTAAATCGTGTAATGTTTATGATTCATTAAATGGTGTAACACTGCTGCCCTCTAGTGGTTAAATCGTGTAATGTTTATGATTCATTAAATGGTGTAACACTGCTGCCCTCCAGTGGTTAAATCGTGTAATGTTCATGAATCATTAAATGGTGTAACACTGCTGCCCTCTAGTGGTTAAATCGTGTAATGTTCATGATTCATTAAATGGTGTAACACTGCTGCCCTCCAGTGGTTAAATCATGTAATCTTTCATGATTCATTAAATGGTGTAAGACTGCTGCCCTCTAGTGGTTAAATCATGTAATGTTCATGAATCATTAAATGGTGTAACACTGCTGCACTCTTGTGGTTAAATCATGTGATGTTCATGATTCATTAAATGGTGTAACACTGCTGCCCTCTAGTGGTTAAATAGTGTAATGTTTATGATTCATTAAATGGTGTAACACTGTTGCCCTCTGGTGGTTAAATCATGACATTTTTCATGATTCATTAAATGGTGTAACACTGCTGCCCTCTAGTGGTTAAATCATGTAATGTCCATGATTCATTAAATGGTGTAACACTGCTGCTCTCTAGTGGTTAAATCATGTGATGTTCATGATTCATTAAATGGTGTAACACTGCTGCCCTCTAGTGGTTAAATAGTGTAATGTTTATGATGCATTAAATGGTGTAACACTGCTGCCCTCTAGTGGTTAAATCGTGTAATGTTCATGATTCATTAAATGGTGTAACACTGCTGCCCTCTAGTGGTTAAATCGTGCAATGTTCATGATTCATTAAATGGTGTAACACTGCTGCCCTCTAGTGGTTAAATAGTGTAATGTTTATGATTCATTAAATGGTGTAACACTGCTGCCCTCTAGTGGTTAAATCGTGTAATGTTCATGATTCATTAAATGGTGTAACACTGCTGCCCTCTAGTGGTTAAATCGTGCAATGTTCATGATTCATTAAATGGTGTAACACTGCTGCCCTCAAGTGGTTAAATCATGTAATGTTTATGATTCATTAAATGGTGTAACACTGTTGCCCTCTAGTGGTTAAATCATGACATTTTTCATGATTCATTAAATGGTGTAACACTGCTGCCCTCTAGTGGTTAAATCATGTAATGTCCATGATTCATTAAATGGTGTAACACTGCTGCCCTCTAGTGGTTAAATCGTGTAATGTTCATGATTCATTAAATGGTGTAACACTGCTGCCCTCTAGTGGTTAAATCATGTAATTTTTCATGATTCATTAAATGGTGTAACACTGCTGCCCTCTAGTGGTTAAATCATGTAATGATCATGAATCATTAAATGGTGTAACACTGCTGCCCTCTAGTGGTTAAATCGTGTAATGTTCATGATTCATTAAATGGTGTAACACTGCTGCGCTCTAGTGGTTAAATCATGTAATGTTTATGATTCAGTAAATGGTGTAACACTGCTGCCCTCTAGTGGTTAAATCGTGTAATGTTCATGATTCATTAAATGGTGTAACACTGCTGCCCTCTAGTAGTTAAATCGTGTAATGTTTATGATTCATTAAATGGTGTAACACTGCTGCCCTCTAGTGGTTAAATCGTGTAATGTTCATGATTCATTAAATGGTGTAACACTGCTGCCCTCTAGTGGTTAAATCATGTAATATTTCATGATTCATTAAATGGTGTAACACTGCTGCCCTCTAGTGGTTAAATCATGTAATATCCATGATTCAGTAAATGGTATAACACTGCTGCCCTCTAGTGGTTAAATCATGTAATGTTTATGATTCATTAAATGGTGTAACACTGCTGCCCTCTAGTGGTTAAATCATGTAATGTTCATGAATCATTAAATGGTGTAACACTGATGCCTTCTAGTAGTTAAATCATGTAATGTTCATGATTCATTAAATGGTGTAACACTGCTGCGCTCTAGTGGTTAAATCATGTAATGTCCATGATTCATTAAATGGTGTAACACTGCTGCCCTCTAGTGGTTAAATCGTGTAATGTTTATGATTCATTAAATGGTGTAACACTGCTGCCCTCTAGTGGTTAAATCATGTAATGTTCATGATTCATTAAATGGTGTAACACTGCTGCCCTCTAGTGGTTAAATCGTGTAATGTTCATGATTCATTAAATGGTGTAACACTGCTGCCGTCTAGTGGTTAAATCGTGTAATGTTCATGATTCATTAAATGGTGTAACACTGCTGCCCTCTAGTGGTTAAATCATGTAATGTTGATGATTCATTAAATGGTGTAACACTGCTGCCCTCCAGTGGTTAAATCATGTAATCTTTCATGATTCATTAAATGGTGTAACACTGCTGCCCTCTAGTGGTTAAATCATGTAATGTCCATGATTCATTAAATGGTGTAACACTGCTGCCCTCCAGTGGTTAAATCATGTAATCTTTCATGATTCATTAAATGGTGTAACACTGCTGCCCTCTAGTGGTTAAATCATGTAATGTCCATGATTCATTAAATGGTGTAACACTGCTGCCCTCTAGTGGTTAAATCGTGTAATGTTCATGAATCATTAAATGGTGTAACACTGCTGCCCTCTAGTGGTTAAATCATGTGATGTTCATGATTCATTAAATGGTGTAACACTGCTGCCCTCCAGTGGTTAAATCATGTAATCTTTCATGATTCATTAAATGGTGTAACACTGCTGTCCTCTAGTGGTTAAATCATGTAATGTCCATGATTCATTAAATGGTGTAACACTGCTTCCCTCCAGTTGTTAAATCATGTAATCTTTCATGATTCATTAAATGGTGTAACACTGCTGCCCTCTAGTGGTTAAATCATGTAATGTCCATCATTCATTAAATGGTGTAACACTGCTGCCCTCTAGTGGTTAAATCATGTAATGTTCATGAATCATTAAATGGTGTAACACTGCTGCACTCTTGTGGTTAAATCATGTGATGTTCATGATTCATTAAATGGTGTAACACTGCTGCCCTCTAGTGGTTAAATCATGACATTTTTCATGATTCATTAAATGGTGTAACACTGCTGCCCTCTAGTGGCTAAATCATGTAATGTCCATGATTCATTAAATGGTGTAACACTGCTGCCCTCTAGTGGTTAAATCATGTGATGTTCATGATTCATTAAATGGTGTAACACTGCTGCCCTCTAGTGGTTAAATAGTGTAATGTTTATGATTCATTAAATGGTGTAACACTGCTGCCCTCTAGTGGTTAAATCGTGTAATGTTCATGATTCATTAAATGGTGTAACACTGCTGCCCTCAAGTGGTTAAATCATGTAATGTTTATGATTCATTAAATGGTGTAACACTGTTGTCCTCTAGTGGTTAAATCATGACATTTTTCATGATTAATTAAATGGTGTAACACTGCTGCCCTCTAGTGGTTAAATCATGTAATGTCCGTGATTCATTAAATGGTGTAACACTGCTGCCCTCTAGTGGTTAAATCGTGTAATGTTCATGATTCATTAAATGGTGTAACACTGCTGCCCTCTAGTGGTTAAATCATGTAATTTTTCATGATTCATTAAATGGTGTAACACTGCTGCCCTCTAGTGGTTAAATCATGTAATGATCATGAATCATTAAATGGTGTAACACTGCTGCCCTCTAGTGGTTAAATCATGTAATGTTCATGATTCATTAAATGGTGTAACACTGCTGCCCTCTAGTGGTTAAATCATGTAATGTTCATGATTCATTAAATGGTGTAACACTGCTGCCCTCCAGTGGTTAAATCATGTAATCTTTCATGATTCATTAAATGGTGAAACACTGCTGCCCTCTAGTGGTTAAATTATGTCATGTCCATGATTCATTAAATGGTGTAACACTGCTGCCCTCTAGTGGTTAAATCGTGTAATGTTTATGATTCATTAAATGGTGTAACACTGCTGCCCTCTAGTGGTTAAATCATGTAATGCTCATGATTCATTAAATGGTGTAACACTGCTGCCCTCCAGTGGTTAAATCGTGTAATCTTCATGATTCATTAAATGGTGTAACACTGCTGCCCTCTAGTGGTTAAATCGTGTAATGTTCATGAATCATTAAATGGTGTAACACTGCTGCCCTCTAGTGGTTAAATCGTGTAATGTTCATGATTCATTAAATGGTGTAACACTGCTGCCCTCTAGTGGTTAAATCATGTAATGTTGATGATTCATTAAATGGTGTAACACTGCTGCCCTCCATTGGTTAAATCATGTAATCTTTCATGATTCATTAAATGGTGTAACACTGCTGCCCTCTAGTGGTTAAATCATGTAATGTCCATGATTCATTAAATGGTGTAACACTGCTGCCCTCCAGTGGTTAAATCATGTAATCTTTCATGATTCATTAAATGGTGTAACACTGCTGCCCTCTAGTGGTTAAATCATGTAATGCCCATGATTCATTAAATGGTGTAACACTGCTGCCCTCTAGTTGTTAAATCATGTAATGTTCACGAATCATTAAATGGTGTAACACTGCTGCACTCTTGTGGTTAAATCATGTGATGTTCATGATTCATTAAATGGTGTAACACTGCTGCCTCTAGTGGTTAAATAGTGTAATGTTCATGATTCATTAAATGGTGTAACACTGTTGCCCTCTAGTGGTTAAATCATGTAATCTTTCATGATTCATTAAATGGTGAAACACTGCTGCCCTCTAGTGGTTAAATTATGTCATGTCCATGATTCATTAAATGGTGTAACACTGCTGCCCTCTAGTGGTTAAATCGTGTAATGTTCATGAATCATTAAATGGTGTAACACTGCTGCCCTCTAGTGGTTAAATCGTGTAATGTTCATGATTCATTAAATGGTGTAACACTGTTGCCCTCTAGTGGTTAAATCATGACATTTTTCATGATTCATTAAATGGTGTAACACTGCTGCCCTCTAGTGGTTAAATCATGTAATGTCCATGATTCATTAAATGGTGTAACACTGCTGCCCTCTAGTCGTTAAATCGTGTAATGTTCATGATTCATTAAATGGTGTAACACTGCTGCCCTCTAGTGGTTAAATCATGTAATTTTTCATGATTCATTAAATGGTGTAACACTGCTGCCCTCTAGTGGTTAAATCATGTAATGATCATGAATCATTAAATGGTTTAACACTGCTGCCCTCTAGTGGTTAAATCGTGTAATGTTCATGATTCATTAAATGGTGTAACACTGCTGCGCTCTAGTGGTTAAATCATGTAATGTTTATGATTCATTAAATGGTGTAACACTGCTGCCCTCTAGTCGTTAAATCGTGTAATGTTCATGATTCATTAAATGGTGTAACACTGCTGCCCTCTAGTAGTTAAATCGTGTAATGTTTATGATTCATTAAATGGTGTAACACTGCTGCCCTCTAGTGGTTAAATCGTGTAATGTTTATGATTCATTAAATGGTGTAACACTGCTGCCCTCCAGTGGTTAAATCATGTAATATTTCATGATTCATTAAATGGTGTAACACTGCTGCCCTCTAGTGGTTAAATCATGTAATATCCATGATTCATTAAATGGTATAACACTGCTGCCCTCTAGTGGTTAAATCATGTATTGTTTATGATTCATTAAATGGTGTAACACTGCTGCCCTCTAGTGGTTAAATCATGTAATTTTTCATGATTCATTAAATGGTGTAACACTGCTGCCCTCCAGTGGTTAAATCATGTAATCTTTCATGATTCATTAAATGGTGAAACACTGCTGCCCTCTAGTGGTTAAATTATGTCATGTCCATGATTCATTAAATGGTGTAACACTGCTGCCCTCTCGTGGTTAAATCGTGTAATGTTCATGATTCATTAAATGGTGTAACACTGCTGCCCTCTAGTGGTTAAATCGTGTAATGTTTATGATTCATTAAATGGTGTAACACTGCTGCCCTCTAGTGGTTAAATCGTGTAATGTTTATGATTCATTAAATGGTGTAACACTGCTGCCGTCTAGTGGTTAAATCGTGTAATGTTCATGATTCATTAAATGGTGTAACACTGCTGCACTCTAATGGTTAAATCGTGTGATGTTCATGATTCATTAAATGGTGTAACACTGCTGCCCTCTAGTGGTTAAATCATGTAATGTTCATGATTCATTAAATGGTGTAACACTGCTGCCCTCCAGTGGTTAAATCATGTAATCTTTCATGATTCATTAAATGGTGAAACACTGCTGCCCTCTAGTGGTTAAATTATGTCATGTCCATGATTCATTAAATGGTGTAACACTGCTGCCCTCTAGTGGTTAAATCGTGTAATGTTTATGATTCATTAAATGGTGTAACACTGCTGCCCTCTAGTGGTTAAATCATGTAATGCTCATGATTCATTAAATGGTGTAACACTGCTGCCCTCCAGTGGTTAAATCGTGTAATCTTCATGATTCATTAAATGGTGTAACACTGCTGCCCTCTAGTGGTTAAATCGTGTAATGTTCATGATTCATTAAATGGTGTAACACTGCTGCCCTCTAGTGGTTAAATCATGTAATGTTGATGATTCATTAAATGGTGTAACACTGCTGCCCTCCAGTGGTTAAATCATGTAATCTTTCATGATTCATTAAATGGTGTAACACTGCTGCCCTCTAGTGGTTAAATCATGTAATGTCCATGATTCATTAAATGGTGTAACACTGCTGCCCTCCAGTGGTTAAATCATGTAATCTTTCATGATTCATTAAATGGTGTAACACTGCTGCCCTCTAGTGGTTAAATCATGTAATGCCCATGATTCATTAAATGGTGTAACACTGCTGCCCTCTAGTTGTTAAATCATGTAATGTTCATGAATCATTAAATGGTGTAACACTGCTGCACTCTTGTGGTTAAATCATGTGATGTTCATGATTCATTAAATGGTGTAACACTGCTGCCTCTAGTGGTTAAATAGTGTAATGTTCATGATTCATTAAATGGTGTAACACTGTTGCCCTCTAGTGGTTAAATCATGTAATCTTTCATGATTCATTAAATGGTGAAACACTGCTGCCCTCTAGTGGTTAAATTATGTCATGTCCATGATTCATTAAATGGTGTAACACTGCTGCCCTCTAGTGGTTAAATCGTGTAATGTTCATGAATCATTAAATGGTGTAACACTGCTGCCCTCTAGTGGTTAAATCGTGTAATGTTCATGATTCATTAAATGGTGTAACACTGCTGCCCTCTAGTGGTTAAATCATGTAATGTTGATGATTCAGTAAATGGTGTAACACTGCTGCCCTCCAGTGGTTAAATCATGTAATCTTTCATGATTCATTAAATGGTGTAACACTGCTGCCCTCTAGTGGTTAAATCATGTAATGTCCATGATTCATTAAATGGTGTAACACTGCTGCCCTCTAGTGGTTAAATTGTGTAATGTTCATGATTCATTAAATGGTGTAACACTGCTGCCCTCTAGTGGTTAAATCATGTAATTTTTCATGATTCATTGAATGGTGTAACACTGCTGCCCTCTAGTGGTTAAATCATGTAATGATCATGAATCATTAAATGGTGTAACACTGCTGCCCTCTAGTGGTTAAATCGTGTAATGTTCATGATTCATTAAATGGTGTAACACTGCTGCCCTCTAGTGGTTAAATCATGTAATGTTTATGATTCATTAAATGGTGTAACACTGCTGCCCTCTAGTGGTTAAATCGTGTAATGTTCATGATTCATTAAATGGTGTAACACTGCTGCCCTCTAGTGGTTAAATCATGTAATCTTTCATGATTCATTAAATGGTGTAACACTGCTGCCCTCTAGTGGTTAAATCATGTAATGCCCATGATTCATTAAATGGTGTAACACTGCTGCCCTCTAGTTGTTAAATCATGTAATGTTCACGAATCATTAAATGGTGTAACACTGCTGCACTCTTGTGGTTAAATCATGTGATGTTCATGATTCATTAAATGGTGTAACACTGCTGCCTCTAGTGGTTAAATAGTGTAATGTTCATGATTCATTAAATGGTGTAACACTGTTGCCCTCTAGTGGTTAAATCATGTAATCTTTCATGATTCATTAAATGGTGAAACACTGCTGCCCTCTAGTGGTTAAATTATGTCATGTCCATGATTCATTAAATGGTGTAACACTGCTGCCCTCTAGTGGTTAAATCGTGTAATGTTCATGAATCATTAAATGGTGTAACACTGCTGCCCTCTAGTGGTTAAATCGTGTAATGTTCATGATTCATTAAATGGTGTAACACTGTTGCCCTCTAGTGGTTAAATCATGACATTTTTCATGATTCATTAAATGGTGTAACACTGCTGCCCTCTAGTGGTTAAATCATGTAATGTCCATGATTCATTAAATGGTGTAACACTGCTGCCCTCTAGTCGTTAAATCGTGTAATGTTCATGATTCATTAAATGGTGTAACACTGCTGCCCTCTAGTGGTTAAATCATGTAATTTTTCATGATTCATTAAATGGTGTAACACTGCTGCCCTCTAGTGGTTAAATCATGTAATGATCATGAATCATTAAATGGTTTAACACTGCTGCCCTCTAGTGGTTTAATCGTGTAATGTTCATGATTCATTAAATGGTGTAACACTGCTGCGCTCTAGTGGTTAAATCATGTAATGTTTATGATTCATTAAATGGTGTAACACTGCTGCCCTCTAGTCGTTAAATCGTGTAATGTTCATGATTCATTAAATGGTGTAACACTGCTGCCCTCTAGTAGTTAAATCGTGTAATGTTTATGATTCATTAAATGGTGTAACACTGCTGCCCTCTAGTGGTTAAATCGTGTAATGTTTATGATTCATTAAATGGTGTAACACTGCTGCCCTCCAGTGGTTAAATCATGTAATATTTCATGATTCATTAAATGGTGTAACACTGCTGCCCTCTAGTGGTTAAATCATGTAATATCCATGATTCATTAAATGGTATAACACTGCTGCCCTCTAGTGGTTAAATCATGTATTGTTTATGATTCATTAAATGGTGTAACACTGCTGCCCTCTAGTGGTTAAATCATGTAATTTTTCATGATTCATTAAATGGTGTAACACTGCTGCCCTCCAGTGGTTAAATCATGTAATCTTTCATGATTCATTAAATGGTGAAACACTGCTGCCCTCTAGTGGTTAAATTATGTCATGTCCATGATTCATTAAATGGTGTAACACTGCTGCCCTCTCGTGGTTAAATCGTGTAATGTTCATGATTCATTAAATGGTGTAACACTGCTGCCCTCTAGTGGTTAAATCGTGTAATGTTTATGATTCATTAAATGGTGTAACACTGCTGCCCTCTAGTGGTTAAATCGTGTAATGTTTATGATTCATTAAATGGTGTAACACTGCTGCCGTCTAGTGGTTAAATCGTGTAATGTTCATGATTCATTAAATGGTGTAACACTGCTGCACTCTAATGGTTAAATCGTGTGATGTTCATGATTCATTAAATGGTGTAACACTGCTGCCCTCTAGTGGTTAAATCATGTAATGTTCATGATTCATTAAATGGTGTAACACTGCTGCCCTCCAGTGGTTAAATCATGTAATCTTTCATGATTCATTAAATGGTGAAACACTGCTGCCCTCTAGTGGTTAAATTATGTCATGTCCATGATTCATTAAATGGTGTAACACTGCTGCCCTCTAGTGGTTAAATCGTGTAATGTTTATGATTCATTAAATGGTGTAACACTGCTGCCCTCTAGTGGTTAAATCATGTAATGCTCATGATTCATTAAATGGTGTAACACTGCTGCCCTCCAGTGGTTAAATCGTGTAATCTTCATGATTCATTAAATGGTGTAACACTGCTGCCCTCTAGTGGTTAAATCGTGTAATGTTCATGATTCATTAAATGGTGTAACACTGCTGCCCTCTAGTGGTTAAATCATGTAATGTTGATGATTCATTAAATGGTGTAACACTGCTGCCCTCCAGTGGTTAAATCATGTAATCTTTCATGATTCATTAAATGGTGTAACACTGCTGCCCTCTAGTGGTTAAATCATGTAATGTCCATGATTCATTAAATGGTGTAACACTGCTGCCCTCCAGTGGTTAAATCATGTAATCTTTCATGATTCATTAAATGGTGTAACACTGCTGCCCTCTAGTGGTTAAATCATGTAATGCCCATGATTCATTAAATGGTGTAACACTGCTGCCCTCTAGTTGTTAAATCATGTAATGTTCATGAATCATTAAATGGTGTAACACTGCTGCACTCTTGTGGTTAAATCATGTGATGTTCATGATTCATTAAATGGTGTAACACTGCTGCCTCTAGTGGTTAAATAGTGTAATGTTCATGATTCATTAAATGGTGTAACACTGTTGCCCTCTAGTGGTTAAATCATGTAATCTTTCATGATTCATTAAATGGTGAAACACTGCTGCCCTCTAGTGGTTAAATTATGTCATGTCCATGATTCATTAAATGGTGTAACACTGCTGCCCTCTAGTGGTTAAATCGTGTAATGTTCATGAATCATTAAATGGTGTAACACTGCTGCCCTCTAGTGGTTAAATCGTGTAATGTTCATGATTCATTAAATGGTGTAACACTGCTGCCCTCTAGTGGTTAAATCATGTAATGTTGATGATTCAGTAAATGGTGTAACACTGCTGCCCTCCAGTGGTTAAATCATGTAATCTTTCATGATTCATTAAATGGTGTAACACTGCTGCCCTCTAGTGGTTAAATCATGTAATGTCCATGATTCATTAAATGGTGTAACACTGCTGCCCTCTAGTGGTTAAATTGTGTAATGTTCATGATTCATTAAATGGTGTAACACTGCTGCCCTCTAGTGGTTAAATCATGTAATTTTTCATGATTCATTGAATGGTGTAACACTGCTGCCCTCTAGTGGTTAAATCATGTAATGATCATGAATCATTAAATGGTGTAACACTGCTGCCCTCTAGTGGTTAAATCGTGTAATGTTCATGATTCATTAAATGGTGTAACACTGCTGCCCTCTAGTGGTTAAATCATGTAATGTTTATGATTCATTAAATGGTGTAACACTGCTGCCCTCTAGTGGTTAAATCGTGTAATGTTCATGATTCATTAAATGGTGTAACACTGCTGCCCTCTAGTAGTTAAATCGTGTAATGTTTATGATTCATTAAATGGTGTAACACTGCTGCCCTCTAGTGGTTAAATCGTGTAATGTTTATGATTCAGTAAATGGTGTAACACTGCTGCCCTCCAGTGGTTAAATCATGTAATATTTCATGATTCATTAAATGGTGTAACACTGCTGCCCTCTAGTGGTTAAATCATGTAATATCCATGATTCATTAAATGGTATAACACTGCTGCCCTCTAGTGGTTAAATCATGTCATGTCCATGATTCATTAAATGGTGTAACGCTGCTGCCCTCTCGTGGTTAAATCGTGTAATGTTCATGATTCATTAAATGGTGTAACACTGCTGCCCTCTAGTGGTTAAATCGTGTAATGTTCATGATTCATTAAATGGTGTAACACTGCTGCACTCTAATGGTTAAATCGTGTGATGTTCATGATTCATTAAATGGTGTAACACTGCTGCCCTCTAGTGGTTAAATCATGTAATGCTCATGATTCATTGAATGGTGTAACACTGCTGCCCTCCAGTGGTTAAATCATGTAATCTTTCATGATTCATTAAATGGTGAAACACTGCTGCCCTCTAGTGGTTAAATTATGTCATGTCCATGATTCATTAAATGGTGTAACACTGCTGCCCTCTAGTGGTTAAATCATGTAATGCTCATGATTCATTAAATGGTGTAACACTGTTGCCCTCTAGTGGTTAGATCATGTAATGTTCATGAATCATTAAATGGTGTAACACTGATGCCCTCTAGTGGTTAAATCATGTAATGTTCATGATTCATTAAATGGTGTAACACTGCTGCGCTCTAGTGGTTAAATCATGTAATTTTTATGATTCATTAAATGGTGTAACACTGCTGCCGTCTAGTGGTTAAATCGTGTAATGTTCATGATTCATTAAATGGTGTAACACTGCTGCACTCTAATGGTTAAATCGTGTGATGTTCATGATTCATTAAATGGTGTAACACTGCTGCCCTCTAGTGGTTAAATCATGTAATGTTCATGATTCATTAAATGGTGTAACACTGCTGCCCTCCAGTGGTTAAATCATGTAATCTTTCATGATTCATTAAATGGTGAAACACTGCTGCCCTCTAGTGGTTAAATTATGTCATGTCCATGATTCATTAAATGGTGTAACACTGCTGCCCTCTAGTGGTTAAATCGTGTAATGTTTATGATTCATTAAATGGTGTAACACTGCTGCCCTCTAGTGGTTAAATCATGTAATGCTCATGATTCATTAAATGGTGTAACACTGCTGCCCTCCAGTGGTTAAATCGTGTAATCTTCATGATTCATTAAATGGTGTAACACTGCTGCCCTCTAGTGGTTAAATCGTGTAATTTTCATGAATCATTAAATGGTGTAACACTGCTGCCCTCTAGTGGTTAAATCGTGTAATGTTCATGATTCATTAAATGGTGTAACACTGCTGCCCTCTAGTGGTTAAATCATGTAATGTTGATGATTCATTAAATGGTGTAACACTGCTGCCCTCCAGTGGTTAAATCATGTAATCTTTCATGATTCATTAAATGGTGTAACACTGCTGCCCTCTAGTGGTTAAATCATGTAATGTCCATGATTCATTAAATGGTGTAACACTGCTGCCCTCCAGTGGTTAAATCATGTAATCTTTCATGATTCATTAAATGGTGTAACACTGCTGCCGTCTAGTGGTTAAATCGTGTAATGTTCATGATTCATTAAATGGTGTAAGACTGCTGCACTCTAATGGTTAAATCGTGTGATGTTCATGATTCATTAAATGGTGTAACACTGCTGCCCTCCAGTGGTTAAATCATGTAATCTTTCATGATTCATTAAATGGTGTAACACTGCTGCCGTCTAGTGGTTAAATCGTGTAATGTTCATGATTCATTAAATGGTGTAACACTGCTGCACTCTAATGGTTAAATCGTGTGATGTTCATGATTCATTAAATGGTGTAACACTGCTGCCCTCCAGTGGTTAAATCATGTAATCTTTCATGATTCATTAAATGGTGTAACACTGCTGCCGTCTAGTGGTTAAATCGTGTAATGTTCATGATTCATTAAATGGTGTAACACTGCTGCACTCTAATGGTTAAATCATGACATTTTTCATGATTCATTAAATGGTGTAACACTGCTGCCCTCTAGTGGTTAAATCGTGTAATGTTCATGATTCATTAAATGTTGTAACACTGCTGCACTCTAATGGTTAAATCGTGTGATGTTCATGATTCATTAAATGGTGTAACACTGCTGCCCTCTAGTGGTTAAATCGTGTAATGTTCATGATTCATTAAATGGTGTAACACTGTTGCCCTCTAGTGGTTAAGTCATGACATTTTTCATGATTCATTAAATGGTGTAACACTGCTGCCCTCTAGTGGTTAAATCATGTAATGTCCATGATTCATTAAATGGTGTAACACTGCTGCCCTCTAGTGGTTAAATCGTGTAATGTTCATGATTCATTAAATGGTGTAACACTGCTGCCCTCCAGTGGTTAAATCATGTAATCTTTCATGATTCATTAAATGGTGTAACACTGCTGCCCTCTAGTGGTTAAATCATGTAATGCCCATGATTCATTAAATGGTGTAACACTGCTGCCCTCTAGTGGTTAAATCATGTAATGTTCATGAATCATTAAATGGTGTAACACTGCTGCACTCTTGTGGTTAAATCATGTGATGTTCATGATTCATTAAATGGTCTAACACTGCTGCCCTCTAGTGGTTAAATAGTGTAATGTTTATGATTCATTAAATGGTGTAACACTGTTGCCCTCTAGTGGTTAAATCATGACATTTTTCATGATTCATTAAATGGTGTAACACTGCTGCCCTCTAGTGGTTAAATCATGTAATGTCCATGATTCATTAAATGGTGTAACACTGCTGCCCTCTAGTGGTTAAATCATGTGATGTTCATGATTCATTAAATGGTGTAACACTGCTGCCCTCTAGTGGTTAAATAGTGTAATGTTTATGATTCATTAAATGGTGTAACACTGCTGCCCTCTAGTGGTTAAATCGTGTAATGTTCATGATTCATTAAATGGTGTAACACTGCTGCCCTCTAGTGGTTAAATCGTGTAATGTTCATGATTCATTAAATGGTGTAACACTGCTGCCCTCAAGTGGTTAAATCATGTAATGTTTATGATTCATTAAATGGTGTAACACTGTTGCCCTCTAGTGGTTAAATCATGACATTTTTCATGATTCATTAAATGGTGTAACACTGCTGCCCTCTAGTGGTTAAATCATGTAATGTCCATGATTCATTAAATGGTGTAACACTGCTGCCCTCTAGTGGTTAAATTATGTCATGTCCATGATTCATTAAATGGTGTAACACTGCTGCCCTCTCGTGGTTAAATCGTATAATGTTCATGATTCATTAAATGGTGTAACACTGCTGCCCTCTAGTGGTTAAATCGTGTAATGTTTATGATTCATGAAATGGTGTAACACTGCTGCCGTCTAGTGATTAAATCGTGTAATGTTCATGATTCATTAAATGGTGTAACACTGCTGCACTCTAATGGTTAAATCGTGTGATGTTCATGATTCATTAAATGGTGTAAAACTGCTGCCCTCTAGTGGTTAAATCATGTAATGTTCATGATTCATTAAATGGTGTAACACTGCTGCCCTCCAGTGGTTAAATCATGTAATCTTTCATGATTCATTAAATGGTGAAACACTGCTGCCCTCTAGTGCAGGGGTTCTTAACCTTTTTGACCTCGGGGCCCAACTGTTCAAGGACAAAGTGTCCCGGGCCCACTCTGACTATATGCATCAAAAGTGTCAGACAACCTGTAGGTCATACAGAAACAGAGCAGTGGGCCTTTGGAGTCAGTAAAAATTTAAGATTTTTGTCCGCATAAAATAAAAAAGTATCTTTCAGCATAAATAACTGCCGGTGGCTGTATCTGTACAGGTAAAGGACAGTATAGGGCTGTAACTACACTATCAGTGAACAACTGCCTCAAATTTGAAGAAGATTGGACAAAGTATGACCATTCTACAGTGTTTCTTCCATGAAGAGATCCAGGCGGAGCTCTAAAAGGACATTTGGAGACCCAAATGGACACATGGTAACCAAATGATATTCTGACACACTAAAGGTGTTTCTCCCTTTATATTGTGATTTTATATTATTTTCCTTTTATTTTTAGCTTTTGCAAATTGCAAAAACTATGTATATATGGTGGAAGACATGGTGTGTGAGTAGCGGACTTGCTGTGCTTAATGGCTGCGACCGAGCGCACGAACGAGTATGAGAATAGCTCAGTTACGCAAACGTTGGTTGACGGCTTATGGAAGAGGAGGATAAGGTTTGTACTATAAGTACTAGCGTTTTCTGAAGGCAGTAGCTCCATGGTAACATCCGCTAGCACGTTGTCGGGTCTGTAATGTGTCTTTTTCCGTCGAAATGCTGCAAGATACGACTTGCAGCGGTTATGGCGACTTTGGACAGTGTGTGTGTGGGCTCCTTTTGTGGAGAAACCATAAGAAATGAAAGAAAACCGATGATTTCTTTGCAAAGATGAGGATTTTGGGCATGCTGGGATACCAAACACAGACATGTTTTGTGACGTATTTGCGCAAACAAGCCGTAGGACCGGAAGGGGAGGGGATCGAGGATGCCGGTGTTGAACAGGCAAAACCCTTGTTAAATAAATGAGATGATAGAATGTGATGATCACAAAGACATTTATTATCATGTGTATGGAAACCTGCATACACAACAAGAAGCCCAACAGACTTTCCCACGAGCGTTGGATGTTTCGTCGCTACGTGTCGCTTTATTTCTGAAGGCTTCAGAGCTTCGTTTGATAGCATTAGCTCACATTCCACACACTGAGCCCTCGGCTCTGCCTCGTTGCCTCCGTTCACAAAGTCGTACTTAAGAAAGTCAGGGTTGTACTTGCACACACATTTAGACTTTTGGGGGGTATGGCACCACTGTCGTCTTCATTTTTTCTTTTTAATAACTTATCCATAACTTTGGCTACAGGCTAGCGGCTAGCTGAGTGTCTTCTTCTGCTTATTGCAGCTTGTTAAACAACTGACTGACGCATTACCGCCACCAGGTGGTGGGAAGCTGTATTGTAACTGAGCGTCTCATGGATAACAGTGATATCTCTGGTGTCTTCGATTGATAACCTATGCGGTCCCGCGGCCCTCGCGGCCCACAGGTGCAAAACTGAAAGTTTTTCGCGGCCCTCTAGGTGGCGCTCGCGGTCCAATCATGGGCCGCGGCCCTATGGTTAAGAATCACTGCTCTAGTGGTTAAATCGTGTAATGTTTATGATTCATTAAATGGTGTAACACTGCTGCCGTCTAGTGGTTAAATCGTGTAATGTTTATGATTCATTAAATGGTGTAACACTGCTGCCCTCTAGTGGTTAAATCATGTAATGCTCATGATTCATTAAATGGTGTAACACTGTTGCCCTCTAGTGGTTAAATCATGTAATGTTCATGAATCATTAAATGGTGTAACACTGATGCCTTCTAGTGGTTAAATCATGTAATGTTCATGATTCATTAAATGGTGTAACACTGCTGCGCTCTAGTGGTTAAATCATGTAATGTTTATGATTCATTAAATGGTGTAACACTGCTGCCCTCTAGTGGTTAAATCATGTAATGTTCATGATTCATTAAATGGTGTAACACTGCTGCCCTCTAGTGGTTAAATCATGTAATGTTCATGATTCATTAAATGGTGTAACACTGCTGCCCTCTAGTGGTTAAATCATGTAATGTTCATGATTCATTAAATGGTGTAACACTGCTGCCCTCTAGTGGTTAAATCATGTAATGTTTATGATTCATTAAATGGTGTAACACTGCTGCCCTCCAGTGGTTAAATCGTGTAATCTTTCATGATTCATTAAATGGTGTAACACTGCTGCCCTCTAGTGGTTAAATCGTGTAATGTTCATGATTCATTAAATGGTGTAACACTGCTGCCCTCTAGTGGTTAAATCGTGTAATGTTCATGAATCATTAAATGGTGTAACACTGCTGCCCTCTAGTGGTTAAATCGTGTAATGTTCATGATTCATTAAATGGTGTAACACTGCTGCCCTCTAGTGGTTAAATCATGTAATGTTGATGATTCATTAAATGGTGTAACACTGCTGCCCTCCAGTGGTTAAATCATGTAATCTTTCATGATTCATTAAATGGTGTAACACTGCTGCCCTCTAGTGGTTAAATCATGTAATGTCCATGATTCATTAAATGGTGTAACACTGCTGCCCTCCAGTGGTTAAATCATGTAATCTTTCATGATTCATTAAATGGTGTAACACTGCTGCCCTCTAGTGGTTAAATCATGTAATGTCCATGATTCATTAAATGGTGTAACACTGCTGCCCTCTAGTGGTTAAATCATGTAATGTTCATGAATCATTAAATGGTGTAACACTGTTGCACTCTTGTGGTTAAATCATGTGATGTTCATGATTCATTAAATGGTGTAACACTGCTGACCTCTAGTGGTTAAATAGTGTAATGTTTATGATTCATTAAATGGTGTAACACTGTTGCCCTCTAGTGGTTAAATCATGACATTTTTCATGATTCATTAAATGGTGTAACACTGCTGCCCTCTAGTGGTTAAATCATGTAATGTCCATGATTCATTAAATGGTGTAACACTGCTGCCCTCTAGTGGTTAAATCATGTGATGTTCATGATTCATTAAATAGTGTAACACTGCTGCCCTCTAGTTGTTAAATAGTGTAATGTTTATGATTCATTAAATGGTGTAACACTGCTGCCCTCCAGTGGTTAAATCGTGTAATGTTCATGATTCATTAAATGGTGTAACACTGCTGCCCTCTAGTGGTTAAATCGTGTAATGTTCATGATTCATTAAATGGTGTAACACTGCTGCCCTCAAGTGGTTAAATCATGTAATGTTTATGATTCATTAAATGGTGTAACACTGTTGCCCTCTAGTGGTTAAATCATGACATTTTTCATGATTCATTAAAGGGTGTAACACTGCTGCCCTCTAGTGGTTAAATCATGTAATGTCCATGATTCATTAAATGGTGTAACACTGCTGCCCTCTAGTGGTTAAATCGTGTAATGTTCATGATTCATTAAATGGTGTAACACTGCTGCCCTCTAGTGGTTAAATCATGTAATTTTTCATGATTCATTAAATGGTGTAACACTGCTGCCCTCTAGTGGTTAAATCGTGTAATGTTCATGATTCATTAAATGGTGTAACACTGCTGCCCTCTAGTGGTTAAATCGTGTAATGTTTATGATTCATTAAATGGTGTAACACTGCTGCCGTCTAGTGGTTAAATCGTGTAATGTTCATGATTCATTAAATGGTGTAACACTGCTGCACTCTAATGGTTAAATCGTGTGATGTTCATAATTCATTAAATGGTGTAACACTGCTGCCCTCTAGTGGTTAAATCATGTAATGTTCATGATTCATTAAATGGTGTAACACTGCTGCCCTCTAGTGGTTAAATCGTGTAATGTTCATGATTCATTAAATGGTGTAACACTGCTGCCCTCCAGTGGTTAAATCATGTAATCTTTCATGATTCATTAAATGGTGAAACACTGCTGCCCTCTAGTGGTTAAATTATGTCATGTCCATGATTCATTAAATGGTGTAACACTGCTGCCCTCTCGTGGTTAAATCGTGTAATGTTCATGATTCCTTAAATGGTGTAACACTGCTGCACTCTAATGGTTAAATCGTGTGATGTTCATGATTCATTAAATGGTGTAACACTGCTGCCCTCCAGTGGTTAAATCATGTAATCTTTCATGATTCATTAAATGGTGAAACACTGCTGCCCTCTAGTGGTTAAATTATGTCATGTCCATGATTCATTAAATGGTGTAACACTGCTGCCCTCTAGTGGTTAAATCATGTAATGCTCATGATTCATTAAATGGTGTAACACTGTTGCCCTCTAGTGGTTAGATCATGTAATGTTCATGAATCATTAAATGGTGTAACACTGATGCCCTCTAGTGGTTAAATCATGTAATGTTCATGATTCATTAAATGGTGTAACACTGCTGCGCTCTAGTGGTTAAATCATGTAATGTTTATGATTCATTAAATGGTGTAACACTGCTGCCCTCTAGTGGTTAAATCATGTAATGTTCATGATTCATTCAATGGTGTAACACTGCTGCCCTCTAGTGGTTAAATCATGTAATGTTCATGATTCATTAAATGGTGTAACACTGCTGCCCTCTAGTGGTTAAATCATGTAATGTTCATGATTCATTAAATGGTGTAACACTGCTGCCCTCTAGTGGTTAAATCATGTAATGTTTATGATTCATTAAATGGTGTAACACTGCTGCCCTCCAGTGGTTAAATTGTGTAATATTTCATGATTCATTAAATGGTGTAACACTGCTGCCCTCTAGTGGTTAAATCGTGTAATGTTCATGATTCATTAAATGGTGTAACACTGCTGCCCTCTAGTGGTTAAATCGTGTAATGTTCATGAATCATTAAATGGTGTAACACTGCTGCCCTCTAGTGGTTAAATCGTGTAATGTTCATGATTCATTAAATGGTGTAACACTGCTGCCCTCTAGTGGTTAAATCATGTAATGTTGATGATTCATTAAATGGTGTAACACTGCTGCCCTCCAGTGGTTAAATAATGTAATCTTTCATGATTCATTAAATGGTGTAACACTGCTGCCCTCTAGTGGTTAAATCATGTAATGTCCATGATTCATTAAATGGTGTAACACTGCTGCCCTCCAGTGGTTAAATCATGTAATCTTTCATGATTCATTAAATGGTGTAACACTGCTGCCCTCTAGTGGTTAAATCATGTAATGCCCATGATTCATTAAATGGTGTAACACTGCTGCCCTCTAGTGGTTAAATCATGTAATGTTCATGAATCATTAAATGGTGTAACACTGCTGCACTCTTGTGGTTAAATCATGTGATGTTCATGATTCATTAAATGGTGTAACACTGCTGCCCTCTAGTGGTTAAATAGTGTAATGTTTATGATTCATTAAATGGTGTAACACTGTTGCCCTCTAGTGGTTAAATCATGACATTTTTCATGATTCATTAAATGGTGTAACACTGCTGCCATCTAGTGGTTAAATCATGTAATGTCCATGATTCATTAAATGGTGTAACACTGCTGCCCTCTAGTGGTTAAATCATGTGATGTTCATGATTCATTAAATGGTGTAACACTGCTGCCCTCTAGTGGTTAAATAGTGTAATGTTTATGATTCATTAAATGGTGTAACACTGCTGCCCTCTAGTGGTTAAATCGTGTAATGTTCATGAATCATTAAATGGTGTAACACTGCTGCCCTCTAGTGGTTAAATCGTGTAATGTTCATGATTCATTAAATGGTGTAACACTGCTGCGCTCTAGTGGTTAAATCATGTAATGTTTATGATTCATTAAATGGTGTAACACTGCTGCCCTCTAGTGGTTAAATCGTGTAATGTTCATGATTCATTAAATGGTGTAACACTGCTGCCCTCTAGTAGTTAAATCGTGTAATGTTTATGATTCATTAAATTGTGTAACACTGCTGCCCTCTAGTGGTTAAATCGTGTAATGTTTAAGATTCATTAAATGGTGTAACACTGCTGCCCTCCAGTGGTTAAATCATGTAATATTTCATGATTCATTAAATGGTGTAACACTGCTGCCCTCTAGTGGTTAAATCATGTAATATCCATGATTCATTAAATGGTATAACACTGCTGCCCTCTAGTGGTTAAATCATGTAATGTTTATGATTCATTCAATGGTGTAACACTGCTGCCCTCTAGTGGTTAAATCATGTAATGTTCATGATTCATTAAATGGTGTAACACTGCTGCCCTCTAGTGGTTAAATCATGTAATGTTCATGATTCATTAAATGGTGTAACACTGCTGCCCTCTAGTGGTTAAATCATGTAATGTTTATGATTCATTAAATGGTGTAACACTGCTGCCCTCCAGTGGTTAAATTGTGTAATATTTCATGATTCATTAAATGGTGTAACACTGCTGCCCTCTAGTGGTTAAATCGTGTAATGTTCATGATTCATTAAATGGTGTAACACTGCTGCCCTCTAGTGGTTAAATCGTGTAATGTTCATGAATCATTAAATGGTGTAACACTGCTGCCCTCTAGTGGTTAAATCGTGTAATGTTCATGATTCATTAAATGGTGTAACACTGCTGCCCTCTAGTGGTTAAATCATGTAATGTTGATGATTCATTAAATGGTGTAACACTGCTGCCCTCCAGTGGTTAAATCATGTAATCTTTCATGATTCATTAAATGGTGTAACACTGCTGCCCTCCAGTGGTTAAATCATGTAATCTTTCATGATTCATTAAATGGTGTAACACTGCTGCCCTCTAGTGGTTAAATCATGTAATGTTCATGAATCATTAAATGGTGTAACACTGCTGCACTCTTGTGGTTAAATCATGTGATGTTCATGATTCATTAAATGGTGTAACACTGCTGCCCTCTAGTGGTTAAATAGTGTAATGTTTATGATTCATTAAATGGTGTAACACTGTTGCCCTCTAGTGGTTAAATCATGACATTTTTCATGATTCATTAAATGGTGTAACACTGCTGCCATCTAGTGGTTAAATCATGTAATGTCCATGATTCATTAAATGGTGTAACACTGCTGCCCTCTAGTGGTTAAATCATGTGATGTTCATGATTCATTAAATGGTGTAACACTGCTGCCCTCTAGTGGTTAAATCGTGTAATGTTCATGAATCATTAAATGGTGTAACACTGCTGCCCTCTAGTGGTTAAATCGTGTAATGTTCATGATTCATTAAATGGTGTAACACTGCTGCGCTCTAGTGGTTAAATCATGTAATGTTTATGATTCATTAAATGGTGTAACACTGCTGCCCTCTAGTGGTTAAATTGTGTAATGTTCATGATTCATTAAATGGTGTAACACTGCTGCCCTCTAGTAGTTAAATCGTGTAATGTTTATGATTCATTAAATTGTGTAACACTGCTGCCCTCTAGTGGTTAAATCGTGTAATGTTTAAGATTCATTAAATGGTGTAACACTGCTGCCCTCCAGTGGTTAAATCATGTAATATTTCATGATTCATTAAATGGTGTAACACTGCTGCCCTCTAGTGGTTAAATCATGTAATATCCATGATTCATTAAATGGTATAACACTGCTGCCCTCTAGTGGTTAAATCATGTAATGTTTATGATTCATTAAATGGTGTAACACTGCTGCCCTCTAGTGGTTAAATCATGTAATTTTTCATGATTCATTAAATGGTGTAACACTGCTGCCCTCTAGTGGTTAAATCATGTAATGTCCATGATTCATTAAATGGTGCAACACTGCTGCCCTCTAGTGGTTAAATCGTGTAATGTTTATGATTCATTAAATGGTGTAACACTGCTGCCCTCTAGTGGTTAAATCATGTAATGTTTATGATTCATTAAATGGTGTAACACTGCTGCCCTCTAGTGGTTAAATCATGTAATTTTTCATGATTCATTAAATGGTGTAACACTGCTGCCCTCTAGTGGTTAAATCATGTAATGTCCATGATTCATTAAATGGTGCAACACTGCTGCCCTCTAGTGGTTAAATCGTGTAATGTTTATGATTCATTAAATGGTGTAACACTGCTGCCCTCTAGTGGTTAAATCGTGTAATGTTTATGATTCATTAAATGGTGTAACACTGCTGCCGTCTAGTGGTTAAATCGTGTAATGTTCATGATTCATTAAATGTTGTAACACTGCTGCACTCTAATGGTTAAATCGTGTGATGTTCATGATTCATTAAATGGTGTAACACTGCTGCCCTCTAGTGGTTAAATCATGTAATGTTCATGATTCATTAAATGGTGTAACACTGCTGCCCTCCAGTGGTTAAATCATGTAATCTTTCATGATTCATTAAATGGTGAAACACTGTTGCCCTCTAGTGGTTAAATTATGTCATGTCCATGATTCATTAAATGGTGTAACACTGCTGCCCTCTAGTGGTTAAATCGTGTAATGTTCATGATTCATTAAATGGTGTAACACTGCTGCCCTCTAGTGGTTAAATCATGTAATGTTGATGATTCATTAAATGGTGTAACACTGCTGCCCTCCAGTGGTTAAATCATGTAATCTTTCATGATTCATTAAATGGTGTAACACTGCTGCCCTCTAGTGGTTAAATCATGTAATGTCCATGATTCATTAAATGGTGTAACACTGCTGCCCTCCAGTGGTTAAATCATGTAATCTTTCATGATTCATTAAATGGTGTAACACTGCTGCCCTCTAGTGGTTAAATCGTGTAATGTTCATGATTCATTAAATGGTGTAACACTGCTGCCCTCTAGTGGTTAAATCGTGTAATGTTCATGAATCATTAAATGGTGTAACACTGCTGCCCTCTAGTGGTTAAATCGTGTAATGTTCATGATTCATTAAATGGTGTAACACTGCTGCCCTCCAGTGGTTAAATCATGTAATCTTTCATGATTCATTAAATGGTGTAACACTGCTGCCCTCTAGTGGTTAAATCATGTAATGTCCATGATTCATTAAATGGTGTAACACTGCTGCCCTCCAGTGGTTAAATCATGTAATCTTTCATGATTCATTAAATGGTGTAACACTGGTGCCCTCTAGTGGTTAAATCATGTAATGTCCATGATTCATTAAATGGTGTAACACTGCTGCCCTCTAGTGGTTAAATCATGTAATGTTCATGAATCATTAAATGGTGTAACACTGCTGCACTCTTGTGGTTAAATCATGTGATGTTCATGATTCATTAAATGGTGTAACACTGCTGCCCTCTAGTGGTTAAATCATGTAATGTCCATGATTCATTAAATGGTGTAACACTGCTGCCCTCTAGTGGTTAAATCATGTGATGTTCATGATTCATTAAATAGTGTAACACTGCTGCCCTCTAGTTGTTAAATAGTGTAATGTTTATGATTCATTAAATGGTGTAACACTGCTGCCCTCCAGTGGTTAAATCGTGTAATGTTCATGATTCATTAAATGGTGTAACACTGCTGCCCTCTAGTGGTTAAATCGTGTAATGTTCATGATTCATTAAATGGTGTAACACTGCTGCCCTCAAGTGGTTAAATCATGTAATGTTTATGATTCATTAAATGGTGTAACACTGTTGCCCTCTAGTGGTTAAATCATGACATTTTTCATGATTCATTAAAGGGTGTAACACTGCTGCCCTCTAGTGGTTAAATCATGTAATGTCCATGATTCATTAAATGGTGTAACACTGCTGCCCTCTAGTGGTTAAATCGTGTAATGTTCATGATTCATTAAATGGTGTAACACTGCTGCCCTCTAGTGGTTAAATCATGTAATTTTTCATGATTCATTAAATGGTGTAACACTGCTGCCCTCTAGTGGTTAAATCGTGTAATGTTCATGATTCATTAAATGGTGTAACACTGCTGCCCTCTAGTGGTTAAATCGTGTAATGTTTATGATTCATTAAATGGTGTAACACTGCTGCCGTCTAGTGGTTAAATCGTGTAATGTTCATGATTCATTAAATGGTGTAACACTGCTGCACTCTAATGGTTAAATCGTGTGATGTTCATAATTCATTAAATGGTGTAACACTGCTGCCCTCTAGTGGTTAAATCATGTAATGTTCATGATTCATTAAATGGTGTAACACTGCTGCCCTCTAGTGGTTAAATCGTGTAATGTTCATGATTCATTAAATGGTGTAACACTGCTGCCCTCCAGTGGTTAAATCATGTAATCTTTCATGATTCATTAAATGGTGAAACACTGCTGCCCTCTAGTGGTTAAATTATGTCATGTCCATGATTCATTAAATGGTGTAACACTGCTGCCCTCTCGTGGTTAAATCGTGTAATGTTCATGATTCCTTAAATGGTGTAACACTGCTGCACTCTAATGGTTAAATCGTGTGATGTTCATGATTCATTAAATGGTGTAACACTGCTGCCCTCCAGTGGTTAAATCATGTAATCTTTCATGATTCATTAAATGGTGAAACACTGCTGCCCTCTAGTGGTTAAATTATGTCATGTCCATGATTCATTAAATGGTGTAACACTGCTGCCCTCTAGTGGTTAAATCATGTAATGCTCATGATTCATTAAATGGTGTAACACTGTTGCCCTCTAGTGGTTAGATCATGTAATGTTCATGAATCATTAAATGGTGTAACACTGATGCCCTCTAGTGGTTAAATCATGTAATGTTCATGATTCATTAAATGGTGTAACACTGCTGCGCTCTAGTGGTTAAATCATGTAATGTTTATGATTCATTAAATGGTGTAACACTGCTGCCCTCTAGTGGTTAAATCATGTAATGTTCATGATTCATTCAATGGTGTAACACTGCTGCCCTCTAGTGGTTAAATCATGTAATGTTCATGATTCATTAAATGGTGTAACACTGCTGCCCTCTAGTGGTTAAATCATGTAATGTTCATGATTCATTAAATGGTGTAACACTGCTGCCCTCTAGTGGTTAAATCATGTAATGTTTATGATTCATTAAATGGTGTAACACTGCTGCCCTCCAGTGGTTAAATTGTGTAATATTTCATGATTCATTAAATGGTGTAACACTGCTGCCCTCTAGTGGTTAAATCGTGTAATGTTCATGATTCATTAAATGGTGTAACACTGCTGCCCTCTAGTGGTTAAATCGTGTAATGTTCATGAATCATTAAATGGTGTAACACTGCTGCCCTCTAGTGGTTAAATCGTGTAATGTTCATGATTCATTAAATGGTGTAACACTGCTGCCCTCTAGTGGTTAAATCATGTAATGTTGATGATTCATTAAATGGTGTAACACTGCTGCCCTCCAGTGGTTAAATAATGTAATCTTTCATGATTCATTAAATGGTGTAACACTGCTGCCCTCTAGTGGTTAAATCATGTAATGTCCATGATTCATTAAATGGTGTAACACTGCTGCCCTCCAGTGGTTAAATCATGTAATCTTTCATGATTCATTAAATGGTGTAACACTGCTGCCCTCTAGTGGTTAAATCATGTAATGCCCATGATTCATTAAATGGTGTAACACTGCTGCCCTCTAGTGGTTAAATCATGTAATGTTCATGAATCATTAAATGGTGTAACACTGCTGCACTCTTGTGGTTAAATCATGTGATGTTCATGATTCATTAAATGGTGTAACACTGCTGCCCTCTAGTGGTTAAATAGTGTAATGTTTATGATTCATTAAATGGTGTAACACTGTTGCCCTCTAGTGGTTAAATCATGACATTTTTCATGATTCATTAAATGGTGTAACACTGCTGCCATCTAGTGGTTAAATCATGTAATGTCCATGATTCATTAAATGGTGTAACACTGCTGCCCTCTAGTGGTTAAATCATGTGATGTTCATGATTCATTAAATGGTGTAACACTGCTGCCCTCTAGTGGTTAAATAGTGTAATGTTTATGATTCATTAAATGGTGTAACACTGCTGCCCTCTAGTGGTTAAATCGTGTAATGTTCATGAATCATTAAATGGTGTAACACTGCTGCCCTCTAGTGGTTAAATCGTGTAATGTTCATGATTCATTAAATGGTGTAACACTGCTGCGCTCTAGTGGTTAAATCATGTAATGTTTATGATTCATTAAATGGTGTAACACTGCTGCCCTCTAGTGGTTAAATCGTGTAATGTTCATGATTCATTAAATGGTGTAACACTGCTGCCCTCTAGTAGTTAAATCGTGTAATGTTTATGATTCATTAAATTGTGTAACACTGCTGCCCTCTAGTGGTTAAATCGTGTAATGTTTAAGATTCATTAAATGGTGTAACACTGCTGCCCTCCAGTGGTTAAATCATGTAATATTTCATGATTCATTAAATGGTGTAACACTGCTGCCCTCTAGTGGTTAAATCATGTAATATCCATGATTCATTAAATGGTATAACACTGCTGCCCTCTAGTGGTTAAATCATGTAATGTTTATGATTCATTCAATGGTGTAACACTGCTGCCCTCTAGTGGTTAAATCATGTAATGTTCATGATTCATTAAATGGTGTAACACTGCTGCCCTCTAGTGGTTAAATCATGTAATGTTCATGATTCATTAAATGGTGTAACACTGCTGCCCTCTAGTGGTTAAATCATGTAATGTTTATGATTCATTAAATGGTGTAACACTGCTGCCCTCCAGTGGTTAAATTGTGTAATATTTCATGATTCATTAAATGGTGTAACACTGCTGCCCTCTAGTGGTTAAATCGTGTAATGTTCATGATTCATTAAATGGTGTAACACTGCTGCCCTCTAGTGGTTAAATCGTGTAATGTTCATGAATCATTAAATGGTGTAACACTGCTGCCCTCTAGTGGTTAAATCGTGTAATGTTCATGATTCATTAAATGGTGTAACACTGCTGCCCTCTAGTGGTTAAATCATGTAATGTTGATGATTCATTAAATGGTGTAACACTGCTGCCCTCCAGTGGTTAAATCATGTAATCTTTCATGATTCATTAAATGGTGTAACACTGCTGCCCTCCAGTGGTTAAATCATGTAATCTTTCATGATTCATTAAATGGTGTAACACTGCTGCCCTCTAGTGGTTAAATCATGTAATGTTCATGAATCATTAAATGGTGTAACACTGCTGCACTCTTGTGGTTAAATCATGTGATGTTCATGATTCATTAAATGGTGTAACACTGCTGCCCTCTAGTGGTTAAATAGTGTAATGTTTATGATTCATTAAATGGTGTAACACTGTTGCCCTCTAGTGGTTAAATCATGACATTTTTCATGATTCATTAAATGGTGTAACACTGCTGCCATCTAGTGGTTAAATCATGTAATGTCCATGATTCATTAAATGGTGTAACACTGCTGCCCTCTAGTGGTTAAATCATGTGATGTTCATGATTCATTAAATGGTGTAACACTGCTGCCCTCTAGTGGTTAAATCGTGTAATGTTCATGAATCATTAAATGGTGTAACACTGCTGCCCTCTAGTGGTTAAATCGTGTAATGTTCATGATTCATTAAATGGTGTAACACTGCTGCGCTCTAGTGGTTAAATCATGTAATGTTTATGATTCATTAAATGGTGTAACACTGCTGCCCTCTAGTGGTTAAATTGTGTAATGTTCATGATTCATTAAATGGTGTAACACTGCTGCCCTCTAGTAGTTAAATCGTGTAATGTTTATGATTCATTAAATTGTGTAACACTGCTGCCCTCTAGTGGTTAAATCGTGTAATGTTTAAGATTCATTAAATGGTGTAACACTGCTGCCCTCCAGTGGTTAAATCATGTAATATTTCATGATTCATTAAATGGTGTAACACTGCTGCCCTCTAGTGGTTAAATCATGTAATATCCATGATTCATTAAATGGTATAACACTGCTGCCCTCTAGTGGTTAAATCATGTAATGTTTATGATTCATTAAATGGTGTAACACTGCTGCCCTCTAGTGGTTAAATCATGTAATTTTTCATGATTCATTAAATGGTGTAACACTGCTGCCCTCTAGTGGTTAAATCATGTAATGTCCATGATTCATTAAATGGTGCAACACTGCTGCCCTCTAGTGGTTAAATCGTGTAATGTTTATGATTCATTAAATGGTGTAACACTGCTGCCCTCTAGTGGTTAAATCATGTAATGTTTATGATTCATTAAATGGTGTAACACTGCTGCCCTCTAGTGGTTAAATCATGTAATTTTTCATGATTCATTAAATGGTGTAACACTGCTGCCCTCTAGTGGTTAAATCATGTAATGTCCATGATTCATTAAATGGTGCAACACTGCTGCCCTCTAGTGGTTAAATCGTGTAATGTTTATGATTCATTAAATGGTGTAACACTGCTGCCCTCTAGTGGTTAAATCGTGTAATGTTTATGATTCATTAAATGGTGTAACACTGCTGCCGTCTAGTGGTTAAATCGTGTAATGTTCATGATTCATTAAATGTTGTAACACTGCTGCACTCTAATGGTTAAATCGTGTGATGTTCATGATTCATTAAATGGTGTAACACTGCTGCCCTCTAGTGGTTAAATCATGTAATGTTCATGATTCATTAAATGGTGTAACACTGCTGCCCTCCAGTGGTTAAATCATGTAATCTTTCATGATTCATTAAATGGTGAAACACTGTTGCCCTCTAGTGGTTAAATTATGTCATGTCCATGATTCATTAAATGGTGTAACACTGCTGCCCTCTAGTGGTTAAATCGTGTAATGTTCATGATTCATTAAATGGTGTAACACTGCTGCCCTCTAGTGGTTAAATCATGTAATGTTGATGATTCATTAAATGGTGTAACACTGCTGCCCTCCAGTGGTTAAATCATGTAATCTTTCATGATTCATTAAATGGTGTAACACTGCTGCCCTCTAGTGGTTAAATCATGTAATGTCCATGATTCATTAAATGGTGTAACACTGCTGCCCTCCAGTGGTTAAATCATGTAATCTTTCATGATTCATTAAATGGTGTAACACTGCTGCCCTCTAGTGGTTAAATCGTGTAATGTTCATGATTCATTAAATGGTGTAACACTGCTGCCCTCTAGTGGTTAAATCGTGTAATGTTCATGAATCATTAAATGGTGTAACACTGCTGCCCTCTAGTGGTTAAATCGTGTAATGTTCATGATTCATTAAATGGTGTAACACTGCTGCCCTCCAGTGGTTAAATCATGTAATCTTTCATGATTCATTAAATGGTGTAACACTGCTGCCCTCTAGTGGTTAAATCATGTAATGTCCATGATTCATTAAATGGTGTAACACTGCTGCCCTCCAGTGGTTAAATCATGTAATCTTTCATGATTCATTAAATGGTGTAACACTGGTGCCCTCTAGTGGTTAAATCATGTAATGTCCATGATTCATTAAATGGTGTAACACTGCTGCCCTCTAGTGGTTAAATCATGTAATGTTCATGAATCATTAAATGGTGTAACACTGCTGCACTCTTGTGGTTAAATCATGTGATGTTCATGATTCATTAAATGGTGTAACACTGCTGCCCTCTAGTGGTTAAATAGTGTAATGTTTATGATTCATTAAATGGTGTAACACTGTTGCCCTCTAGTGGTTAAATCATGACATTTTTCATGATTCATTAAATGGTGTAACACTGCTGCCCTCTAGTGGTTAAATCATGTAATGTCCATGATTCATTAAATGGTGTAACACTGCTGCCCTCTAGTGGTTAAATCGTGTAATGTTCATGATTCATTAAATGGTGTAACACTGCTGCCCTCTAGTGGTTAAATCGTGCAATGTTCATGATTCATTAAATGGTGTAACACTGCTGCCCTCAAGTGGTTAAATCATGTAATGTTTATGATTCATTAAATGGTGTAACACTGTTGCCCTCTAGTGGTTAAATCATGACATTTTTCATGATTCATTAAATGGTGTAACACTGCTGCCCTCTAGTGGTTAAATCATGTAATGTCCATGATTCATTAAATGGTGTAACACTGCTGCCCTCTAGTGGTTAAATCGTGTAATGTTCATGATTCATTAAATGGTGTAACACTGCTGCCCTCTAGTGGTTAAATCATGTAATTTTTCATGATTCATTAAATGGTGTAACACTGCTGCCCTCTAGTGGTTAAATCATGTAATGATCATGAATCATTAAATGGTGTAACACTGCTGCCCTCTAGTGGTTAAATCGTGTAATGTTCATGATTCATTAAATGGTGTAACACTGCTGCGCTCTAGTGGTTAAATCATGTAATGTTTATGATTCAGTAAATGGTGTAACACTGCTGCCCTCTAGTGGTTAAATCGTGTAATGTTCATGATTCATTAAATGGTGTAACACTGCTGCCCTCTAGTAGTTAAATCGTGTAATGTTTATGATTCATTAAATGGTGTAACACTGCTGCCCTCTAGTGGTTAAATCGTGTAATGTTCATGATTCATTAAATGGTGTAACACTGCTGCCCTCTAGTGGTTAAATCATGTAATATTTCATGATTCATTAAATGGTGTAACACTGCTGCCCTCCAGTGGTTAAATCATGTAATATCCATGATTCAGTAAATGGTATAACACTGCTGCCCTCTAGTGGTTAAATCATGTAATGTTTATGATTCATTAAATGGTGTAACACTGCTGCCCTCTAGTGGTTAAATCATGTAATGTTCATGAATCATTAAATGGTGTAACACTGATGCCTTCTAGTGGTTAAATCATGTAATGTTCATGATTCATTAAATGGTGTAACACTGCTGCGCTCTAGTGGTTAAATCATGTAATGTCCATGATTCATTAAATGGTGTAACACTGCTGCCCTCTAGTGGTTAAATCGTGTAATGTTTATGATTCATTAAATGGTGTAACACTGCTGCCCTCTAGTGGTTAAATCATGTAATGTTCATGATTCATTAAATGGTGTAACACTGCTGCCCTCTAGTGGTTAAATCGTGTAATGTTCATGATTCATTAAATGGTGTAACACTGCTGCCGTCTAGTGGTTAAATCGTGTAATGTTCATGATTCATTAAATGGTGTAACACTGCTGCCCTCTAGTGGTTAAATCATGTAATGTTGATGATTCATTAAATGGTGTAACACTGCTGCCCTCCAGTGGTTAAATCATGTAATCTTTCATGATTCATTAAATGGTGTAACACTGCTGCCCTCTAGTGGTTAAATCATGTAATGTCCATGATTCATTAAATGGTGTAACACTGCTGCCCTCCAGTGGTTAAATCATGTAATCTTTCATGATTCATTAAATGGTGTAACACTGCTGCCCTCTAGTGGTTAAATCATGTAATGTCCATGATTCATTAAATGGTGTAACACTGCTGCCCTCTAGTGGTTAAATCGTGTAATGTTCATGAATCATTAAATGGTGTAACACTGCTGCCCTCTAGTGGTTAAATCATGTGATGTTCATGATTCATTAAATGGTGTAACACTGCTGCCCTCCAGTGGTTAAATCATGTAATCTTTCATGATTCATTAAATGGTGTAACACTGCTGTCCTCTAGTGGTTAAATCATGTAATGTCCATGATTCATTAAATGGTGTAACACTGCTTCCCTCCAGTTGTTAAATCATGTAATCTTTCATGATTCATTAAATGGTGTAACACTGCTGCCCTCTAGTGGTTAAATCATGTAATGTCCATCATTCATTAAATGGTGTAACACTGCTGCCCTCTAGTGGTTAAATCATGTAATGTTCATGAATCATTAAATGGTGTAACACTGCTGCACTCTTGTAGTTAAATCATGTGATGTTCATGATTCATTAAATGGTGTAACACTGCTGCCCTCTAGTGGTTAAATCATGACATTTTTCATGATTCATTAAATGGTGTAACACTGCTGCCCTCTAGTGGTTAAATCATGTAATGTCCATGATTCATTAAATGGTGTAACACTGCTGCCCTCTAGTGGTTAAATCATGTGATGTTCATGATTCATTAAATGGTGTAACACTGCTGCCCTCTAGTGGTTAAATAGTGTAATGTTCATGATTCATTAAATGGTGTAACACTGCTGCCCTCAAGTGGTTAAATCATGTAATGTTTATGATTCATTAAATGGTGTAACACTGTTGTCCTCTAGTGGTTAAATCATGACATTTTTCATGATTAATTAAATGGTGTAACACTGCTGCCCTCTAGTGGTTAAATCATGTAATGTCCGTGATTCATTAAATGGTGTAACACTGCTGCCCTCTAGTGGTTAAATCGTGTAATGTTCATGATTCATTAAATGGTGTAACACTGCTGCCCTCTAGTGGTTAAATCATGTAATTTTTCATGATTCATTAAATGGTGTAACACTGCTGCCCTCTAGTGGTTAAATCATGTAATGATCATGAATCATTAAATGGTGTAACACTGCTGCCCTCTAGTGGTTAAATCATGTAATGTTCATGATTCATTAAATGGTGTAACACTGCTGCCCTCTAGTGGTTAAATCATGTAATGTTCATGATTCATTAAATGGTGTAACACTGCTGCCCTCCAGTGGTTAAATCATGTAATCTTTCATGATTCATTAAATGGTGAAACACTGCTGCCCTCTAGTGGTTAAATTATGTCATGTCCATGATTCATTAAATGGTGTAACACTGCTGCCCTCTAGTGGTTAAATCGTGTAATGTTTATGATTCATTAAATGGTGTAACACTGCTGCCCTCTAGTGGTTAAATCATGTAATGCTCATGATTCATTAAATGGTGTAACACTGCTGCCCTCCAGTGGTTAAATCGTGTAATCTTCATGATTCATTAAATGGTGTAACACTGCTGCCCTCTAGTGGTTAAATCGTGTAATGTTCATGAATCATTAAATGGTGTAACACTGCTGCCCTCTAGTGGTTAAATCGTGTAATGTTCATGATTCATTAAATGGTGTAACACTGCTGCCCTCTAGTGGTTAAATCATGTAATGTTGATGATTCATTAAATGGTGTAACACTGCTGCCCTCCAGTGGTTAAATCATGTAATCTTTCATGATTCATTAAATGGTGTAACACTGCTGCCCTCTAGTGGTTAAATCATGTAATGCTCATGATTCATTAAATGGTGTAACACTGCTGCCCTCCAGTGGTTAAATCGTGTAATCTTCATGATTCATTAAATGGTGTAACACTGCTGCCCTCTAGTGGTTAAATCGTGTAATGTTCATGAATCATTAAATGGTGTAACACTGCTGCCCTCTAGTGGTTAAATCGTGTAATGTTCATGATTCATTAAATGGTGTAACACTGCTGCCCTCTAGTGGTTAAATCATGTAATGTTGATGATTCATTAAATGGTGTAACACTGCTGCCCTCCAGTGGTTAAATCATGTAATCTTTCATGATTCATTAAATGGTGTAACACTGCTGCCCTCTAGTGGTTAAATCATGTAATGTCCATGATTCATTAAATGGTGTAACACTGCTGCCCTCCAGTGGTTAAATCATGTAATCTTTCATGATTCATTAAATGGTGTAACACTGCTGCCCTCTAGTGGTTAAATCATGTAATGCCCATGATTCATTAAATGGTGTAACACTGCTGCCCTCTAGTTGTTAAATCATGTAATGTTCACGAATCATTAAATGGTGTAACACTGCTGCACTCTTGTGGTTAAATCATGTGATGTTCATGATTCATTAAATGGTGTAACACTGCTGCCTCTAGTGGTTAAATAGTGTAATGTTCATGATTCATTAAATGGTGTAACACTGTTGCCCTCTAGTGGTTAAATCATGTAATCTTTCATGATTCATTAAATGGTGAAACACTGCTGCCCTCTAGTGGTTAAATTATGTCATGTCCATGATTCATTAAATGGTGTAACACTGCTGCCCTCTAGTGGTTAAATCGTGTAATGTTCATGAATCATTAAATGGTGTAACACTGCTGCCCTCTAGTGGTTAAATCGTGTAATGTTCATGATTCATTAAATGGTGTAACACTGTTGCCCTCTAGTGGTTAAATCATGACATTTTTCATGATTCATTAAATGGTGTAACACTGCTGCCCTCTAGTGGTTAAATCATGTAATGTCCATGATTCATTAAATGGTGTAACACTGCTGCCCTCTAGTCGTTAAATCGTGTAATGTTCATGATTCATTAAATGGTGTAACACTGCTGCCCTCTAGTGGTTAAATCATGTAATTTTTCATGATTCATTAAATGGTGTAACACTGCTGCCCTCTAGTGGTTAAATCATGTAATGATCATGAATCATTAAATGGTGTAACACTGCTGCCCTCTAGTGGTTAAATCGTGTAATGTTCATGATTCATTAAATGGTGTAACACTGCTGCGCTCTAGTGGTTAAATCATGTAATGTTTATGATTCATTAAATGGTGTAACACTGCTGCCCTCTAGTCGTTAAATCGTGTAATGTTCATGATTCATTAAATGGTGTAACACTGCTGCCCTCTAGTAGTTAAATCGTGTAATGTTTATGATTCATTAAATGGTGTAACACTGCTGCCCTCTAGTGGTTAAATCGTGTAATGTTTATGATTCATTAAATGGTGTAACACTGCTGCCCTCCAGTGGTTAAATCATGTAATATTTCATGATTCATTAAATGGTGTAACACTGCTGCCCTCTAGTGGTTAAATCATGTAATGTCCATGATTCATTAAATGGTGTAACACTGCTGCCCTCTAGTGGTTAAATCGTGTAATGTTTATGATTCATTAAATGGTGTAACACTGCTGCCCTCTAGTGGTTAAATCGTGTAATGTTTATGATTCATTAAATGGTGTAACACTGCTGCACTCTAATGGTTAAATCGTGTAATGTTCATGATTCATTAAATGGTGTAACACTGCTGCCCTCCAGTGGTTAAATCATGTAATCTTTCATGATTCATTAAATGGTGAAACACTGCTGCCCTCTAGTGGTTAAATTATGTCATGTCCATGATTCATTAAATGGTGTAACACTGCTGCCCTCTCGTGGTTAAATCGTGTAATGTTCATGATTCATTAAATGGTGTAACACTGCTGCCCTCTAGTGGTTAAATCGTGTAATGTTTATGATTCATTAAATGGTGTAACACTGCTGCCCTCTAGTGGTTAAATCGTGTAATGTTTATGATTCATTAAATGGTGTAACACTGCTGCCGTCTAGTGGTTAAATCGTGTAATGTTCATGATTCATTAAATGGTGTAACACTGCTGCACTCTAATGGTTAAATCGTGTGATGTTCATGATTCATTAAATGGTGTAACACTGCTGCCCTCTAGTGGTTAAATCATGTAATGTTCATGATTCATTAAATGGTGTAACACTGCTGCCCTCCAGTGGTTAAATCATGTAATCTTTCATGATTCATTAAATGGTGAAACACTGCTGCCCTCTAGTGGTTAAATTATGTCATGTCCATGATTCATTAAATGGTGTAACACTGCTGCCCTCTAGTGGTTAAATCGTGTAATGTTTATGATTCATTAAATGGTGTAACACTGCTGCCCTCTAGTGGTTAAATCATGTAATGCTCATGATTCATTAAATGGTGTAACACTGCTGCCCTCCAGTGGTTAAATCGTGTAATCTTCATGATTCATTAAATGGTGTAACACTGCTGCCCTCTAGTGGTTAAATCGTGTAATGTTCATGAATCATTAAATGGTGTAACACTGCTGCCCTCTAGTGGTTAAATCGTGTAATGTTCATGATTCATTAAATGGTGTAACACTGCTGCCCTCTAGTGGTTAAATCATGTAATGTTGATGATTCATTAAATGGTGTAACACTGCTGCCCTCCAGTGGTTAAATCATGTAATCTTTCATGATTCATTAAATGGTGTAACACTGCTGCCCTCTAGTGGTTAAATCATGTAATGTCCATGATTCATTAAATGGTGTAACACTGCTGCCCTCCAGTGGTTAAATCATGTAATCTTTCATGATTCATTAAATGGTGTAACACTGCTGCCCTCTAGTGGTTAAATCATGTAATGCCCATGATTCATTAAATGGTGTAACACTGCTGCCCTCTAGTTGTTAAATCATGTAATGTTCATGAATCATTAAATGGTGTAACACTGCTGCACTCTTGTGGTTAAATCATGTGATGTTCATGATTCATTAAATGGTGTAACACTGCTGCCTCTAGTGGTTAAATAGTGTAATGTTCATGATTCATTAAATAGTGTAACACTGTTGCCCTCTAGTGGTTAAATCATGTAATCTTTCATGATTCATTAAATGGTGAAACACTGCTGCCCTCTAGTGGTTAAATTATGTCATGTCCATGATTCATTAAATGGTGTAACACTGCTGCCCTCTAGTGGTTAAATTGTGTAATGTTCATGAATCATTAAATGGTGTAACACTGCTGCCCTCTAGTGGTTAAATCGTGTAATGTTCATGATTCATTAAATGGTGTAACACTGCTGCCCTCTAGTGGTTAAATCATGTAATGTTGATGATTCAGTAAATGGTGTAACACTGCTGCCCTCCAGTGGTTAAATCATGTAATCTTTCATGATTCATTAAATGGTGTAACACTGCTGCCCTCTAGTGGTTAAATCATGTAATGTCCATGATTCATTAAATGGTGTAACACTGCTGCCCTCTAGTGGTTAAATTGTGTAATGTTCATGATTCATTAAATGGTGTAACACTGCTGCCCTCTAGTGGTTAAATCATGTAATTTTTCATGATTCATTGAATGGTGTAACACTGCTGCCCTCTAGTGGTTAAATCATGTAATGATCATGAATCATTAAATGGTGTAACACTGCTGCCCTCTAGTGGTTAAATCGTGTAATGTTCATGATTCATTAAATGGTGTAACACTGCTGCCCTCTAGTGGTTAAATCATGTAATGTTTATGATTCATTAAATGGTGTAACACTGCTGCCCTCTAGTGGTTAAATCGTGTAATGTTCATGATTCATTAAATGGTGTAACACTGCTGCCCTCTAGTAGTTAAATCGTGTAATGTTTATGATTCATTAAATGGTGTAACACTGCTGCCCTCTAGTGGTTAAATCGTGTAATGTTTATGATTCAGTAAATGGTGTAACACTGCTGCCCTCCAGTGGTTAAATCATGTAATATTTCATGATTCATTAAATGGTGTAACACTGCTGCCCTCTAGTGGTTAAATCATGTAATATCCATGATTCATTAAATGGTATAACACTGCTGCCCTCTAGTGGTTAAATCATGTCATGTCCATGATTCATTAAATGGTGTAACGCTGCTGCCCTCTCGTGGTTAAATCGTGTAATGTTCATGATTCATTAAATGGTGTAACACTGCTGCCCTCTAGTGGTTAAATCATGTAATGCTCATGATTCATTAAATGGTGTAACACTGTTGCCCTCTAGTGGTTAGATCATGTAATGTTCATGAATCATTAAATGGTGTAACACTGATGCCCTCTAGTGGTTAGATCATGTAATGTTCATGAATCATTAAATGGTGTAACACTGATGCCCTCTAGTGGTTAAATCATGTAATGTTCATGATTCATTAAATGGTGTAACACTGCTGCGCTCTAGTGGTTAAATCATGTAATTTTTATGATTCATTAAATGGTGTAACACTGCTGCCGTCTAGTGGTTAAATCGTGTAATGTTCATGATTCATTAAATGGTGTAACACTGCTGCACTCTAATGGTTAAATCGTGTGATGTTCATGATTCATTAAATGGTGTAACACTGCTGCCCTCTAGTGGTTAAATCATGTAATGTTCATGATTCATTAAATGGTGTAACACTGCTGCCCTCCAGTGGTTAAATCATGTAATCTTTCATGATTCATTAAATGGTGAAACACTGCTGCCCTCTAGTGGTTAAATTATGTCATGTCCATGATTCATTAAATGGTGTAACACTGCTGCCCTCTAGTGGTTAAATCGTGTAATGTTTATGATTCATTAAATGGTGTAACACTGCTGCCCTCTAGTGGTTAAATCATGTAATGCTCATGATTCATTAAATGGTGTAACACTGCTGCCCTCCAGTGGTTAAATCGTGTAATCTTCATGATTCATTAAATGGTGTAACACTGCTGCCCTCTAGTGGTTAAATCGTGTAATTTTCATGAATCATTAAATGGTGTAACACTGCTGCCCTCTAGTGGTTAAATCGTGTAATGTTCATGATTCATTAAATGGTGTAACACTGCTGCCCTCTAGTGGTTAAATCATGTAATGTTGATGATTCATTAAATGGTGTAACACTGCTGCCCTCCAGTGGTTAAATCATGTAATCTTTCATGATTCATTAAATGGTGTAACACTGCTGCCCTCTAGTGGTTAAATCATGTAATGTCCATGATTCATTAAATGGTGTAACACTGCTGCCCTCCAGTGGTTAAATCATGTAATCTTTCATGATTCATTAAATGGTGTAACACTGCTGCCGTCTAGTGGTTAAATCGTGTAATGTTCATGATTCATTAAATGGTGTAACACTGCTGCACTCTAATGGTTAAATCGTGTGATGTTCATGATTCATTAAATGGTGTAACACTGCTGCCCTCCAGTGGTTAAATCATGTAATCTTTCATGATTCATTAAATGGTGTAACACTGCTGCCGTCTAGTGGTTAAATCGTGTAATGTTCATGATTCATTAAATGGTGTAACACTGCTGCACTCTAATGGTTAAATCGTGTGATGTTCATGATTCATTAAATGGTGTAACACTGCTGCTCTCTAGTGGTTAAATCATGTAATGTCCATGATTCATTAAATGGTGTAACACTGCTGCCCTCCAGTGGTTAAATCATGTAATCTTTCATGATTCATTAAATGGTGTAACACTGCTGCCCTCTAGTGGTTAAATCATGTAATGCCCATGATTCATTAAATGGTGTAACACTGCTGCCCTCTAGTTGTTAAATCATGTAATGTTCATGAATCATTAAATGGTGTAACACTGCTGCACTCTTGTGGTTAAATCATGTGATGTTCATGATTCATTAAATGGTGTAACACTGCTGCCTCTAGTGGTTAAATAGTGTAATGTTCATGATTCATTAAATGGTGTAACACTGTTGCCCTCTAGTGGTTAAATCATGTAATCTTTCATGATTCATTAAATGGTGAAACACTGCTGCCCTCTAGTGGTTAAATTATGTCATGTCCATGATTCATTAAATGGTGTAACACTGCTGCCCTCTAGTGGTTAAATCGTGTAATGTTCATGAATCATTAAATGGTGTAACACTGCTGCCCTCTAGTGGTTAAATCGTGTAATGTTCATGATTCATTAAATGGTGTAACACTGTTGCCCTCTAGTGGTTAAATCATGACATTTTTCATGATTCATTAAATGGTGTAACACTGCTGCCCTCTAGTGGTTAAATCATGTAATGTCCATGATTCATTAAATGGTGTAACACTGCTGCCCTCTAGTGGTTAAATCGTGTAATGTTCATGATTCATTAAATGGTGTAACACTGCTGCCCTCTAGTGGTTAAATCATGTAATTTTTCATGATTCATTAAATGGTGTAACACTGCTGCCCTCTAGTGGTTAAATCATGTAATGATCATGAATCATTAAATGGTGTAACACTGCTGCCCTCTAGTGGTTAAATCGTGTAATGTTCATGATTCATTAAATGGTGTAACACTGCTGCGCTCTAGTGGTTAAATCATGTAATGTTTATGATTCATTAAATGGTGTAACACTGCTGCCCTCTAGTCGTTAAATCGTGTAATGTTCATGATTCATTAAATGGTGTAACACTGCTGCCCTCTAGTAGTTAAATCGTGTAATGTTTATGATTCATTAAATGGTGTAACACTGCTGCCCTCTAGTGGTTAAATCGTGTAATGTTTATGATTCATTAAATGGTGTAACACTGCTGCCCTCCAGTGGTTAAATCATGTAATATTTCATGATTCATTAAATGGTGTAACACTGCTGCCCTCTAGTGGTTAAATCATGTAATATCCATGATTCATTAAATGGTATAACACTGCTGCCCTCTAGTGGTTAAATCATGTATTGTTTATGATTCATTAAATGGTGTAACACTGCTGCCCTCTAGTGGTTAAATCATGTAATTTTTCATGATTCATTAAATGGTGTAACACTGCTGCCCTCTAGTGGTTAAATCATGTAATGTCCATGATTCATTAAATGGTGTAAGACTGCTGCCCTCTAGTGGTTAAATCGTGTAATGTTTATGATTCATTAAATGGTGTAACACTGCTGCCCTCTAGTGGTTAAATCGTGTAATGTTTATGATTCATTAAATGGTGTAACACTGCTGCACTCTAATGGTTAAATCGTGTAATGTTCATGATTCATTAAATGGTGTAACACTGCTGCCCTCCAGTGGTTAAATCATGTAATCTTTCATGATTCATTAAATGGTGAAACACTGCTGCCCTCTAGTGGTTAAATTATGTCATGTCCATGATTCATTAAATGGTGTAACACTGCTGCCCTCTCGTGGTTAAATCGTGTAATGTTCATGATTCATTAAATGGTGTAACACTGCTGCCCTCTAGTGGTTAAATCGTGTAATGTTTATGATTCATTAAATGGTGTAACACTGCTGCCCTCTAGTGGTTAAATTGTGTAATGTTTATGATTCATTAAATGGTGTAACACTGCTGCCGTCTAGTGGTTAAATCGTGTAATGTTCATGATTCATTAAATGGTGTAACACTGCTGCACTCTAATGGTTAAATCGTGTGATGTTCATGATTCATTAAATGGTGTAACACTGCTGCCCTCTAGTGGTTAAATCATGTAATGTTCATGATTCATTAAATGGTGTAACACTGCTGCCCTCCAGTGGTTAAATCATGTAATCTTTCATGATTCATTAAATGGTGAAACACTGCTGCCCTCTAGTGGTTAAATTATGTCATGTCCATGATTCATTAAATGGTGTAACACTGCTGCCCTCTAGTGGTTAAATCGTGTAATGTTTATGATTCATTAAATGGTGTAACACTGCTGCCCTCTAGTGGTTAAATCATGTAATGCTCATGATTCATTAAATGGTGTAACACTGCTGCCCTCCAGTGGTTAAATCGTGTAATCTTCATGATTCATTAAATGGTGTAACACTGCTGCCCTCTAGTGGTTAAATCGTGTAATGTTCATGAATCATTAAATGGTGTAACACTGCTGCCCTCTAGTGGTTAAATCGTGTAATGTTCATGATTCATTAAATGGTGTAACACTGCTGCCCTCTAGTGGTTAAATCATGTAATGTTGATGATTCATTAAATGGTGTAACACTGCTGCCCTCCAGTGGTTAAATCATGTAATCTTTCATGATTCATTAAATGGTGTAACACTGCTGCCCTCTAGTGGTTAAATCATGTAATGTCCATGATTCATTAAATGGTGTAACACTGCTGCCCTCCAGTGGTTAAATCATGTAATCTTTCATGATTCATTAAATGGTGTAACACTGCTGCCCTCTAGTGGTTAAATCATGTAATGCCCATGATTCATTAAATGGTGTAACACTGCTGCCCTCTAGTTGTTAAATCATGTAATGTTCATGAATCATTAAATGGTGTAACACTGCTGCACTCTTGTGGTTAAATCATGTGATGTTCATGATTCATTAAATGGTGTAACACTGCTGCCTCTAGTGGTTAAATAGTGTAATGTTCATGATTCATTAAATGGTGTAACACTGTTGCCCTCTAGTGGTTAAATCATGTAATCTTTCATGATTCATTAAATGGTGAAACACTGCTGCCCTCTAGTGGTTAAATTATGTCATGTCCATGATTCATTAAATGGTGTAACACTGCTGCCCTCTAGTGGTTAAATCGTGTAATGTTCATGAATCATTAAATGGTGTAACACTGCTGCCCTCTAGTGGTTAAATCGTGTAATGTTCATGATTCATTAAATGGTGTAACACTGCTGCCCTCTAGTGGTTAAATCATGTAATGTTGATGATTCAGTAAATGGTGTAACACTGCTGCCCTCCAGTGGTTAAATCATGTAATCTTTCATGATTCATTAAATGGTGTAACACTGCTGCCCTCTAGTGGTTAAATCATGTAATGTCCATGATTCATTAAATGGTGTAACACTGCTGCCCTCTAGTGGTTAAATTGTGTAATGTTCATGATTCATTAAATGGTGTAACACTGCTGCCCTCTAGTGGTTAAATCATGTAATTTTTCATGATTCATTGAATGGTGTAACACTGCTGCCCTCTAGTGGTTAAATCATGTAATGATCATGAATCATTAAATGGTGTAACACTGCTGCCCTCTAGTGGTTAAATCGTGTAATGTTCATGATTCATTAAATGGTGTAACACTGCTGCCCTCTAGTGGTTAAATCATGTAATGTTTATGATTCATTAAATGGTGTAACACTGCTGCCCTCTAGTGGTTAAATCGTGTAATGTTCATGATTCATTAAATGGTGTAACACTGCTGCCCTCTAGTAGTTAAATCGTGTAATGTTTATGATTCATTAAATGGTGTAACACTGCTGCCCTCTAGTGGTTAAATCGTGTAATGTTTATGATTCAGTAAATGGTGTAACACTGCTGCCCTCCAGTGGTTAAATCATGTAATATTTCATGATTCATTAAATGGTGTAACACTGCTGCCCTCTAGTGGTTAAATCATGTAATATCCATGATTCATTAAATGGTATAACACTGCTGCCCTCTAGTGGTTAAATCATGTCATGTCCATGATTCATTAAATGGTGTAACGCTGCTGCCCTCTCGTGGTTAAATCGTGTAATGTTCATGATTCATTAAATGGTGTAACACTGCTGCCCTCTAGTGGTTAAATCGTGTAATGTTCATGATTCATTAAATGGTGTAACACTGCTGCACTCTAATGGTTAAATCGTGTGATGTTCATGATTCATTAAATGGTGTAACACTGCTGCCCTCTAGTGGTTAAATCATGTAATGTTCATGATTCATTGAATGGTGTAACACTGCTGCCCTCCAGTGGTTAAATCATGTAATCTTTCATGATTCATTAAATGGTGAAACACTGCTGCCCTCTAGTGGTTAAATTATGTCATGTCCATGATTCATTAAATGGTGTAACACTGCTGCCCTCTAGTGGTTAAATCATGTAATGCTCATGATTCATTAAATGGTGTAACACTGTTGCCCTCTAGTGGTTAGATCATGTAATGTTCATGAATCATTAAATGGTGTAACACTGATGCCCTCTAGTGGTTAAATCATGTAATGTTCATGATTCATTAAATGGTGTAACACTGCTGCGCTCTCGTGGTTAAATCATGTAATTTTTATGATTCATTAAATGGTGTAACACTGCTGCCGTCTAGTGGTTAAATCGTGTAATGTTCATGATTCATTAAATGGTGTAACACTGCTGCACTCTAATGGTTAAATCGTGTGATGTTCATGATTCATTAAATGGTGTAACACTGCTGCCCTCTAGTGGTTAAATCATGTAATGTTCATGATTCATTAAATGGTGTAACACTGCTGCCCTCCAGTGGTTAAATCATGTAATCTTTCATGATTCATTAAATGGTGAAACACTGCTGCCCTCTAGTGGTTAAATTATGTCATGTCCATGATTCATTAAATGGTGTAACACTGCTGCCCTCTAGTGGTTAAATCGTGTAATGTTTATGATTCATTAAATGGTGTAACACTGCTGCCCTCTAGTGGTTAAATCATGTAATGCTCATGATTCATTAAATGGTGTAACACTGCTGCCCTCCAGTGGTTAAATCGTGTAATCTTCATGATTCATTAAATGGTGTAACACTGCTGCCCTCTAGTGGTTAAATCGTGTAATTTTCATGAATCATTAAATGGTGTAACACTGCTGCCCTCTAGTGGTTAAATCGTGTAATGTTCATGATTCATTAAATGGTGTAACACTGCTGCCCTCTAGTGGTTAAATCATGTAATGTTGATGATTCATTAAATGGTGTAACACTGCTGCCCTCCAGTGGTTAAATCATGTAATCTTTCATGATTCATTAAATGGTGTAACACTGCTGCCCTCTAGTGGTTAAATCATGTAATGTCCATGATTCATTAAATGGTGTAACACTGCTGCCCTCCAGTGGTTAAATCATGTAATCTTTCATGATTCATTAAATGGTGTAACACTGCTGCCGTCTAGTGGTTAAATCGTGTAATGTTCATGATTCATTAAATGGTGTAACACTGCTGCACTCTAATGGTTAAATCGTGTGATGTTCATGATTCATTAAATGGTGTAACACTGCTGCCCTCCAGTGGTTAAATCATGTAATCTTTCATGATTCATTAAATGGTGTAACACTGCTGCCGTCTAGTGGTTAAATCGTGTAATGTTCATGATTCATTAAATGGTGTAACACTGCTGCACTCTAATGGTTAAATCGTGTGATGTTCATGATTCATTAAATGGTGTAACACTGCTGCCCTCTAGTGGTTAAATCATGTAATGTTCATGATTCATTAAATGGTGTAACACTGCTGCCCTCCAGTGGTTAAATCATGTAATCTTTCATGATTCATTAAATGGTGAAACACTGCTGCCCTCTAGTGGTTAAATTATGTCATGTCCATGATTCATTAAATGGTGTAACACTGCTGCCCTCTAGTGGTTAAATCGTGTAATGTTTATGATTCATTAAATGGTGTAACACTGCTGCCCTCTAGTGGTTAAATCATGTAATGCTCATGATTCATTAAATGGTGTAACACTGCTGCCCTCCAGTGGTTAAATCGTGTAATCTTCATGATTCATTAAATGGTGTAACACTGCTGCCCTCTAGTGGTTAAATCGTGTAATGTTCATGATTCATTAAATGGTGTAACACTGCTGCCCTCTAGTGGTTAAATCATGTAATGTTGATGATTCATTAAATGGTGTAACACTGCTGCCCTCCAGTGGTTAAATCATGTAATCTTTCATGATTCATTAAATGGTGTAACACTGCTGCCCTCTAGTGGTTAAATCATGTAATGTCCATGATTCATTAAATGGTGTAACACTGCTGCCCTCCAGTGGTTAAATCATGTAATCTTTCATGATTCATTAAATGGTGTAACACTGCTGCCCTCTAGTGGTTAAATCATGTAATGCCCATGATTCATTAAATGGTGTAACACTGCTGCCCTCTAGTTGTTAAATCATGTAATGTTCATGAATCATTAAATGGTGTAACACTGCTGCACTCTTGTGGTTAAATCATGTGATGTTCATGATTCATTAAATGGTGTAACACTGCTGCCTCTAGTGGTTAAATAGTGTAATGTTTATGATTCATTAAATGGTGTAACACTGTTGCCCTCTAGTGGTTAAATCATGTAATCTTTCATGATTCATTAAATGGTGAAACACTGCTGCCCTCTAGTGGTTAAATTATGTCATGTCCATGATTCATTAAATGGTGTAACACTGCTGCCCTCTAGTGGTTAAATCGTGTAATGTTCATGAATCATTAAATGGTGTAACACTGCTGCCCTCTAGTGGTTAAATCGTGTAATGTTCATGATTCATTAAATGGTGTAACACTGCTGCCCTCTAGTGGTTAAATCATGTAATGTTGATGATTCAGTAAATGGTGTAACACTGCTGCCCTCCAGTGGTTAAATCATGTAATCTTTCATGATTCATTAAATGGTGTAACACTGCTGCCCTCTAGTGGTTAAATCATGTAATGTCCATGATTCATTAAATGGTGTAACACTGCTGCCCTCTAGTGGTTAAATCGTGTAATGTTCATGATTCATTAAATGGTGTAACACTGCTGCCCTCTAGTGGTTAAATCATGTAATTTTTCATGATTCATTGAATGGTGTAACACTGCTGCCCTCTAGTGGTTAAATCATGTAATGATCATGAATCATTAAATGGTGTAACACTGCTGCTCTCTAGTGGTTAAATCGTGTAATGTTCATGATTCATTAAATGGTGTAACACTGCTGCCCTCTAGTGGTTAAATCATGTGATGTTTATGATTCATTAAATGGTGTAACACTGCTGCCCTCTAGTGGTTAAATCGTGTAATGTTCATGATTCATTAAATGGTGTAACACTGCTGCCCTCTAGTAGTTAAATCGTGTAATGTTTATGATTCATTAAATGGTGTAACACTGCTGCCCTCTAGTGGTTAAATAGTGTAATGTTTATGATTCATTAAATGGTGTAACACTGTTGCCCTCTAGTGGTTAAATCATGTAATCTTTCATGATTCATTAAATGGTGAAACACTGCTGCCCTCTAGTGGTTAAATTATGTCATGTCCATGATTCATTAAATGGTGTAACACTGCTGCCCTCTAGTGGTTAAATCGTGTAATGTTCATGAATCATTAAATGGTGTAACACTGCTGCCCTCTAGTGGTTAAATCGTGTAATGTTCATGATTCATTAAATGGTGTAACACTGCTGCCCTCTAGTGGTTAAATCATGTAATGTTGATGATTCAGTAAATGGTGTAACACTGCTGCCCTCCAGTGGTTAAATCATGTAATCTTTCATGATTCATTAAATGGTGTAACACTGCTGCCCTCTAGTGGTTAAATCATGTAATGTCCATGATTCATTAAATGGTGTAACACTGCTGCCCTCTAGTGGTTAAATCGTGTAATGTTCATGATTCATTAAATGGTGTAACACTGCTGCCCTCTAGTGGTTAAATCATGTAATTTTTCATGATTCATTGAATGGTGTAACACTGCTGCCCTCTAGTGGTTAAATCATGTAATGATCATGAATCATTAAATGGTGTAACACTGCTGCCCTCTAGTGGTTAAATCGTGTAATGTTCATGATTCATTAAATGGTGTAACACTGCTGCCCTCTAGTGGTTAAATCATGTGATGTTTATGATTCATTAAATGGTGTAACACTGCTGCCCTCTAGTGGTTAAATCGTGTAATGTTCATGATTCATTAAATGGTGTAACACTGCTGCCCTCTAGTGGTTAAATCGTGTAATGTTTATGATTCAGTAAATGGTGTAACACTGCTGCCCTCTAGTGGTTAAATCGTGTAATGTTTATGATTCATTAAATGGTGTAACACTGCTGCCCTCTAGTGGTTAAATCGTGTAATGTTTATGATTCAGTAAATGGTGTAACACTGCTGCCCTCCAGTGGTTAAATCATGTAATATTTCATGATTCATTAAATGGTGTAACACTGCTGCCCTCTAGTGGTTAAATCATGTAATATCCATGATTCATTAAATGGTATAACACTGCTGCCCTCTAGTGGTTAAATCATGTCATGTCCATGATTCATTAAATGGTGTAACGCTGCTGCCCTCTCGTGGTTAAATCGTGTAATGTTCATGATTCATTAAATGGTGTAACACTGCTGCCCTCTAGTGGTTAAATCGTGTAATGTTCATGATTCATTAAATGGTGTAACACTGCTGCCCTCTAGTGGTTAAATCATGTAATTTTTCATGATTCATTGAATGGTGTAACACTGCTGCCCTCTAGTGGTTAAATCATGTAATGATCATGAATCATTAAATGGTGTAACACTGCTGCTCTCTAGTGGTTAAATCGTGTAATGTTCATGATTCATTAAATGGTGTAACACTGCTGCCCTCTAGTGGTTAAATCATGTGATGTTTATGATTCATTAAATGGTGTAACACTGCTGCCCTCTAGTGGTTAAATCGTGTAATGTTCATGATTCATTAAATGGTGTAACACTGCTGCCCTCTAGTAGTTAAATCGTGTAATGTTTATGATTCATTAAATGGTGTAACACTGCTGCCCTCTAGTGGTTAAATAGTGTAATGTTTATGATTCATTAAATGGTGTAACACTGTTGCCCTCTAGTGGTTAAATCATGTAATCTTTCATGATTCATTAAATGGTGAAACACTGCTGCCCTCTAGTGGTTAAATTATGTCATGTCCATGATTCATTAAATGGTGTAACACTGCTGCCCTCTAGTGGTTAAATCGTGTAATGTTCATGAATCATTAAATGGTGTAACACTGCTGCCCTCTAGTGGTTAAATCGTGTAATGTTCATGATTCATTAAATGGTGTAACACTGCTGCCCTCTAGTGGTTAAATCATGTAATGTTGATGATTCAGTAAATGGTGTAACACTGCTGCCCTCCAGTGGTTAAATCATGTAATCTTTCATGATTCATTAAATGGTGTAACACTGCTGCCCTCTAGTGGTTAAATCATGTAATGTCCATGATTCATTAAATGGTGTAACACTGCTGCCCTCTAGTGGTTAAATCGTGTAATGTTCATGATTCATTAAATGGTGTAACACTGCTGCCCTCTAGTGGTTAAATCATGTAATTTTTCATGATTCATTGAATGGTGTAACACTGCTGCCCTCTAGTGGTTAAATCATGTAATGATCATGAATCATTAAATGGTGTAACACTGCTGCCCTCTAGTGGTTAAATCGTGTAATGTTCATGATTCATTAAATGGTGTAACACTGCTGCCCTCTAGTGGTTAAATCATGTGATGTTTATGATTCATTAAATGGTGTAACACTGCTGCCCTCTAGTGGTTAAATCGTGTAATGTTCATGATTCATTAAATGGTGTAACACTGCTGCCCTCTAGTGGTTAAATCGTGTAATGTTTATGATTCAGTAAATGGTGTAACACTGCTGCCCTCTAGTGGTTAAATCGTGTAATGTTTATGATTCATTAAATGGTGTAACACTGCTGCCCTCTAGTGGTTAAATCGTGTAATGTTTATGATTCAGTAAATGGTGTAACACTGCTGCCCTCCAGTGGTTAAATCATGTAATATTTCATGATTCATTAAATGGTGTAACACTGCTGCCCTCTAGTGGTTAAATCATGTAATATCCATGATTCATTAAATGGTATAACACTGCTGCCCTCTAGTGGTTAAATCATGTCATGTCCATGATTCATTAAATGGTGTAACGCTGCTGCCCTCTCGTGGTTAAATCGTGTAATGTTCATGATTCATTAAATGGTGTAACACTGCTGCCCTCTAGTGGTTAAATCGTGTAATGTTCATGATTCATTAAATGGTGTAACACTGCTGCACTCTAATGGTTAAATCGTGTGATGTTCATGATTCATTAAATGGTGTAACACTGCTGCCCTCTAGTGGTTAAATCATGTAATGTTCATGATTCATTGAATGGTGTAACACTGCTGCCCTCCAGTGGTTAAATCATGTAATCTTTCATGATTCATTAAATGGTGAAACACTGCTGCCCTCTAGTGGTTAAATTATGTCATGTCCATGATTCATTAAATGGTGTAACACTGCTGCCCTCTAGTGGTTAAATCATGTAATGCTCATGATTCATTAAATGGTGTAACACTGTTGCCCTCTAGTGGTTAGATCATGTAATGTTCATGAATCATTAAATGGTGTAACACTGATGCCCTCTAGTGGTTAAATCATGTAATGTTCATGATTCATTAAATGGTGTAACACTGCTGCGCTCTAGTGGTTAAATCATGTAATTTTTATGATTCATTAAATGGTGTAACACTGCTGCCCTCTAGTGGTTAAATCATGTAATGTTCATGATTCATTAAATGGTGTAACACTGCTGCCCTCTAGTGGTTAAATCATGTAATGTTCATGATTCATTAAATGGTGTAACACTGCTGCCCTCGAGTGGTTAAATCATGTAATGTTCATGATTCATTAAATGGTGTAACACTGCTGCCCTCTAGTGGTTAAATCATGTAATGTTTATGATTCATTAAATGGTGTAACACTGCTGCCCTCCAGTGGTTAAATCGTGTAATCTTTCATGATTCATTAAATGGTGTAACACTGCTGCCCTCTAGTGGTTAAATTGTGTAATGTTCATGAATCATTAAATGGTGTAACACTGCTGCCCTCTAGTGGTTAAATCGTGTAATGTTCATGATTCATTAAATGGTGTAACACTGCTGCCCTCTAGTGGTTAAATCATGTAATGTTGATGATTCAGTAAATGGTGTAACACTGCTGCCCTCCAGTGGTTAAATCATGTAATCTTTCATGATTCATTAAATGGTGTAACACTGCTGCCCTCTAGTGGTTAAATCGTGTAATGTTCATGATTCATTAAATGGTGTAACACTGCTGCCCTCTAGTGGTTAAATCATGTAATGATCATGAATCATTAAATGGTGTAACACTGCTGCCCTCTAGTGGTTAAATCGTGTAATGTTCATGATTCATTAAATGGTGTAACACTGCTGCGCTCTAGTGGTTAAATCATGTAATGTTTATGATTCATTAAATGGTGTAACACTGCTGCCCTCTAGTGGTTAAATCGTGTAATGTTCATGATTCATTAAATGGTGTAACACTGCTGCCCTCTAGTAGTTAAATCGTGTAATGTTTATGATTCATTAAATGGTGTAACACTGCTGCCCTCTAGTGGTTAAATCGTGTAATGTTTATGATTCATTAAATGGTGTAACACTGCTGCCCTCCAGTGGTTAAATCATGTAATATTTCATGATTCATTAAATGGTGTAACACTGCTGCCCTCTAGTGGTTAAATCATGTAATATACATGATTCATTAAATGGTATAACACTGCTGCCCTCTAGTGGTTAAATCGTGTAATGTTCATGAATCATTAAATGGTGTAACACTGCTGCCCTCTAGTGGTTAAATCATGTAATGTCCATGATTCATTAAATGGTGTAACACTGCTGCCCTCTAGTGGTTAAATCGTGTAATGTTCATGATTCATTAAATGGTGTAACACTGCTGCCCTCTAGTGGTTAAATCATGTAATTTTTCATGATTCATTAAATGGTGTAACACTGCTGCCCTCTAGTGGTTAAATCGTGTAATGTTCATGATTCATTAAATGGTGTAACACTGCTGCGCTCTAGTGGTTAAATTATGTAATGTTTATGATTCATTAAATGGTGTAACACTGCTGCCCTCTAGTGGTTAAATCGTGTAATTTTCATGATTCATTAAATGGTGTAACACTGCTGCCCTCTAGTAGTTAAATCGTGTAATGTTTATGATTCATTAAATGGTGTAACACTGCTGCCCTCTAGTGGTTAAATCGTGTAATGTTTATGATTCATTAAATGGTGTAACACTGCTGCCCTCCAGTGGTTAAATCGTGTAATGTTCATGAATCATTAAATGGTGTAACACTGCTGCCCTCTAGTGGTTAAATCGTGTAATGTTCATGATTCATTAAATGGTGTAACACTGCTGCCCTCCAGTGGTTAAATCATGTAATCTTTCATGATTCATTAAATGGTGTAACACTGCTGCCCTCTAGTGGTTAAATCATGTAATGTTCATGAATCATTAAATGGTGTAACACTGCTGCACTCTTGTGGTTAAATCATGTGATGTTCATGATTCATTAAATGGTGTAACACTGCTGCCCTCTAGTGGTTAAATAGTGTAATGTTTATGATTCATTAAATGGTGTAACACTGTTGCCCTCTGGTGGTTAAATCATGACATTTTTCATGATTCATTAAATGGTGTAACACTGCTGCCCTCTAGTGGTTAAATCATGTAATGTCCATGATTCATTAAATGGTGTAACACTGCTGCTCTCTAGTGGTTAAATCATGTGATGTTCATGATTCATTAAATGGTGTAACACTGCTGCCCTCTAGTGGTTAAATAGTGTAATGTTTATGATTCATTAAATGGTGTAACACTGCTGCCCTCTAGTGGTTAAATCGTGTAATGTTCATGATTCATTAAATGGTGTAACACTGCTGCCCTCTAGTGGTTAAATCGTGCAATGTTCATGATTCATTAAATGGTGTAACACTGCTGCCCTCTAGTGGTTAAATAGTGTAATGTTTATGATTCATTAAATGGTGTAACACTGCTGCCCTCTAGTGGTTAAATCGTGTAATGTTCATGATTCATTAAATGGTGTAACACTGCTGCCCTCTAGTGGTTAAATCGTGCAATGTTCATGATTCATTAAATGGTGTAACACTGCTGCCCTCAAGTGGTTAAATCATGTAATGTTTATGATTCATTAAATGGTGTAACACTGTTGCCCTCTAGTGGTTAAATCATGACATTTTTCATGATTCATTAAATGGTGTAACACTGCTGCCCTCTAGTGGTTAAATCATGTAATGTCCATGATTCATTAAATGGTGTAACACTGCTGCCCTCTAGTGGTTAAATTGTGTAATGTTCATGATTCATTAAATGGTGTAACACTGCTGCCCTCTAGTGGTTAAATCATGTAATTTTTCATGATTCATTAAATGGTGTAACACTGCTGCCCTCTAGTGGTTAAATCATGTAATGATCATGAATCATTAAATGGTGTAACACTGCTGCCCTCTAGTGGTTAAATCGTGTAATGTTCATGATTCATTAAATGGTGTAACACTGCTGCGCTCTAGTGGTTAAATCATGTAATGTTTATGATTCAGTAAATGGTGTAACACTGCTGCCCTCTAGTGGTTAAATCGTGTAATGTTCATGATTCATTAAATGGTGTAACACTGCTGCCCTCTAGTAGTTAAATCGTGTAATGTTTATGATTCATTAAATGGTGTAACACTGCTGCCCTCTAGTGGTTAAATCGTGTAATGTTCATGATTCATTAAATGGTGTAACACTGCTGCCCTCTAGTGGTTAAATCATGTAATATTTCATGATTCATTAAATGGTGTAACACTGCTGCCCTCTAGTGGTTAAATCATGTAATATCCATGATTCAGTAAATGGTATAACACTGCTGCCCTCTAGTGGTTAAATCATGTAATGTTTATGATTCATTAAATGGTGTAACACTGCTGCCCTCTAGTGGTTAAATCATGTAATGTTCATGAATCATTAAATGGTGTAACACTGATGCCTTCTAGTGGTTAAATCATGTAATGTTCATGATTCATTAAATGGTGTAACACTGCTGCGCTCTAGTGGTTAAATCATGTAATGTCCATGATTCATTAAATGGTGTAACACTGCTGCCCTCTAGTGGTTAAATCGTGTAATGTTTATGATTCATTAAATGGTGTAACACTGCTGCCCTCTAGTGGTTAAATCATGTAATGTTCATGATTCATTAAATGGTGTAACACTGCTGCCCTCTAGTGGTTAAATCGTGTAATGTTCATGATTCATTAAATGGTGTAACACTGCTGCCCTCTAGTGGTTAAATCGTGTAATGTTCATGATTCATTAAATGGTGTAACACTGCTGCCCTCTAGTGGTTAAATCATGTAATATTTCATGATTCATTAAATGGTGTAACACTGCTGCCCTCTAGTGGTTAAATCATGTAATATCCATGATTCAGTAAATGGTATAACACTGCTGCCCTCTAGTGGTTAAATCATGTAATGTTTATGATTCATTAAATGGTGTAACACTGCTGCCCTCTAGTGGTTAAATCATGTAATGTTCATGAATCATTAAATGGTGTAACACTGATGCCTTCTAGTGGTTAAATCATGTAATGTTCATGATTCATTAAATGGTGTAACACTGCTGCGCTCTAGTGGTTAAATCATGTAATGTCCATGATTCAGTAAATGGTATAACACTGCTGCCCTCTAGTGGTTAAATCGTGTAATGTTCATGATTCATTAAATGGTGTAACACTGCTGCGCTCTAGTGGTTAAATTATGTAATGTTTATGATTCATTAAATGGTGTAACACTGCTGCCCTCTAGTGGTTAAATCGTGTAATTTTCATGATTCATTAAATGGTGTAACACTGCTGCCCTCTAGTAGTTAAATCGTGTAATGTTTATGATTCATTAAATGGTGTAACACTGCTGCCCTCTAGTGGTTAAATCGTGTAATGTTTATGATTCATTAAATGGTGTAACACTGCTGCCCTCCAGTGGTTAAATCGTGTAATGTTCATGAATCATTAAATGGTGTAACACTGCTGCCCTCTAGTGGTTAAATCGTGTAATGTTCATGATTCATTAAATGGTGTAACACTGCTGCCCTCCAGTGGTTAAATCATGTAATCTTTCATGATTCATTAAATGGTGTAACACTGCTGCCCTCTAGTGGTTAAATCATGTAATGTTCATGAATCATTAAATGGTGTAACACTGCTGCACTCTTGTGGTTAAATCATGTGATGTTCATGATTCATTAAATGGTGTAACACTGCTGCCCTCTAGTGGTTAAATAGTGTAATGTTTATGATTCATTAAATGGTGTAACACTGTTGCCCTCTGGTGGTTAAATCATGACATTTTTCATGATTCATTAAATGGTGTAACACTGCTGCCCTCTAGTGGTTAAATCATGTAATGTCCATGATTCATTAAATGGTGTAACACTGCTGCTCTCTAGTGGTTAAATCATGTGATGTTCATGATTCATTAAATGGTGTAACACTGCTGCCCTCTAGTGGTTAAATAGTGTAATGTTTATGATTCATTAAATGGTGTAACACTGCTGCCCTCTAGTGGTTAAATCGTGTAATGTTCATGATTCATTAAATGGTGTAACACTGCTGCCCTCTAGTGGTTAAATCGTGCAATGTTCATGATTCATTAAATGGTGTAACACTGCTGCCCTCTAGTGGTTAAATAGTGTAATGTTTATGATTCATTAAATGGTGTAACACTGCTGCCCTCTAGTGGTTAAATCGTGTAATGTTCATGATTCATTAAATGGTGTAACACTGCTGCCCTCTAGTGGTTAAATCGTGCAATGTTCATGATTCATTAAATGGTGTAACACTGCTGCCCTCAAGTGGTTAAATCATGTAATGTTTATGATTCATTAAATGGTGTAACACTGTTGCCCTCTAGTGGTTAAATCATGACATTTTTCATGATTCATTAAATGGTGTAACACTGCTGCCCTCTAGTGGTTAAATCATGTAATGTCCATGATTCATTAAATGGTGTAACACTGCTGCCCTCTAGTGGTTAAATTGTGTAATGTTCATGATTCATTAAATGGTGTAACACTGCTGCCCTCTAGTGGTTAAATCATGTAATTTTTCATGATTCATTAAATGGTGTAACACTGCTGCCCTCTAGTGGTTAAATCATGTAATGATCATGAATCATTAAATGGTGTAACACTGCTGCCCTCTAGTGGTTAAATCGTGTAATGTTCATGATTCATTAAATGGTGTAACACTGCTGCGCTCTAGTGGTTAAATCATGTAATGTTTATGATTCAGTAAATGGTGTAACACTGCTGCCCTCTAGTGGTTAAATCGTGTAATGTTCATGATTCATTAAATGGTGTAACACTGCTGCCCTCTAGTAGTTAAATCGTGTAATGTTTATGATTCATTAAATGGTGTAACACTGCTGCCCTCTAGTGGTTAAATCGTGTAATGTTCATGATTCATTAAATGGTGTAACACTGCTGCCCTCTAGTGGTTAAATCATGTAATATTTCATGATTCATTAAATGGTGTAACACTGCTGCCCTCTAGTGGTTAAATCATGTAATATCCATGATTCAGTAAATGGTATAACACTGCTGCCCTCTAGTGGTTAAATCATGTAATGTTTATGATTCATTAAATGGTGTAACACTGCTGCCCTCTAGTGGTTAAATCATGTAATGTTCATGAATCATTAAATGGTGTAACACTGATGCCTTCTAGTGGTTAAATCATGTAATGTTCATGATTCATTAAATGGTGTAACACTGCTGCGCTCTAGTGGTTAAATCATGTAATGTCCATGATTCATTAAATGGTGTAACACTGCTGCCCTCTAGTGGTTAAATCGTGTAATGTTTATGATTCATTAAATGGTGTAACACTGCTGCCCTCTAGTGGTTAAATCATGTAATGTTCATGATTCATTAAATGGTGTAACACTGCTGCCCTCTAGTGGTTAAATCGTGTAATGTTCATGATTCATTAAATGGTGTAACACTGCTGCCCTCTAGTGGTTAAATCGTGTAATGTTCATGATTCATTAAATGGTGTAACACTGCTGCCCTCTAGTGGTTAAATCATGTAATATTTCATGATTCATTAAATGGTGTAACACTGCTGCCCTCTAGTGGTTAAATCATGTAATATCCATGATTCAGTAAATGGTATAACACTGCTGCCCTCTAGTGGTTAAATCATGTAATGTTTATGATTCATTAAATGGTGTAACACTGCTGCCCTCTAGTGGTTAAATCATGTAATGTTCATGAATCATTAAATGGTGTAACACTGATGCCTTCTAGTGGTTAAATCATGTAATGTTCATGATTCATTAAATGGTGTAACACTGCTGCGCTCTAGTGGTTAAATCATGTAATGTCCATGATTCATTAAATGGTGTAACACTGCTGCCCTCTAGTGGTTAAATCGTGTAATGTTTATGATTCATTAAATGGTGTAACACTGCTGCCCTCTAGTGGTTAAATCATGTAATGTTCATGATTCATTAAATGGTGTAACACTGCTGCCCTCTAGTGGTTAAATCGTGTAATGTTCATGATTCATTAAATGGTGTAACACTGCTGCCGTCTAGTGGTTAAATCGTGTAATGTTCATGATTCATTAAATGGTGTAACACTGCTGCCCTCTAGTGGTTAAATCATGTAATGTTGATGATTCATTAAATGGTGTAACACTGCTGCCCTCCAGTGGTTAAATCATGTAATCTTTCATGATTCATTAAATGGTGTAACACTGCTGCCCTCTAGTGGTTAAATCATGTAATGTCCATGATTCATTAAATGGTGTAACACTGCTGCCCTCTAGTGGTTAAATCATGTAATATCCATGATTCAGTAAATGGTATAACACTGCTGCCCTCTAGTGGTTAAATCATGTAATGTTTATGATTCATTAAATGGTGTAACACTGCTGCCCTCTAGTGGTTAAATCATGTAATGTTCATGAATCATTAAATGGTGTAACACTGATGCCTTCTAGTGGTTAAATCATGTAATGTTCATGATTCATTAAATGGTGTAACACTGCTGCGCTCTAGTGGTTAAATCATGTAATGTCCATGATTCATTAAATGGTGTAACACTGCTGCCCTCTAGTGGTTAAATCGTGTAATGTTTATGATTCATTAAATGGTGTAACACTGCTGCCCTCTAGTGGTTAAATCATGTAATGTTCATGATTCATTAAATGGTGTAACACTGCTGCCCTCTAGTGGTTAAATCGTGTAATGTTCATGATTCATTAAATGGTGTAACACTGCTGCCCTCTAGTGGTTAAATCGTGTAATGTTCATGATTCATTAAATGGTGTAACACTGCTGCCCTCTAGTGGTTAAATCATGTAATATTTCATGATTCATTAAATGGTGTAACACTGCTGCCCTCTAGTGGTTAAATCATGTAATATCCATGATTCAGTAAATGGTATAACACTGCTGCCCTCTAGTGGTTAAATCATGTAATGTTTATGATTCATTAAATGGTGTAACACTGCTGCCCTCTAGTGGTTAAATCATGTAATGTTCATGAATCATTAAATGGTGTAACACTGATGCCTTCTAGTGGTTAAATCATGTAATGTTCATGATTCATTAAATGGTGTAACACTGCTGCGCTCTAGTGGTTAAATCATGTAATGTCCATGATTCATTAAATGGTGTAACACTGCTGCCCTCTAGTGGTTAAATCGTGTAATGTTTATGATTCATTAAATGGTGTAACACTGCTGCCCTCTAGTGGTTAAATCATGTAATGTTCATGATTCATTAAATGGTGTAACACTGCTGCCCTCTAGTGGTTAAATCGTGTAATGTTCATGATTCATTAAATGGTGTAACACTGCTGCCGTCTAGTGGTTAAATCGTGTAATGTTCATGATTCATTAAATGGTGTAACACTGCTGCCCTCTAGTGGTTAAATCATGTAATGTTGATGATTCATTAAATGGTGTAACACTGCTGCCCTCCAGTGGTTAAATCATGTAATCTTTCATGATTCATTAAATGGTGTAACACTGCTGCCCTCTAGTGGTTAAATCATGTAATGTCCATGATTCATTAAATGGTATAACACTGCTGCCCTCCAGTGGTTAAATCATGTAATCTTTCATGATTCATTAAATGGTGTAACACTGCTGCCCTCTAGTGGTTAAATCATGTAATGTCCATGATTCATTAAATGGTGTAACACTGCTGCCCTCTAGTGGTTAAATCGTGTAATGTTCATGAATCATTAAATGGTGTAACACTGCTGCCCTCTAGTGGTTAAATCATGTGATGTTCATGATTCATTAAATGGTGTAACACTGCTGCCCTCCAGTGGTTAAATCATGTAATCTTTCATGATTCATTAAATGGTGTAACACTGCTGTCCTCTAGTGGTTAAATCATGTAATGTCCATGATTCATTAAATGGTGTAACACTGCTTCCCTCCAGTTGTTAAATCATGTAATCTTTCATGATTCATTAAATGGTGTAACACTGCTGCCCTCTAGTGGTTAAATCATGTAATGTCCATCATTCATTAAATGGTGTAACACTGCTGCCCTCTAGTGGTTAAATCATGTAATGTTCATGAATCATTAAATGGTGTAACACTGCTGCACTCTTGTGGTTAAATCATGTGATGTTCATGATTCATTAAATGGTGTAACACTGCTGCCCTCTAGTGGTTAAATCATGACATTTTTCATGATTCATTAAATGGTGTAACACTGCTGCCCTCTAGTGGTTAAATCATGTAATGTCCATGATTCATTAAATGGTGTAACACTGCTGCCCTCTAGTGGTTAAATCATGTGATGTTCATGATTCATTAAATGGTGTAACACTGCTGCCCTCTAGTGGTTAAATAGTGTAATGTTTATGATTCATTAAATGGTGTAACACTGCTGCCCTCTAGTGGTTAAATCGTGTAATGTTCATGATTCATTAAATGGTGTAACACTGCTGCCCTCAAGTGGTTAAATCATGTAATGTTTATGATTCATTAAATGGTGTAACACTGTTGTCCTCTAGTGGTTAAATCATGACATTTTTCATGATTAATTAAATGGTGTAACACTGCTGCCCTCTAGTGGTTAAATCATGTAATGTCCGTGATTCATTAAATGGTGTAACACTGCTGCCCTCTAGTGGTTAAATCGTGTAATGTTCATGATTCATTAAATGGTGTAACACTGCTGCCCTCTAGTGGTTAAATCATGTAATTTTTCATGATTCATTAAATGGTGTAACACTGCTGCCCTCTAGTGGTTAAATCATGTAATGATCATGAATCATTAAATGGTGTAACACTGCTGCCCTCTAGTGGTTAAATCATGTAATGTTCATGATTCATTAAATGGTGTAACACTGCTGCCCTCTAGTGGTTAAATCATGTAATGTTCATGATTCATTAAATGGTGTAACACTGCTGCCCTCCAGTGGTTAAATCATGTAATCTTTCATGATTCATTAAATGGTGAAACACTGCTGCCCTCTAGTGGTTAAATTATGTCATGTCCATGATTCATTAAATGGTGTAACACTGCTGCCCTCTAGTGGTTAAATCGTGTAATGTTTATGATTCATTAAATGGTGTAACACTGTTGCCCTCTAGTGGTTAAATCATGTAATGCTCATGATTCATTAAATGGTGTAATACTGCTGCCCTCCAGTGGTTAAATCGTGTAATCTTCATGATTCATTAAATGGTGTAACACTGCTGCCCTCTAGTGGTTAAATCGTGTAATGTTCATGAATCATTAAATGGTGTAACACTGCTGCCCTCTAGTGGTTAAATCGTGTAATGTTCATGATTCATTAAATGGTGTAACACTGCTGCCCTCTAGTGGTTAAATCATGTAATGTTGATGATTCATTAAATGGTGTAACACTGCTGCCCTCCATTGGTTAAATGATGTAATCTTTCATGATTCATTAAATGGTGTAACACTGCTGCCCTCTAGTGGTTAAATCATGTAATGTCCATGATTCATTAAATGGTGTAACACTGCTGCCCTCCAGTGGTTAAATCATGTAATCTTTCATGATTCATTAAATGGTGTAACACTGCTGCCCTCTAGTGGTTAAATCATGTAATGCCCATGATTCATTAAATGGTGTAACACTGCTGCCCTCTAGTTGTTAAATCATGTAATGTTCACGAATCATTAAATGGTGTAACACTGCTGCACTCTTGTGGTTAAATCATGTGATGTTCATGATTCATTAAATGGTGTAACACTGCTGCCTCTAGTGGTTAAATAGTGTAATGTTCATGATTCATTAAATGGTGTAACACTGTTGCCCTCTAGTGGTTAAATCATGTAATCTTTCATGATTCATTAAATGGTGAAACACTGCTGCCCTCTAGTGGTTAAATTATGTCATGTCCATGATTCATTAAATTGTGTAACACTGCTGCCCTCTAGTGGTTAAATCGTGTAATGTTCATGAATCATTAAATGGTGTAACACTGCTGCCCTCTAGTGGTTAAATCGTGTAATGTTCATGATTCATTAAATGATGTAACACTGTTGCCCTCTAGTGGTTAAATCATGACATTTTTCATGATTCATTAAATGGTGTAACACTGCTGCCCTCTAGTGGTTAAATCATGTAATGTCCATGATTCATTAAATGGTGTAACACTGCTGCCCTCTAGTCGTTAAATCGTGTAATGTTCATGATTCATTAAATGGTGTAACACTGCTGCCCTCTAGTGGTTAAATCATGTAATTTTTCATGATTCATTAAATGGTGTAACACTGCTGCCCTCTAGTGGTTAAATCATGTAATGATCATGAATCATTAAATGGTTTAACACTGCTGCCCTCTAGTGGTTAAATCGTGTAATGTTCATGATTCATTAAATGGTGTAACACTGCTGCGCTCTAGTGGTTAAATCATGTAATGTTTATGATTCATTAAATGGTGTAACACTGCTGCCCTCTAGTCGTTAAATCGTGTAATGTTCATGATTCATTAAATGGTGTAACACTGCTGCCCTCTAGTAGTTAAATCGTGTAATGTTTATGATTCATTAAATGGTGTAACACTGCTGCCCTCTAGTGGTTAAATCGTGTAATGTTTATGATTCATTAAATGGTGTAACACTGCTGCCCTCCAGTGGTTAAATCATGTAATATTTCATGATTCATTAAATGGTGTAACACTGCTGCCCTCTAGTGGTTAAATCATGTAATATCCATGATTCATTAAATGGTATAACACTGCTGCCCTCTAGTGGTTAAATCATGTATTGTTTATGATTCATTAAATGGTGTAACACTGCTGCCCTCTAGTGGTTAAATCGTGTAATGTTCATGATTCATTAAATGGTGTAACACTGCTGCCCTCTAGTGGTTAAATCATGTAATGTTGATGATTCAGTAAATGGTGTAACACTGCTGCCCTCCAGTGGTTAAATCATGTAATCTTTCATGATTCATTAAATGGTGTAACACTGCTGCCCTCTAGTGGTTAAATCATGTAATGTCCATGATTCATTAAATGGTGTAACACTGCTGCCCTCTAGTGGTTAAATTGTGTAATGTTCATGATTCATTAAATGGTGTAACACTGCTGCCCTCTAGTGGTTAAATCATGTAATTTTTCATGATTCATTGAATGGTGTAACACTGCTGCCCTCTAGTGGTTAAATCATGTAATGATCATGAATCATTAAATGGTGTAACACTGCTGCCCTCTAGTGGTTAAATCGTGTAATGTTCATGATTCATTAAATGGTGTAACACTGCTGCCCTCTAGTGGTTAAATCATGTAATGTTTATGATTCATTAAATGGTGTAACACTGCTGCCCTCTAGTGGTTAAATCGTGTAATGTTCATGATTCATTAAATGGTGTAACACTGCTGCCCTCTAGTAGTTAAATCGTGTAATGTTTATGATTCATTAAATGGTGTAACACTGCTGCCCTCTAGTGGTTAAATCGTGTAATGTTTATGATTCAGTAAATGGTGTAACACTGCTGCCCTCCAGTGGTTAAATCATGTAATATTTCATGATTCATTAAATGGTGTAACACTGCTGCCCTCTAGTGGTTAAATCATGTAATATCCATGATTCATTAAATGGTATAACACTGCTGCCCTCTAGTGGTTAAATCATGTCATGTCCATGATTCATTAAATGGTGTAACGCTGCTGCCCTCTCGTGGTTAAATCGTGTAATGTTCATGATTCATTAAATGGTGTAACACTGCTGCCCTCTAGTGGTTAAATCGTGTAATGTTCATGATTCATTAAATGGTGTAACACTGCTGCACTCTAATGGTTAAATCGTGTGATGTTCATGATTCATTAAATGGTGTAACACTGCTGCCCTCTAGTGGTTAAATCATGTAATGCTCATGATTCATTGAATGGTGTAACACTGCTGCCCTCCAGTGGTTAAATCATGTAATCTTTCATGATTCATTAAATGGTGAAACACTGCTGCCCTCTAGTGGTTAAATTATGTCATGTCCATGATTCATTAAATGGTGTAACACTGCTGCCCTCTAGTGGTTAAATCATGTAATGCTCATGATTCATTAAATGGTGTAACACTGTTGCCCTCTAGTGGTTAGATCATGTAATGTTCATGAATCATTAAATGGTGTAACACTGATGCCCTCTAGTGGTTAAATCATGTAATGTTCATGATTCATTAAATGGTGTAACACTGCTGCGCTCTAGTGGTTAAATCATGTAATTTTTATGATTCATTAAATGGTGTAACACTGCTGCCGTCTAGTGGTTAAATCGTGTAATGTTCATGATTCATTAAATGGTGTAACACTGCTGCACTCTAATGGTTAAATCGTGTGATGTTCATGATTCATTAAATGGTGTAACACTGCTGCCCTCTAGTGGTTAAATCATGTAATGTTCATGATTCATTAAATGGTGTAACACTGCTGCCCTCCAGTGGTTAAATCATGTAATCTTTCATGATTCATTAAATGGTGAAACACTGCTGCCCTCTAGTGGTTAAATTATGTCATGTCCATGATTCATTAAATGGTGTAACACTGCTGCCCTCTAGTGGTTAAATCGTGTAATGTTCATGATTCATTCAATGGTGTAACACTGCTGCCCTCTAGTGGTTAAATCATGTAATGTTCATGATTCATTAAATGGTGTAACACTGCTGCCCTCTAGTGGTTAAATCATGTAATGTTCATGATTCATTAAATGGTGTAACACTGCTGCCCTCTAGTGGTTAAATCATGTAATGTTTATGATTCATTAAATGGTGTAACACTGCTGCCCTCCAGTGGTTAAATTGTGTAATATTTCATGATTCATTAAATGGTGTAACACTGCTGCCCTCTAGTGGTTAAATCGTGTAATGTTCATGATTCATTAAATGGTGTAACACTGCTGCCCTCTAGTGGTTAAATCGTGTAATGTTCATGAATCATTAAATGGTGTAACACTGCTGCCCTCTAGTGGTTAAATCGTGTAATGTTCATGATTCATTAAATGGTGTAACACTGCTGCCCTCTAGTGGTTAAATCATGTAATGTTGATGATTCATTAAATGGTGTAACACTGCTGCCCTCCAGTGGTTAAATAATGTAATCTTTCATGATTCATTAAATGGTGTAACACTGCTGCCCTCTAGTGGTTAAATCATGTAATGTCCATGATTCATTAAATGGTGTAACACTGCTGCCCTCCAGTGGTTAAATCATGTAATCTTTCATGATTCATTAAATGGTGTAACACTGCTGCCCTCTAGTGGTTAAATCATGTAATGCCCATGATTCATTAAATGGTGTAACACTGCTGCCCTCTAGTGGTTAAATCATGTAATGTTCATGAATCATTAAATGGTGTAACACTGCTGCACTCTTGTGGTTAAATCATGTGATGTTCATGATTCATTAAATGGTGTAACACTGCTGCCCTCTAGTGGTTAAATAGTGTAATGTTTATGATTCATTAAATGGTGTAACACTGTTGCCCTCTAGTGGTTAAATCATGACATTTTTCATGATTCATTAAATGGTGTAACACTGCTGCCATCTAGTGGTTAAATCATGTAATGTCCATGATTCATTAAATGGTGTAACACTGCTGCCCTCTAGTGGTTAAATCATGTGATGTTCATGATTCATTAAATGGTGTAACACTGCTGCCCTCTAGTGGTTAAATAGTGTAATGTTTATGATTCATTAAATGGTGTAACACTGCTGCCCTCTAGTGGTTAAATCGTGTAATGTTCATGAATCATTAAATGGTGTAACACTGCTGCCCTCTAGTGGTTAAATCGTGTAATGTTCATGATTCATTAAATGGTGTAACACTGCTGCGCTCTAGTGGTTAAATCATGTAATGTTTATGATTCATTAAATGGTGTAACACTGCTGCCCTCTAGTGGTTAAATCGTGTAATGTTCATGATTCATTAAATGGTGTAACACTGCTGCCCTCTAGTAGTTAAATCGTGTAATGTTTATGATTCATTAAATTGTGTAACACTGCTGCCCTCTAGTGGTTAAATCGTGTAATGTTTAAGATTCATTAAATGGTGTAACACTGCTGCCCTCCAGTGGTTAAATCATGTAATATTTCATGATTCATTAAATGGTGTAACACTGCTGCCCTCTAGTGGTTAAATCATGTAATATCCATGATTCATTAAATGGTATAACACTGCTGCCCTCTAGTGGTTAAATCATGTAATGTTTATGATTCATTCAATGGTGTAACACTGCTGCCCTCTAGTGGTTAAATCATGTAATGTTCATGATTCATTAAATGGTGTAACACTGCTGCCCTCTAGTGGTTAAATCATGTAATGTTCATGATTCATTAAATGGTGTAACACTGCTGCCCTCTAGTGGTTAAATCATGTAATGTTTATGATTCATTAAATGGTGTAACACTGCTGCCCTCCAGTGGTTAAATTGTGTAATATTTCATGATTCATTAAATGGTGTAACACTGCTGCCCTCTAGTGGTTAAATCGTGTAATGTTCATGATTCATTAAATGGTGTAACACTGCTGCCCTCTAGTGGTTAAATCGTGTAATGTTCATGAATCATTAAATGGTGTAACACTGCTGCCCTCTAGTGGTTAAATCGTGTAATGTTCATGATTCATTAAATGGTGTAACACTGCTGCCCTCTAGTGGTTAAATCATGTAATGTTGATGATTCATTAAATGGTGTAACACTGCTGCCCTCCAGTGGTTAAATCATGTAATCTTTCATGATTTATTAAATGGTGTAACACTGCTGCCCTCTAGTGGTTAAATCATGTAATGTCCATGATTCATTAAATGGTGTAACACTGCTGCCCTCCAGTGGTTAAATCATGTAATCTTTCATGATTCATTAAATGGTGTAACACTGCTGCCCTCTAGTGGTTAAATCATGTAATGTTCATGAATCATTAAATGGTGTAACACTGCTGCACTCTTGTAGTTAAATCATGTGATGTTCATGATTCATTAAATGGTGTAACACTGCTGCCCTCTAGTGGTTAAATAGTGTAATGTTTATGATTCATTAAATGGTGTAACACTGTTGCCCTCTAGTGGTTAAATCATGACATTTTTCATGATTCATTAAATGGTGTAACACTGCTGCCATCTAGTGGTTAAATCATGTAATGTCCATGATTCATTAAATGGTGTAACACTGCTGCCCTCTAGTGGTTCAATCATGTGATGTTCATGATTCATTAAATGGTGTAACACTGCTGCCCTCTAGTGGTTAAATCGTGTAATGTTCATGAATCATTAAATGGTGTAACACTGCTGCCCTCTAGTGGTTAAATCGTGTAATGTTCATGATTCATTAAATGGTGTAACACTGCTGCGCTCTAGTGGTTAAATCATGTAATGTTTATGATTCATTAAATGGTGTAACACTGCTGCGCTCTAGTGGTTAAATTGTGTAATGTTCATGATTCATTAAATGGTGTAACACTGCTGCCCTCTAGTAGTTAAATCGTGTAATGTTTATGATTCATTAAATTGTGTAACACTGCTGCCCTCTAGTGGTTAAATCGTGTAATGTTTAAGATTCATTAAATGGTGTAACACTGCTGCCCTCCAGTGGTTAAATCATGTAATATTTCATAATTCATTAAATGGTGTAACACTGCTGCCCTCTAGTGGTTAAATCATGTAATATCCATGATTCATTAAATGGTATAACACTGCTGCCCTCTAGTGGTTAAATCATGTAATGTTTATGATTCATTAAATGGTGTAACACTGCTGCCCTCTAGTGGTTAAATCATGTAATTTTTCATGATTCATTAAATGGTGTAACACTGCTGCCCTCTAGTGGTTAAATCATGTAATGTCCATGATTCATTAAATGGTGCAACACTGCTGCCCTCTAGTGGTTAAATCGTGTAATGTTTATGATTCATTAAATGGTGTAACACTGCTGCCCTCTAGTGGTTAAATCGTGTAATGTTCATGATTCATTAAATGGTGTAACACTGCTGCCCTCTCGTGGTTAAATCGTGTAATGTTCATGATTCATTAAATGGTGTAACACTGCTGCCCTCTAGTGGTTAAATCGTGTAATGTTTATGATTCATTAAATGGTGTAACACTGCTGCCGTCTAGTGGTTAAATCGTGTAATGTTCATGATTCATTAAATGGTGTAACACTGCTGCACTCTAATGGTTAAATCGTGTGATGTTCATGATTCATTAAATGGTGTAACACTGCTGCCCTCTAGTGGTTAAATCATGTAATGTTCATGATTCATTAAATGGTGTAACACTGCTGCCCTCTAGTGGTTAAATCGTGTAATGTTCATGATTCATTAAATGGTGTAACACTGCTGCCCTCCAGTGGTTAAATCATGTAATCTTTCATGATTCATTAAATGGTGAAACACTGCTGCCCTCTAGTGGTTAAATTATGTCATGTCCATGATTCATTAAATGGTGTAACACTGCTGCCCTCTCGTGGTTAAATCGTGTAATGTTCATGATTCATTAAATGGTGTAACACTGCTGCCCTCTAGTGGTTAAATCGTGTAATGTTTATGATTCATTAAATGGTGTAACACTGCTGCCGTCTAGTGGTTAAATCGTGTAATGTTCATGATTCATTAAATGTTGTAACACTGCTGCACTCTAATGGTTAAATCGTGTGATGTTCATGATTCATTAAATGGTGTAACACTGCTGCCCTCTAGTGGTTAAATCATGTAATGTTCATGATTCATTAAATGGTGTAACACTGCTGCCCTCCAGTGGTTAAATCATGTAATCTTTCATGATTCATTAAATGGTGAAACACTGTTGCCCTCTAGTGGTTAAATTATGTCATGTCCATGATTCATTAAATGGTGTAACACTGCTGCCCTCTAGTGGTTAAATCGTGTAATGTTCATGATTCATTAAATGGTGTAACACTGCTGCCCTCTAGTGGTTAAATCATGTAATGTTGATGATTCATTAAATGGTGTAACACTGCTGCCCTCCAGTGGTTAAATCATGTAATCTTTCATGATTCATTAAATGGTGTAACACTGCTGCCCTCTAGTGGTTAAATCATGTAATGTCCATGATTCATTAAATGGTGTAACACTGCTGCCCTCCAGTGGTTAAATCATGTAATCTTTCATGATTCATTAAATGGTGTAACACTGCTGCCCTCTAGTGGTTAAATCGTGTAATGTTCATGATTCATTAAATGGTGTAACACTGCTGCCCTCTAGTGGTTAAATCGTGTAATGTTCATGAATCATTAAATGGTGTAACACTGCTGCCCTCTAGTGGTTAAATCGTGTAATGTTCATGATTCATTAAATGGTGTAACACTGCTGCCCTCCAGTGGTTAAATCATGTAATCTTTCATGATTCATTAAATGGTGTAACACTGCTGCCCTCTAGTGGTTAAATCATGTAATGTCCATGATTCATTAAATGGTGTAACACTGCTGCCCTCCAGTGGTTAAATCATGTAATCTTTCATGATTCATTAAATGGTGTAACACTGGTGCCCTCTAGTGGTTAAATCATGTAATGTCCATGATTCATTAAATGGTGTAACACTGCTGCCCTCTAGTGGTTAAATCATGTAATGTTCATGAATCATTAAATGGTGTAACACTGCTGCACTCTTGTGGTTAAATCATGTGATGTTCATGATTCATTAAATGGTGTAACACTGCTGCCCTCTAGTGGTTAAATAGTGTAATGTTTATGATTCATTAAATGGTGTAACACTGTTGCCCTCTAGTGGTTAAATCATGACATTTTTCATGATTCATTAAATGGTGTAACACTGCTGCCCTCTAGTGGTTAAATCATGTAATGTCCATGATTCATTAAATGGTGTAACACTGCTGCCCTCTAGTGGTTAAATAGTGTAATGTTTATGATTCATTAAATGGTGTAACACTGCTGCCCTCTAGTGGTTAAATCGTGTAATGTTCATGATTCATTAAATGGTGTAACACTGCTGCCCTCTAGTGGTTAAATCGTGCAATGTTCATGATTCATTAAATGGTGTAACACTGCTGCCCTCAAGTGGTTAAATCATGTAATGTTTATGATTCATTAAATGGTGTAACACTGTTGCCCTCTAGTGGTTAAATCATGACATTTTTCATGATTCATTAAATGGTGTAACACTGCTGCCCTCTAGTGGTTAAATCATGTAATGTCCATGATTCATTAAATGGTGTAACACTGCTGCCCTCTAGTGGTTAAATCGTGTAATGTTCATGATTCATTAAATGGTGTAACACTGCTGCCCTCTAGTGGTTAAATCATGTAATTTTTCATGATTCATTAAATGGTGTAACACTGCTGCCCTCTAGTGGTTAAATCATGTAATGATCATGAATCATTAAATGGTGTAACACTGCTGCCCTCTAGTGGTTAAATCGTGTAATGTTCATGATTCATTAAATGGTGTAACACTGCTGCGCTCTAGTGGTTAAATCATGTAATGTTTATGATTCAGTAAATGGTGTAACACTGCTGCCCTCTAGTGGTTAAATCGTGTAATGTTCATGATTCATTAAATGGTGTAACACTGCTGCCCTCTAGTAGTTAAATCGTGTAATGTTTATGATTCATTAAATGGTGTAACACTGCTGCCCTCTAGTGGTTAAATCGTGTAATGTTCATGATTCATTAAATGGTGTAACACTGCTGCCCTCTAGTGGTTAAATCATGTAATATTTCATGATTCATTAAATGGTGTAACACTGCTGCCCTCCAGTGGTTAAATCATGTAATATCCATGATTCAGTAAATGGTATAACACTGCTGCCCTCTAGTGGTTAAATCATGTAATGTTTATGATTCATTAAATGGTGTAACACTGCTGCCCTCTAGTGGTTAAATCATGTAATGTTCATGAATCATTAAATGGTGTAACACTGCTGCGCTCTAGTGGTTAAATCATGTAATGTCCATGATTCATTAAATGGTGTAACACTGCTGCCCTCTAGTGGTTAAATCGTGTAATGTTTATGATTCATTAAATGGTGTAACACTGCTGCCCTCTAGTGGTTAAATCATGTAATGTTCATGATTCATTAAATGGTGTAACACTGCTGCCCTCTAGTGGTTAAATCGTGTAATGTTCATGATTCATTAAATGGTGTAACACTGCTGCCGTCTAGTGGTTAAATCGTGTAATGTTCATGATTCATTAAATGGTGTAACACTGCTGCCCTCTAGTGGTTAAATCATGTAATGTTCATGATTCATTAAATGGTGTAACACTGCTGCCCTCCAGTGGTTAAATCATGTAATCTTTCATGATTCATTAAATGGTGTAACACTGCTGCCCTCTAGTGGTTAAATCATGTAATGTCCATGATTCATTAAATGGTGTAACACTGCTGCCCTCTAGTGGTTAAATCGTGTAATGTTCATGAATCATTAAATGGTGTAACACTGCTGCCCTCTAGTGGTTAAATCATGTGATGTTCATGATTCATTAAATGGTGTAACACTGCTGCCCTCCAGTGGTTAAATCATGTAATCTTTCATGATTCATTAAATGGTGTAACACTGCTGTCCTCTAGTGGTTAAATCATGTAATGTCCATGATTCATTAAATGGTGTAACACTGCTTCCCTCCAGTTGTTAAATCATGTAATCTTTCATGATTCATTAAATGGTGTAACACTGCTGCCCTCTAGTGGTTAAATCATGTAATGTCCATCATTCATTAAATGGTGTAACACTGCTGCCCTCTAGTGGTTAAATCATGTAATGTTCATGAATCATTAAATGGTGTAACACTGCTGCACTCTTGTGGTTAAATCATGTGATGTTCATGATTCATTAAATGGTGTAACACTGCTGCCCTCTAGTGGTTAAATCATGACATTTTTCATGATTCATTAAATGGTGTAACACTGCTGCCCTCTAGTGGTTAAATCATGTAATGTCCATGATTCATTAAATGGTGTAACACTGCTGCCCTCTAGTGGTTAAATCATGTGATGTTCATGATTCATTAAATGGTGTAACACTGCTGCCCTCTAGTGGTTAAATAGTGTAATGTTCATGATTCATTAAATGGTGTAACACTGCTGCCCTCAAGTGGTTAAATCATGTAATGTCCATGATTCATTAAATGGTGTAACACTGCTGCCCTCTAGTGGTTAAATCATGTGATGTTCATGATTCATTAAATGGTGTAACACTGCTGCCCTCTAGTGGTTAAATAGTGTAATGTTCATGATTCATTAAATGGTGTAACACTGCTGCCCTCAAGTGGTTAAATCATGTAATGTTTATGATTAATTAAATGGTGTAACACTGCTGCCCTCTAGTGGTTAAATCATGTAATGTCCGTGATTCATTAAATGGTGTAACACTGCTGCCCTCTAGTGGTTAAATCGTGTAATGTTCATGATTCATTAAATGGTGTAACACTGCTGCCCTCTAGTGGTTAAATCATGTAATTTTTCATGATTCATTAAATGGTGTAACACTGCTGCCCTCTAGTGGTTAAATCATGTAATGATCATGAATCATTAAATGGTGTAACACTGCTGCCCTCTAGTGGTTAAATCATGTAATGTTCATGATTCATTAAATGGTGTAACACTGCTGCCCTCTAGTGGTTAAATCATGTAATGTTCATGATTCATTAAATGGTGTAACACTGCTGCCCTCCAGTGGTTAAATCATGTAATCTTTCATGATTCATTAAATGGTGAAACACTGCTGCCCTCTAGTGGTTAAATTATGTCATGTCCATGATTCATTAAATGGTGTAACACTGCTGCCCTCTAGTGGTTAAATCGTGTAATGTTTATGATTCATTAAATGGTGTAACACTGCTGCCCTCTAGTGGTTAAATCATGTAATGCTCATGATTCATTAAATGGTGTAACACTGCTGCCCTCCAGTGGTTAAATCGTGTAATCTTCATGATTCATTAAATGGTGTAACACTGCTGCCCTCTAGTGGTTAAATCGTGTAATGTTCATGAATCATTAAATGGTGTAACACTGCTGCCCTCTAGTGGTTAAATCGTGTAATGTTCATGATTCATTAAATGGTGTAACACTGCTGCCCTCTAGTGGTTAAATCATGTAATGTTGATGATTCATTAAATGGTGTAACACTGCTGCCCTCCAGTGGTTAAATCATGTAATCTTTCATGATTCATTAAATGGTGTAACACTGCTGCCCTCTAGTGGTTAAATCATGTAATGCTCATGATTCATTAAATGGTGTAACACTGCTGCCCTCCAGTGGTTAAATCGTGTAATCTTCATGATTCATTAAATGGTGTAACACTGCTGCCCTCTAGTGGTTAAATCGTGTAATGTTCATGAATCATTAAATGGTGTAACACTGCTGCCCTCTAGTGGTTAAATCGTGTAATGTTCATGATTCATTAAATGGTGTAACACTGCTGCCCTCTAGTGGTTAAATCATGTAATGTTGATGATTCATTAAATGGTGTAACACTGCTGCCCTCCAGTGGTTAAATCATGTAATCTTTCATGATTCATTAAATGGTGTAACACTGCTGCCCTCTAGTGGTTAAATCATGTAATGTCCATGATTCATTAAATGGTGTAACACTGCTGCCCTCCAGTGGTTAAATCATGTAATCTTTCATGATTCATTAAATGGTGTAACACTGCTGCCCTCTAGTGGTTAAATCATGTAATGCCCATGATTCATTAAATGGTGTAACACTGCTGCCCTCTAGTTGTTAAATCATGTAATGTTCACGAATCATTAAATGGTGTAACACTGCTGCACTCTTGTGGTTAAATCATGTGATGTTCATGATTCATTAAATGGTGTAACACTGCTGCCTCTAGTGGTTAAATAGTGTAATGTTCATGATTCATTAAATGGTGTAACACTGTTGCCCTCTAGTGGTTAAATCATGTAATCTTTCATGATTCATTAAATGGTGAAACACTGCTGCCCTCTAGTGGTTAAATTATGTCATGTCCATGATTCATTAAATGGTGTAACACTGCTGCCCTCTAGTGGTTAAATCGTGTAATGTTCATGAATCATTAAATGGTGTAACACTGCTGCCCTCTAGTGGTTAAATCGTGTAATGTTCATGATTCATTAAATGGTGTAACACTGTTGCCCTCTAGTGGTTAAATCATGACATTTTTCATGATTCATTAAATGGTGTAACACTGCTGCCCTCTAGTGGTTAAATCATGTAATGTCCATGATTCATTAAATGGTGTAACACTGCTGCGCTCTAGTGGTTAAATCATGTAATGTTTATGATTCATTAAATGGTGTAACACTGCTGCCCTCTAGTCGTTAAATCGTGTAATGTTCATGATTCATTAAATGGTGTAACACTGCTGCCCTCTAGTAGTTAAATCGTGTAATGTTTATGATTCATTAAATGGTGTAACACTGCTGCCCTCTAGTGGTTAAATCGTGTAATGTTTATGATTCATTAAATGGTGTAACACTGCTGCCCTCCAGTGGTTAAATCATGTAATATTTCATGATTCATTAAATGGTGTAACACTGCTGCCCTCTAGTGGTTAAATCATGTAATATCCATGATTCATTAAATGGTATAACACTGCTGCCCTCTAGTGGTTAAATCATGTATTGTTTATGATTCATTAAATGGTGTAACACTGCTGCCCTCTAGTGGTTAAATCATGTAATTTTTCATGATTCATTAAATGGTGTAACACTGCTGCCCTCTAGTGGTTAAATCATGTAATGTCCATGATTCATTAAATGGTGTAACACTGCTGCCCTCTAGTGGTTAAATCGTGTAATGTTTATGATTCATTAAATGGTGTAACACTGCTGCCCTCTAGTGGTTAAATCGTGTAATGTTTATGATTCATTAAATGGTGTAACACTGCTGCACTCTAATGGTTAAATCGTGTAATGTTCATGATTCATTAAATGGTGTAACACTGCTGCCCTCCAGTGGTTAAATCATGTAATCTTTCATGATTCATTAAATGGTGAAACACTGCTGCCCTCTAGTGGTTAAATTATGTCATGTCCATGATTCATTAAATGGTGTAACACTGCTGCCCTCTCGTGGTTAAATCGTGTAATGTTCATGATTCATTAAATGGTGTAACACTGCTGCCCTCTAGTGGTTAAATCGTGTAATGTTTATGATTCATTAAATGGTGTAACACTGCTGCCCTCTAGTGGTTAAATCGTGTAATGTTTATGATTCATTAAATGGTGTAACACTGCTGCCGTCTAGTGGTTAAATCGTGTAATGTTCATGATTCATTAAATGGTGTAACACTGCTGCACTCTAATGGTTAAATCGTGTGATGTTCATGATTCATTAAATGGTGTAACACTGCTGCCCTCTAGTGGTTAAATCATGTAATGTTCATGATTCATTAAATGGTGTAACACTGCTGCCCTCCAGTGGTTAAATCATGTAATCTTTCATGATTCATTAAATGGTGAAACACTGCTGCCCTCTAGTGGTTAAATTATGTCATGTCCATGATTCATTAAATGGTGTAACACTGCTGCCCTCTAGTGGTTAAATCGTGTAATGTTTATGATTCATTAAATGGTGTAACACTGCTGCCCTCTAGTGGTTAAATCATGTAATGCTCATGATTCATTAAATGGTGTAACACTGCTGCCCTCCAGTGGTTAAATCGTGTAATCTTCATGATTCATTAAATGGTGTAACACTGCTGCCCTCTAGTGGTTAAATCGTGTAATGTTCATGAATCATTAAATGGTGTAACACTGCTGCCCTCTAGTGGTTAAATCGTGTAATGTTCATGATTCATTAAATGGTGTAACACTGCTGCCCTCTAGTGGTTAAATCATGTAATGTTGATGATTCATTAAATGGTGTAACACTGCTGCCCTCCAGTGGTTAAATCATGTAATCTTTCATGATTCATTAAATGGTGTAACACTGCTGCCCTCTAGTGGTTAAATCATGTAATGTCCATGATTCATTAAATGGTGTAACACTGCTGCCCTCCAGTGGTTAAATCATGTAATCTTTCATGATTCATTAAATGGTGTAACACTGCTGCCCTCTAGTGGTTAAATCATGTAATGCCCATGATTCATTAAATGGTGTAACACTGCTGCCCTCTAGTTGTTAAATCATGTAATGTTCATGAATCATTAAATGGTGTAACACTGCTGCACTCTTGTGGTTAAATCATGTGATGTTCATGATTCATTAAATGGTGTAACACTGCTGCCTCTAGTGGTTAAATAGTGTAATGTTCATGATTCATTAAATAGTGTAACACTGTTGCCCTCTAGTGGTTAAATCATGTAATCTTTCATGATTCATTAAATGGTGAAACACTGCTGCCCTCTAGTGGTTAAATTATGTCATGTCCATGATTCATTAAATGGTGTAACACTGCTGCCCTCTAGTGGTTAAATTGTGTAATGTTCATGATTCATTAAATGGTGTAACACTGCTGCCCTCTAGTGGTTAAATCATGTAATGTTGATGATTCAGTAAATGGTGTAACACTGCTGCCCTCCAGTGGTTAAATCATGTAATCTTTCATGATTCATTAAATGGTGTAACACTGCTGCCCTCTAGTGGTTAAATCATGTAATGTCCATGATTCATTAAATGGTGTAACACTGCTGCCCTCTAGTGGTTAAATTGTGTAATGTTCATGATTCATTAAATGGTGTAACACTGCTGCCCTCTAGTGGTTAAATCATGTAATTTTTCATGATTCATTGAATGGTGTAACACTGCTGCCCTCTAGTGGTTAAATCATGTAATGATCATGAATCATTAAATGGTGTAACACTGCTGCCCTCTAGTGGTTAAATCGTGTAATGTTCATGATTCATTAAATGGTGTAACACTGCTGCCCTCTAGTGGTTAAATCATGTAATGTTTATGATTCATTAAATGGTGTAACACTGCTGCCCTCTAGTGGTTAAATCGTGTAATGTTCATGATTCATTAAATGGTGTAACACTGCTGCCCTCTAGTAGTTAAATCGTGTAATGTTTATGATTCATTAAATGGTGTAACACTGCTGCCCTCTAGTGGTTAAATCGTGTAATGTTTATGATTCAGTAAATGGTGTAACACTGCTGCCCTCCAGTGGTTAAATCATGTAATATTTCATGATTCATTAAATGGTGTAACACTGCTGCCCTCTAGTGGTTAAATCATGTAATATCCATGATTCATTAAATGGTATAACACTGCTGCCCTCTAGTGGTTAAATCATGTCATGTCCATGATTCATTAAATGGTGTAACGCTGCTGCCCTCTCGTGGTTAAATCGTGTAATGTTCATGATTCATTAAATGGTGTAACACTGCTGCCCTCTAGTGGTTAAATCGTGTAATGTTCATGATTCATTAAATGGTGTAACACTGCTGCACTCTAATGGTTAAATCGTGTGATGTTCATGATTCATTAAATGGTGTAACACTGCTGCCCTCTAGTGGTTAAATCATGTAATGCTCATGATTCATTGAATGGTGTAACACTGCTGCCCTCCAGTGGTTAAATCATGTAATCTTTCATGATTCATTAAATGGTGAAACACTGCTGCCCTCTAGTGGTTAAATTATGTCATGTCCATGATTCATTAAATGGTGTAACACTGCTGCCCTCTAGTGGTTAAATCATGTAATGCTCATGATTCATTAAATGGTGTAACACTGTTGCCCTCTAGTGGTTAGATCATGTAATGTTCATGAATCATTAAATGGTGTAACACTGATGCCCTCTAGTGGTTAAATCATGTAATGTTCATGATTCATTAAATGGTGTAACACTGCTGCGCTCTAGTGGTTAAATCATGTAATTTTTATGATTCATTAAATGGTGTAACACTGCTGCCGTCTAGTGGTTAAATCGTGTAATGTTCATGATTCATTAAATGGTGTAACACTGCTGCACTCTAATGGTTAAATCGTGTGATGTTCATGATTCATTAAATGGTGTAACACTGCTGCCCTCTAGTGGTTAAATCATGTAATGTTCATGATTCATTAAATGGTGTAACACTGCTGCCCTCCAGTGGTTAAATCATGTAATCTTTCATGATTCATTAAATGGTGAAACACTGCTGCCCTCTAGTGGTTAAATTATGTCATGTCCATGATTCATTAAATGGTGTAACACTGCTGCCCTCTAGTGGTTAAATCGTGTAATGTTTATGATTCATTAAATGGTGTAACACTGCTGCCCTCTAGTGGTTAAATCATGTAATGCTCATGATTCATTAAATGGTGTAACACTGCTGCCCTCCAGTGGTTAAATCGTGTAATCTTCATGATTCATTAAATGGTGTAACACTGCTGCCCTCTAGTGGTTAAATCGTGTAATTTTCATGAATCATTAAATGGTGTAACACTGCTGCCCTCTAGTGGTTAAATCGTGTAATGTTCATGATTCATTAAATGGTGTAACACTGCTGCCCTCTAGTGGTTAAATCATGTAATGTTGATGATTCATTAAATGGTGTAACACTGCTGCCCTCCAGTGGTTAAATCATGTAATCTTTCATGATTCATTAAATGGTGTAACACTGCTGCCCTCTAGTGGTTAAATCATGTAATGTCCATGATTCATTAAATGGTGTAACACTGCTGCCCTCCAGTGGTTAAATCATGTAATCTTTCATGATTCATTAAATGGTGTAACACTGCTGCCGTCTAGTGGTTAAATCGTGTAATGTTCATGATTCATTAAATGGTGTAACACTGCTGCACTCTAATGGTTAAATCGTGTGATGTTCATGATTCATTAAATGGTGTAACACTGCTGCCCTCCAGTGGTTAAATCATGTAATCTTTCATGATTCATTAAATGGTGTAACACTGCTGCCGTCTAGTGGTTAAATCGTGTAATGTTCATGATTCATTAAATGGTGTAACACTGCTGCACTCTAATGGTTAAATCGTGTGATGTTCATGATTCATTAAATGGTGTAACACTGCTGCCCTCTAGTGGTTAAATCATGTAATGTCCATGATTCATTAAATGGTGTAACACTGCTGCCCTCCAGTGGTTAAATCATGTAATCTTTCATGATTCATTAAATGGTGTAACACTGCTGCCCTCTAGTGGTTAAATCATGTAATGCCCATGATTCATTAAATGGTGTAACACTGCTGCCCTCTAGTTGTTAAATCATGTAATGTTCATGAATCATTAAATGGTGTAACACTGCTGCACTCTTGTGGTTAAATCATGTGATGTTCATGATTCATTAAATGGTGTAACACTGCTGCCTCTAGTGGTTAAATAGTGTAATGTTCATGATTCATTAAATGGTGTAACACTGTTGCCCTCTAGTGGTTAAATCATGTAATCTTTCATGATTCATTAAATGGTGAAACACTGCTGCCCTCTAGTGGTTAAATTATGTCATGTCCATGATTCATTAAATGGTGTAACACTGCTGCCCTCTAGTGGTTAAATCGTGTAATGTTCATGAATCATTAAATGGTGTAACACTGCTGCCCTCTAGTGGTTAAATCGTGTAATGTTCATGATTCATTAAATGGTGTAACACTGTTGCCCTCTAGTGGTTAAATCATGACATTTTTCATGATTCATTAAATGGTGTAACACTGCTGCCCTCTAGTGGTTAAATCATGTAATGTCCATGATTCATTAAATGGTGTAACACTGCTGCCCTCTAGTGGTTAAATCGTGTAATGTTCATGATTCATTAAATGGTGTAACACTGCTGCCCTCTAGTGGTTAAATCATGTAATTTTTCATGATTCATTAAATGGTGTAACACTGCTGCCCTCTAGTGGTTAAATCATGTAATGATCATGAATCAGTAAATGGTGTAACACTGCTGCCCTCTAGTGGTTAAATCGTGTAATGTTCATGATTCATTAAATGGTGTAACACTGCTGCGCTCTAGTGGTTAAATCATGTAATGTTTATGATTCATTAAATGGTGTAACACTGCTGCCCTCTAGTGGTTAAATCGTGTAATGTTCATGATTCATTAAATGGTGTAACACTGCTGCCCTCTAGTAGTTAAATCGTGTAATGTTTATGATTCATTAAATGGTGTAACACTGCTGCCCTCTAGTGGTTAAATGGTGTAATGTTTATGATTCATTAAATGGTGTAACACTGCTGCCCTCCAGTGGTTAAATCATGTAATATTTCATGATTCATTAAATGGTGTAACACTGCTGCCCTCTAGTGGTTAAATCATGTAATATCCATGATTCATTAAATGGTATAACACTGCTGCCCTCTAGTGGTTAAATCATGTATTGTTTATGATTCATTAAATGGTGTAACACTGCTGCCCTCTAGTGGTTAAATCATGTAATTTTTCATGATTCATTAAATGGTGTAACACTGCTGCCCTCTAGTGGTTAAATCATGTAATGTCCATGATTCATTAAATGGTGTAACACTGCTGCCCTCTAGTGGTTAAATCGTGTAATGTTTATGATTCATTAAATGGTGTAACACTGCTGCCCTCTAGTGGTTAAATCGTGTAATGTTTATGATTCATTAAATGGTGTAACACTGCTGCACTCTAATGGTTAAATCGTGTAATGTTCATGATTCATTAAATGGTGTAACACTGCTGCCCTCCAGTGGTTAAATCATGTAATCTTTCATGATTCATTAAATGGTGAAACACTGCTGCCCTCTAGTGGTTAAATTATGTCATGTCCATGATTCATTAAATGGTGTAACACTGCTGCCCTCTCGTGGTTAAATCGTGTAATGTTCATGATTCATTAAATGGTGTAACACTGCTGCCCTCTAGTGGTTAAATCGTGTAATGTTTATGATTCATTAAATGGTGTAACACTGCTGCCCTCTAGTGGTTAAATTGTGTAATGTTTATGATTCATTAAATGGTGTAACACTGCTGCCGTCTAGTGGTTAAATCGTGTAATGTTCATGATTCATTAAATGGTGTAACACTGCTGCACTCTAATGGTTAAATCGTGTGATGTTCATGATTCATTAAATGGTGTAACACTGCTGCCCTCTAGTGGTTAAATCATGTAATGTTCATGATTCATTAAATGGTGTAACACTGCTGCCCTCCAGTGGTTAAATCATGTAATCTTTCATGATTCATTAAATGGTGAAACACTGCTGCCCTCTAGTGGTTAAATTATGTCATGTCCATGATTCATTAAATGGTGTAACACTGCTGCCCTCTAGTGGTTAAATCGTGTAATGTTTATGATTCATTAAATGGTGTAACACTGCTGCCCTCTAGTGGTTAAATCATGTAATGCTCATGATTCATTAAATGGTGTAACACTGCTGCCCTCCAGTGGTTAAATCGTGTAATCTTCATGATTCATTAAATGGTGTAACACTGCTGCCCTCTAGTGGTTAAATCGTGTAATGTTCATGAATCATTAAATGGTGTAACACTGCTGCCCTCTAGTGGTTAAATCGTGTAATGTTCATGATTCATTAAATGGTGTAACACTGCTGCCCTCTAGTGGTTAAATCATGTAATGTTGATGATTCATTAAATGGTGTAACACTGCTGCCCTCCAGTGGTTAAATCATGTAATCTTTCATGATTCATTAAATGGTGTAACACTGCTGCCCTCTAGTGGTTAAATCATGTAATGTCCATGATTCATTAAATGGTGTAACACTGCTGCCCTCCAGTGGTTAAATCATGTAATCTTTCATGATTCATTAAATGGTGTAACACTGCTGCCCTCTAGTGGTTAAATCATGTAATGCCCATGATTCATTAAATGGTGTAACACTGCTGCCCTCTAGTTGTTAAATCATGTAATGTTCATGAATCATTAAATGGTGTAACACTGCTGCACTCTTGTGGTTAAATCATGTGATGTTCATGATTCATTAAATGGTGTAACACTGCTGCCTCTAGTGGTTAAATAGTGTAATGTTCATGATTCATTAAATGGTGTAACACTGTTGCCCTCTAGTGGTTAAATCATGTAATCTTTCATGATTCATTAAATGGTGAAACACTGCTGCCCTCTAGTGGTTAAATTATGTCATGTCCATGATTCATTAAATGGTGTAACACTGCTGCCCTCTAGTGGTTAAATCGTGTAATGTTCATGAATCATTAAATGGTGTAACACTGCTGCCCTCTAGTGGTTAAATCGTGTAATGTTCATGATTCATTAAATGGTGTAACACTGCTGCCCTCTAGTGGTTAAATCATGTAATGTTGATGATTCAGTAAATGGTGTAACACTGCTGCCCTCCAGTGGTTAAATCATGTAATCTTTCATGATTCATTAAATGGTGTAACACTGCTGCCCTCTAGTGGTTAAATCATGTAATGTCCATGATTCATTAAATGGTGTAACACTGCTGCCCTCTAGTGGTTAAATTGTGTAATGTTCATGATTCATTAAATGGTGTAACACTGCTGCCCTCTAGTGGTTAAATCATGTAATTTTTCATGATTCATTGAATGGTGTAACACTGCTGCCCTCTAGTGGTTAAATCATGTAATGATCATGAATCATTAAATGGTGTAACACTGCTGCCCTCTAGTGGTTAAATCGTGTAATGTTCATGATTCATTAAATGGTGTAACACTGCTGCCCTCTAGTGGTTAAATCATGTAATGTTTATGATTCATTAAATGGTGTAACACTGCTGCCCTCTAGTGGTTAAATCGTGTAATGTTCATGATTCATTAAATGGTGTAACACTGCTGCCCTCTAGTAGTTAAATCGTGTAATGTTTATGATTCATTAAATGGTGTAACACTGCTGCCCTCTAGTGGTTAAATCGTGTAATGTTTATGATTCAGTAAATGGTGTAACACTGCTGCCCTCCAGTGGTTAAATCATGTAATATTTCATGATTCATTAAATGGTGTAACACTGCTGCCCTCTAGTGGTTAAATCATGTAATATCCATGATTCATTAAATGGTATAACACTGCTGCCCTCTAGTGGTTAAATCATGTCATGTCCATGATTCATTAAATGGTGTAACGCTGCTACCCTCTCGTGGTTAAATCGTGTAATGTTCATGATTCATTAAATGGTGTAACACTGCTGCCCTCTAGTGGTTAAATCGTGTAATGTTCATGATTCATTAAATGGTGTAACACTGCTGCACTCTAATGGTTAAATCGTGTGATGTTCATGATTCATTAAATGGTGTAACACTGCTGCCCTCTAGTGGTTAAATCATGTAATGTTCATGATTCATTGAATGGTGTAACACTGCTGCCCTCCAGTGGTTAAATCATGTAATCTTTCATGATTCATTAAATGGTGAAACACTGCTGCCCTCTAGTGGTTAAATTATGTCATGTCCATGATTCATTAAATGGTGTAACACTGCTGCCCTCTAGTGGTTAAATCATGTAATGCTCATGATTCATTAAATGGTGTAACACTGTTGCCCTCTAGTGGTTAGATCATGTAATGTTCATGAATCATTAAATGGTGTAACACTGATGCCCTCTAGTGGTTAAATCATGTAATGTTCATGATTCATTAAATGGTGTAACACTGCTGCGCTCTCGTGGTTAAATCATGTAATTTTTATGATTCATTAAATGGTGTAACACTGCTGCCGTCTAGTGGTTAAATCGTGTAATGTTCATGATTCATTAAATGGTGTAACACTGCTGCACTCTAATGGTTAAATCGTGTGATGTTCATGATTCATTAAATGGTGTAACACTGCTGCCCTCTAGTGGTTAAATCATGTAATGTTCATGATTCATTAAATGGTGTAACACTGCTGCCCTCCAGTGGTTAAATCATGTAATCTTTCATGATTCATTAAATGGTGAAACACTGCTGCCCTCTAGTGGTTAAATTATGTCATGTCCATGATTCATTAAATGGTGTAACACTGCTGCCCTCTAGTGGTTAAATCGTGTAATGTTTATGATTCATTAAATGGTGTAACACTGCTGCCCTCTAGTGGTTAAATCATGTAATGCTCATGATTCATTAAATGGTGTAACACTGCTGCCCTCCAGTGGTTAAATCGTGTAATCTTCATGATTCATTAAATGGTGTAACACTGCTGCCCTCTAGTGGTTAAATCGTGTAATTTTCATGAATCATTAAATGGTGTAACACTGCTGCCCTCTAGTGGTTAAATCGTGTAATGTTCATGATTCATTAAATGGTGTAACACTGCTGCCCTCTAGTGGTTAAATCATGTAATGTTGATGATTCATTAAATGGTGTAACACTGCTGCCCTCCAGTGGTTAAATCATGTAATCTTTCATGATTCATTAAATGGTGTAACACTGCTGCCCTCTAGTGGTTAAATCATGTAATGTCCATGATTCATTAAATGGTGTAACACTGCTGCCCTCCAGTGGTTAAATCATGTAATCTTTCATGATTCATTAAATGGTGTAACACTGCTGCCGTCTAGTGGTTAAATCGTGTAATGTTCATGATTCATTAAATGGTGTAACACTGCTGCACTCTAATGGTTAAATCGTGTGATGTTCATGATTCATTAAATGGTGTAACACTGCTGCCCTCCAGTGGTTAAATCATGTAATCTTTCATGATTCATTAAATGGTGTAACACTGCTGCCGTCTAGTGGTTAAATCGTGTAATGTTCATGATTCATTAAATGGTGTAACACTGCTGCACTCTAATGGTTAAATCGTGTGATGTTCATGATTCATTAAATGGTGTAACACTGCTGCCCTCTAGTGGTTAAATCATGTAATGTTCATGATTCATTAAATGGTGTAACACTGCTGCCCTCCAGTGGTTAAATCATGTAATCTTTCATGATTCATTAAATGGTGAAACACTGCTGCCCTCTAGTGGTTAAATTATGTCATGTCCATGATTCATTAAATGGTGTAACACTGCTGCCCTCTAGTGGTTAAATCGTGTAATGTTTATGATTCATTAAATGGTGTAACACTGCTGCCCTCTAGTGGTTAAATCATGTAATGCTCATGATTCATTAAATGGTGTAACACTGCTGCCCTCCAGTGGTTAAATCGTGTAATCTTCATGATTCATTAAATGGTGTAACACTGCTGCCCTCTAGTGGTTAAATCGTGTAATGTTCATGATTCATTAAATGGTGTAACACTGCTGCCCTCTAGTGGTTAAATCATGTAATGTTGATGATTCATTAAATGGTGTAACACTGCTGCCCTCCAGTGGTTAAATCATGTAATCTTTCATGATTCATTAAATGGTGTAACACTGCTGCCCTCTAGTGGTTAAATCATGTAATGTCCATGATTCATTAAATGGTGTAACACTGCTGCCCTCCAGTGGTTAAATCATGTAATCTTTCATGATTCATTAAATGGTGTAACACTGCTGCCCTCTAGTGGTTAAATCATGTAATGCCCATGATTCATTAAATGGTGTAACACTGCTGCCCTCTAGTTGTTAAATCATGTAATGTTCATGAATCATTAAATGGTGTAACACTGCTGCACTCTTGTGGTTAAATCATGTGATGTTCATGATTCATTAAATGGTGTAACACTGCTGCCTCTAGTGGTTAAATAGTGTAATGTTTATGATTCATTAAATGGTGTAACACTGTTGCCCTCTAGTGGTTAAATCATGTAATCTTTCATGATTCATTAAATGGTGAAACACTGCTGCCCTCTAGTGGTTAAATTATGTCATGTCCATGATTCATTAAATGGTGTAACACTGCTGACCTCTAGTGGTTAAATCGTGTAATGTTCATGAATCATTAAATGGTGTAACACTGCTGCCCTCTAGTGGTTAAATCGTGTAATGTTCATGATTCATTAAATGGTGTAACACTGCTGCCCTCTAGTGGTTAAATCATGTAATGTTGATGATTCAGTAAATGGTGTAACACTGCTGCCCTCCAGTGGTTAAATCATGTAATCTTTCATGATTCATTAAATGGTGTAACACTGCTGCCCTCTAGTGGTTAAATCATGTAATGTCCATGATTCATTAAATGGTGTAACACTGCTGCCCTCTAGTGGTTAAATCGTGTAATGTTCATGATTCATTAAATGGTGTAACACTGCTGCCCTCTAGTGGTTAAATCATGTAATTTTTCATGATTCATTGAATGGTGTAACACTGCTGCCCTCTAGTGGTTAAATCATGTAATGATCATGAATCATTAAATGGTGTAACACTGCTGCCCTCTAGTGGTTAAATCGTGTAATGTTCATGATTCATTAAATGGTGTAACACTGCTGCCCTCTAGTGGTTAAATCATGTGATGTTTATGATTCATTAAATGGTGTAACACTGCTGCCCTCTAGTGGTTAAATCGTGTAATGTTCATGATTCATTAAATGGTGTAACACTGCTGCCCTCTAGTAGTTAAATCGTGTAATGTTTATGATTCATTAAATGGTGTAACACTGCTGCCCTCTAGTGGTTAAATAGTGTAATGTTTATGATTCATTAAATGGTGTAACACTGTTGCCCTCTAGTGGTTAAATCATGTAATCTTTCATGATTCATTAAATGGTGAAACACTGCTGCCCTCTAGTGGTTAAATTATGTCATGTCCATGATTCATTAAATGGTGTAACACTGCTGCCCTCTAGTGGTTAAATCGTGTAATGTTCATGAATCATTAAATGGTGTAACACTGCTGCCCTCTAGTGGTTAAATCGTGTAATGTTCATGATTCATTAAATGGTGTAACACTGCTGCCCTCTAGTGGTTAAATCATGTAATGTTGATGATTCAGTAAATGGTGTAACACTGCTGCCCTCCAGTGGTTAAATCATGTAATCTTTCATGATTCATTAAATGGTGTAACACTGCTGCCCTCTAGTGGTTAAATCATGTAATGTCCATGATTCATTAAATGGTGTAACACTGCTGCCCTCTAGTGGTTAAATCGTGTAATGTTCATGATTCATTAAATGGTGTAACACTGCTGCCCTCTAGTGGTTAAATCATGTAATTTTTCATGATTCATTGAATGGTGTAACACTGCTGCCCTCTAGTGGTTAAATCATGTAATGATCATGAATCATTAAATGGTGTAACACTGCTGCCCTCTAGTGGTTAAATCGTGTAATGTTCATGATTCATTAAATGGTGTAACACTGCTGCCCTCTAGTGGTTAAATCATGTGATGTTTATGATTCATTAAATGGTGTAACACTGCTGCCCTCTAGTGGTTAAATCGTGTAATGTTCATGATTCATTAAATGGTGTAACACTGCTGCCCTCTAGTGGTTAAATCGTGTAATGTTTATGATTCAGTAAATGGTGTAACACTGCTGCCCTCTAGTGGTTAAATCGTGTAATGTTTATGATTCATTAAATGGTGTAACACTGCTGCCCTCTAGTGGTTAAATCGTGTAATGTTTATGATTCAGTAAATGGTGTAACACTGCTGCCCTCCAGTGGTTAAATCATGTAATATTTCATGATTCATTAAATGGTGTAACACTGCTGCCCTCTAGTGGTTAAATCATGTAATATCCATGATTCATTAAATGGTATAACACTGCTGCCCTCTAGTGGTTAAATCATGTCATGTCCATGATTCATTAAATGGTGTAACGCTGCTGCCCTCTCGTGGTTAAATCGTGTAATGTTCATGATTCATTAAATGGTGTAACACTGCTGCCCTCTAGTGGTTAAATCGTGTAATGTTCATGATTCATTAAATGGTGTAACACTGCTGCACTCTAATGGTTAAATCGTGTGATGTTCATGATTCATTAAATGGTGTAACACTGCTGCCCTCTAGTGGTTAAATCATGTAATGTTCATGATTCATTGAATGGTGTAACACTGCTGCCCTCCAGTGGTTAAATCATGTAATCTTTCATGATTCATTAAATGGTGAAACACTGCTGCCCTCTAGTGGTTAAATTATGTCATGTCCATGATTCATTAAATGGTGTAACACTGCTGCCCTCTAGTGGTTAAATCATGTAATGCTCATGATTCATTAAATGGTGTAACACTGTTGCCCTCTAGTGGTTAGATCATGTAATGTTCATGAATCATTAAATGGTGTAACACTGATGCCCTCTAGTGGTTAAATCATGTAATGTTCATGATTCATTAAATGGTGTAACACTGCTGCGCTCTAGTGGTTAAATCATGTAATTTTTATGATTCATTAAATGGTGTAACACTGCTGCCCTCTAGTGGTTAAATCATGTAATGTTCATGATTCATTAAATGGTGTAACACTGCTGCCCTCTAGTGGTTAAATCATGTAATGTTCATGATTCATTAAATGGTGTAACACTGCTGCCCTCGAGTGGTTAAATCATGTAATGTTCATGATTCATTAAATGGTGTAACACTGCTGCCCTCTAGTGGTTAAATCATGTAATGTTTATGATTCATTAAATGGTGTAACACTGCTGCCCTCCAGTGGTTAAATCGTGTAATCTTTCATGATTCATTAAATGGTGTAACACTGCTGCCCTCTAGTGGTTAAATTGTGTAATGTTCATGAATCATTAAATGGTGTAACACTGCTGCCCTCTAGTGGTTAAATCGTGTAATGTTCATGATTCATTAAATGGTGTAACACTGCTGCCCTCTAGTGGTTAAATCATGTAATGTTGATGATTCAGTAAATGGTGTAACACTGCTGCCCTCCAGTGGTTAAATCATGTAATCTTTCATGATTCATTAAATGGTGTAACACTGCTGCCCTCTAGTGGTTAAATCGTGTAATGTTCATGATTCATTAAATGGTGTAACACTGCTGCCCTCTAGTGGTTAAATCATGTAATGATCATGGATCATTAAATGGTGTAACACTGCTGCCCTCTAGTGGTTAAATCGTGTAATGTTCATGATTCATTAAATGGTGTAACACTGCTGCGCTCTAGTGGTTAAATCATGTAATGTTTATGATTCATTAAATGGTGTAACACTGCTGCCCTCTAGTGGTTAAATCGTGTAATGTTCATGATTCATTAAATGGTGTAACACTGCTGCCCTCTAGTAGTTAAATCGTGTAATGTTTATGATTCATTAAATGGTGTAACACTGCTGCCCTCTAGTGGTTAAATCGTGTAATGTTTATGATTCATTAAATGGTGTAACACTGCTGCCCTCCAGTGGTTAAATCATGTAATATTTCATGATTCATTAAATGGTGTAACACTGCTGCCCTCTAGTGGTTAAATCATGTAATATACATGATTCATTAAATGGTATAACACTGCTGCCCTCTAGTGGTTAAATCGTGTAATGTTCATGAATCATTAAATGGTGTAACACTGCTGCCCTCTAGTGGTTAAATCATGTAATGTCCATGATTCATTAAATGGTGTAACACTGCTGCCCTCTAGTGGTTAAATCGTGTAATGTTCATGATTCATTAAATGGTGTAACACTGCTGCCCTCTAGTGGTTAAATCATGTAATTTTTCATGATTCATTAAATGGTGTAACACTGCTGCCCTCTAGTGGTTAAATCGTGTAATGTTCATGATTCATTAAATGGTGTAACACTGCTGCGCTCTAGTGGTTAAATTATGTAATGTTTATGATTCATTAAATGGTGTAACACTGCTGCCCTCTAGTGGTTAAATCGTGTAATTTTCATGATTCATTAAATGGTGTAACACTGCTGCCCTCTAGTAGTTAAATCGTGTAATGTTTATGATTCATTAAATGGTGTAACACTGCTGCCCTCTAGTGGTTAAATCGTGTAATGTTTATGATTCATTAAATGGTGTAACACTGCTGCCCTCCAGTGGTTAAATCGTGTAATGTTCATGAATCATTAAATGGTGTAACACTGCTGCCCTCTAGTGGTTAAATCGTGTAATGTTCATGATTCATTAAATGGTGTAACACTGCTGCCCTCCAGTGGTTAAATCATGTAATCTTTCATGATTCATTAAATGGTGTAACACTGCTGCCCTCTAGTGGTTAAATCATGTAATGTTCATGAATCATTAAATGGTGTAACACTGCTGCACTCTTGTGGTTAAATCATGTGATGTTCATGATTCATTAAATGGTGTAACACTGCTGCCCTCTAGTGGTTAAATAGTGTAATGTTTATGATTCATTAAATGGTGTAACACTGTTGCCCTCTGGTGGTTAAATCATGACATTTTTCATGATTCATTAAATGGTGTAACACTGCTGCCCTCTAGTGGTTAAATCATGTAATGTCCATGATTCATTAAATGGTGTAACACTGCTGCTCTCTAGTGGTTAAATCATGTGATGTTCATGATTCATTAAATGGTGTAACACTGCTGCCCTCTAGTGGTTAAATAGTGTAATGTTTATGATTCATTAAATGGTGTAACACTGCTGCCCTCTAGTGGTTAAATCGTGTAATGTTCATGATTCATTAAATGGTGTAACACTGCTGCCCTCTAGTGGTTAAATCGTGCAATGTTCATGATTCATTAAATGGTGTAACACTGCTGCCCTCTAGTGGTTAAATAGTGTAATGTTTATGATTCATTAAATGGTGTAACACTGCTGCCCTCTAGTGGTTAAATCGTGTAATGTTCATGATTCATTAAATGGTGTAACACTGCTGCCCTCTAGTGGTTAAATCGTGCAATGTTCATGATTCATTAAATGGTGTAACACTGCTGCCCTCAAGTGGTTAAATCATGTAATGTTTATGATTCATTAAATGGTGTAACACTGTTGCCCTCTAGTGGTTAAATCATGACATTTTTCATGATTCATTAAATGGTGTAACACTGCTGCCCTCTAGTGGTTAAATCATGTAATGTCCATGATTCATTAAATGGTGTAACACTGCTGCCCTCTAGTGGTTAAATCGTGTAATGTTCATAATTCATTAAATGGTGTAACACTGCTGCCCTCTAGTGGTTAAATCATGTAATTTTTCATGATTCATTAAATGGTGTAACACTGCTGCCCTCTAGTGGTTAAATCATGTAATGATCATGAATCATTAAATGGTGTAACACTGCTGCCCTCTAGTGGTTAAATCGTGTAATGTTCATGATTCATTAAATGGTGTAACACTGCTGCGCTCTAGTGGTTAAATCATGTAATGTTTATGATTCAGTAAATGGTGTAACACTGCTGCCCTCTAGTGGTTAAATCGTGTAATGTTCATGATTCATTAAATGGTGTAACACTGCTGCCCTCTAGTAGTTAAATCGTGTAATGTTTATGATTCATTAAATGGTGTAACACTGCTGCCCTCTAGTGGTTAAATCGTGTAATGTTCATGATTCATTAAATGGTGTAACACTGCTGCCCTCTAGTGGTTAAATCATGTAATATTTCATGATTCATTAAATGGTGTAACACTGCTGCCCTCTAGTGGTTAAATCATGTAATATCCATGATTCAGTAAATGGTATAACACTGCTGCCCTCTAGTGGTTAAATCATGTAATGTTTATGATTCATTAAATGGTGTAACACTGCTGCCCTCTAGTGGTTAAATCATGTAATGTTCATGAATCATTAAATGGTGTAACACTGATGCCTTCTAGTGGTTAAATCATGTAATGTTCATGATTCATTAAATGGTGTAACACTGCTGCGCTCTAGTGGTTAAATCATGTAATGTCCATGATTCATTAAATGGTGTAACACTGCTGCCCTCTAGTGGTTAAATCGTGTAATGTTTATGATTCATTAAATGGTGTAACACTGCTGCCCTCTAGTGGTTAAATCATGTAATGTTCATGATTCATTAAATGGTGTAACACTGCTGCCCTCTAGTGGTTAAATCGTGTAATGTTCATGATTCATTAAATGGTGTAACACTGCTGCCCTCTAGTGGTTAAATCGTGTAATGTTCATGATTCATTAAATGGTGTAACACTGCTGCCCTCTAGTGGTTAAATCATGTAATATTTCATGATTCATTAAATGGTGTAACACTGCTGCCCTCTAGTGGTTAAATCATGTAATATCCATGATTCAGTAAATGGTATAACACTGCTGCCCTCTAGTGGTTAAATCATGTAATGTTTATGATTCATTAAATGGTGTAACACTGCTGCCCTCTAGTGGTTAAATCATGTAATGTTCATGAATCATTAAATGGTGTAACACTGATGCCTTCTAGTGGTTAAATCATGTAATGTTCATGATTCATTAAATGGTGTAACACTGCTGCGCTCTAGTGGTTAAATCATGTAATGTCCATGATTCATTAAATGGTGTAACACTGCTGCCCTCTAGTGGTTAAATCGTGTAATGTTTATGATTCATTAAATGGTGTAACACTGCTGCCCTCTAGTGGTTAAATCATGTAATGTTCATGATTCATTAAATGGTGTAACACTGCTGCCCTCTAGTGGTTAAATCGTGTAATGTTCATGATTCATTAAATGGTGTAACACTGCTGCCGTCTAGTGGTTAAATCGTGTAATGTTCATGATTCATTAAATGGTGTAACACTGCTGCCCTCTAGTGGTTAAATCATGTAATGTTGATGATTCATTAAATGGTGTAACACTGCTGCCCTCCAGTGGTTAAATCATGTAATCTTTCATGATTCATTAAATGGTGTAACACTGCTGCCCTCTAGTGGTTAAATCATGTAATGTCCATGATTCATTAAATGGTGTAACACTGCTGCCCTCTAGTGGTTAAATCATGTAATATCCATGATTCAGTAAATGGTATAACACTGCTGCCCTCTAGTGGTTAAATCATGTAATGTTTATGATTCATTAAATGGTGTAACACTGCTGCCCTCTAGTGGTTAAATCATGTAATGTTCATGAATCATTAAATGGTGTAACACTGATGCCTTCTAGTGGTTAAATCATGTAATGTTCATGATTCATTAAATGGTGTAACACTGCTGCGCTCTAGTGGTTAAATCATGTAATGTCCATGATTCATTAAATGGTGTAACACTGCTGCCCTCTAGTGGTTAAATCGTGTAATGTTTATGATTCATTAAATGGTGTAACACTGCTGCCCTCTAGTGGTTAAATCATGTAATGTTCATGATTCATTAAATGGTGTAACACTGCTGCCCTCTAGTGGTTAAATCGTGTAATGTTCATGATTCATTAAATGGTGTAACACTGCTGCCCTCTAGTGGTTAAATCGTGTAATGTTCATGATTCATTAAATGGTGTAACACTGCTGCCCTCTAGTGGTTAAATCATGTAATATTTCATGATTCATTAAATGGTGTAACACTGCTGCCCTCTAGTGGTTAAATCATGTAATATCCATGATTCAGTAAATGGTATAACACTGCTGCCCTCTAGTGGTTAAATCATGTAATGTTTATGATTCATTAAATGGTGTAACACTGCTGCCCTCTAGTGGTTAAATCATGTAATGTTCATGAATCATTAAATGGTGTAACACTGATGCCTTCTAGTGGTTAAATCATGTAATGTTCATGATTCATTAAATGGTGTAACACTGCTGCGCTCTAGTGGTTAAATCATGTAATGTCCATGATTCATTAAATGGTGTAACACTGCTGCCCTCTAGTGGTTAAATCGTGTAATGTTTATGATTCATTAAATGGTGTAACACTGCTGCCCTCTAGTGGTTAAATCATGTAATGTTCATGATTCATTAAATGGTGTAACACTGCTGCCCTCTAGTGGTTAAATCGTGTAATGTTCATGATTCATTAAATGGTGTAACACTGCTGCCGTCTAGTGGTTAAATCGTGTAATGTTCATGATTCATTAAATGGTGTAACACTGCTGCCCTCCAGTGGTTAAATCATGTAATGTTGATGATTCATTAAATGGTGTAACACTGCTGCCCTCCAGTGGTTAAATCATGTAATCTTTCATGATTCATTAAATGGTGTAACACTGCTGCCCTCTAGTGGTTAAATCATGTAATGTCCATGATTCATTAAATGGTGTAACACTGCTGCCCTCCAGTGGTTAAATCATGTAATCTTTCATGATTCATTAAATGGTGTAACACTGCTGCCCTCTAGTGGTTAAATCATGTAATGTCCATGATTCATTAAATGGTGTAACACTGCTGCCCTCTAGTGGTTAAATCGTGTAATGTTCATGAATCATTAAATGGTGTAACACTGCTGCCCTCTAGTGGTTAAATCATGTGATGTTCATGATTCATTAAATGGTGTAACACTGCTGCCCTCCAGTGGTTAAATCATGTAATCTTTCATGATTCATTAAATGGTGTAACACTGCTGTCCTCTAGTGGTTAAATCATGTAATGTCCATGATTCATTAAATGGTGTAACACTGCTTCCCTCCAGTTGTTAAATCATGTAATCTTTCATGATTCATTAAATGGTGTAACACTGCTGCCCTCTAGTGGTTAAATCATGTAATGTCCATCATTCATTAAATGGTGTAACACTGCTGCCCTCTAGTGGTTAAATCATGTAATGTTCATGAATCATTAAATGGTGTAACACTGCTGCACTCTTGTGGTTAAATCATGTGATGTTCATGATTCATTAAATGGTGTAACACTGCTGCCCTCTAGTGGTTAAATCATGACATTTTTCATGATTCATTAAATGGTGTAACACTGCTGCCCTCTAGTGGTTAAATCATGTAATGTCCATGATTCATTAAATGGTGTAACACTGCTGCCCTCTAGTGGTTAAATCATGTGATGTTCATGATTCATTAAATGGTGTAACACTGCTGCCCTCTAGTGGTTAAATAGTGTAATGTTTATGATTCATTAAATGGTGTAACACTGCTGCCCTCTAGTGGTTAAATCGTGTAATGTTCATGATTCATTAAATGGTGTAACACTGCTGCCCTCAAGTGGTTAAATCATGTAATGTTTATGATTCATTAAATGGTGTAACACTGTTGTCCTCTAGTGGTTAAATCATGACATTTTTCATGATTAATTAAATGGTGTAACACTGCTGCCCTCTAGTGGTTAAATCATGTAATGTCCGTGATTCATTAAATGGTGTAACACTGCTGCCCTCTAGTGGTTAAATCGTGTAATGTTCATGATTCATTAAATGGTGTAACACTGCTGCCCTCTAGTGGTTAAATCATGTAATTTTTCATGATTCATTAAATGGTGTAACACTGCTGCCCTCTAGTGGTTAAATCATGTAATGATCATGAATCATTAAATGGTGTAACACTGCTGCCCTCTAGTGGTTAAATCATGTAATGTTCATGATTCATTAAATGGTGTAACACTGCTGCCCTCTAGTGGTTAAATCATGTAATGTTCATGATTCATTAAATGGTGTAACACTGCTGCCCTCCAGTGGTTAAATCATGTAATCTTTCATGATTCATTAAATGGTGAAACACTGCTGCCCTCTAGTGGTTAAATTATGTCATGTCCATGATTCATTAAATGGTGTAACACTGCTGCCCTCTAGTGGTTAAATCGTGTAATGTTTATGATTCATTAAATGGTGTAACACTGCTGCCCTCTAGTGGTTAAATCATGTAATGCTCATGATTCATTAAATGGTGTAACACTGCTGCCCTCCAGTGGTTAAATCGTGTAATCTTCATGATTCATTAAATGGTGTAACACTGCTGCCCTCTAGTGGTTAAATCGTGTAATGTTCATGAATCATTAAATGGTGTAACACTGCTGCCCTCTAGTGGTTAAATCGTGTAATGTTCATGATTCATTAAATGGTGTAACACTGCTGCCCTCTAGTGGTTAAATCATGTAATGTTGATGATTCATTAAATGGTGTAACACTGCTGCCCTCCATTGGTTAAATCATGTAATCTTTCATGATTCATTAAATGGTGTAACACTGCTGCCCTCTAGTGGTTAAATCATGTAATGTCCATGATTCATTAAATGGTGTAACACTGCTGCCCTCCAGTGGTTAAATCATGTAATCTTTCATGATTCATTAAATGGTGTAACACTGCTGCCCTCTAGTGGTTAAATCATGTAATGCCCATGATTCATTAAATGGTGTAACACTGCTGCCCTCTAGTTGTTAAATCATGTAATGTTCACGAATCATTAAATGGTGTAACACTGCTGCACTCTTGTGGTTAAATCATGTGATGTTCATGATTCATTAAATGGTGTAACACTGCTGCCTCTAGTGGTTAAATAGTGTAATGTTCATGATTCATTAAATGGTGTAACACTGTTGCCCTCTAGTGGTTAAATCATGTAATCTTTCATGATTCATTAAATGGTGAAACACTGCTGCCCTCTAGTGGTTAAATTATGTCATGTCCATGATTCATTAAATGGTGTAACACTGCTGCCCTCTAGTGGTTAAATCGTGTAATGTTCATGAATCATTAAATGGTGTAACACTGCTGCCCTCTAGTGGTTAAATCGTGTAATGTTCATGATTCATTAAATGGTGTAACACTGTTGCCCTCTAGTGGTTAAATCATGACATTTTTCATGATTCATTAAATGGTGTAACACTGCTGCCCTCTAGTGGTTAAATCATGTAATGTCCATGATTCATTAAATGGTGTAACACTGCTGCCCTCTAGTCGTTAAATCGTGTAATGTTCATGATTCATTAAATGGTGTAACACTGCTGCCCTCTAGTGGTTAAATCATGTAATTTTTCATGATTCATTAAATGGTGTAACACTGCTGCCCTCTAGTGGTTAAATCATGTAATGATCATGAATCATTAAATGGTGTAACACTGCTGCCCTCTAGTGGTTAAATCGTGTAATGTTCATGATTCATTAAATGGTGTAACACTGCTGCGCTCTAGTGGTTAAATCATGTAATGTTTATGATTCATTAAATGGTGTAACACTGCTGCCCTCTAGTCGTTAAATCGTGTAATGTTCATGATTCATTAAATGGTGTAACACTGCTGCCCTCTAGTAGTTAAATCGTGTAATGTTTATGATTCATTAAATGGTGTAACACTGCTGCCCTCTAGTGGTTAAATCGTGTAATGTTTATGATTCATTAAATGGTGTAACACTGCTGCCCTCCAGTGGTTAAATCATGTAATATTTCATGATTCATTAAATGGTGTAACACTGCTGCCCTCTAGTGGTTAAATCATGTAATATCCATGATTCATTAAATGGTATAACACTGCTGCCCTCTAGTGGTTAAATCATGTATTGTTTATGATTCATTAAATGGTGTAACACTGCTGCCCTCTAGTGGTTAAATCATGTAATTTTTCATGATTCATTAAATGGTGTAACACTGCTGCCCTCCAGTGGTTAAATCATGTAATCTTTCATGATTCATTAAATGGTGAAACACTGCTGCCCTCTAGTGGTTAAATTATGTCATGTCCATGATTCATTAAATGGTGTAACACTGCTGCCCTCTCGTGGTTAAATCGTGTAATGTTCATGATTCATTAAATGGTGTAACACTGCTGCCCTCTAGTGGTTAAATCGTGTAATGTTTTTGATTCATTAAATGGTGTAACACTGCTGCCCTCTAGTGGTTAAATCGTGTAATGTTTATGATTCATTAAATGGTGTAACACTGCTGCCGTCTAGTGGTTAAATCGTGTAATGTTCATGATTCATTAAATGGTGTAACACTGCTGCACTCTAATGGTTAAATCGTGTGATGTTCATGATTCATTAAATGGTGTAACACTGCTGCCCTCTAGTGGTTAAATCATGTAATGTTCATGATTCATTAAATGGTGTAACACTGCTGCCCTCCAGTGGTTAAATCATGTAATCTTTCATGATTCATTAAATGGTGAAACACTGCTGCCCTCTAGTGGTTAAATTATGTCATGTCCATGATTCATTAAATGGTGTAACACTGCTGCCCTCTAGTGGTTAAATCGTGTAATGTTTATGATTCATTAAATGGTGTAACACTGCTGCCCTCTAGTGGTTAAATCATGTAATGCTCATGATTCATTAAATGGTGTAACACTGCTGCCCTCCAGTGGTTAAATCGTGTAATCTTCATGATTCATTAAATGGTGTAACACTGCTGCCCTCTAGTGGTTAAATCGTGTAATGTTCATGAATCATTAAATGGTGTAACACTGCTGCCCTCTAGTGGTTAAATCGTGTAATGTTCATGATTCATTAAATGGTGTAACACTGCTGCCCTCTAGTGGTTAAATCATGTAATGTTGATGATTCATTAAATGGTGTAACACTGCTGCCCTCCAGTGGTTAAATCATGTAATCTTTCATGATTCATTAAATGGTGTAACACTGCTGCCCTCTAGTGGTTAAATCATGTAATGTCCATGATTCATTAAATGGTGTAACACTGCTGCCCTCCAGTGGTTAAATCATGTAATCTTTCATGATTCATTAAATGGTGTAACACTGCTGCCCTCTAGTGGTTAAATCATGTAATGCCCATGATTCATTAAATGGTGTAACACTGCTGCCCTCTAGTTGTTAAATCATGTAATGTTCATGAATCATTAAATGGTGTAACACTGCTGCACTCTTGTGGTTAAATCATGTGATGTTCATGATTCATTAAATGGTGTAACACTGCTGCCTCTAGTGGTTAAATAGTGTAATGTTCATGATTCATTAAATGGTGTAACACTGTTGCCCTCTAGTGGTTAAATCATGTAATCTTTCATGATTCATTAAATGGTGAAACACTGCTGCCCTCTAGTGGTTAAATTATGTCATGTCCATGATTCATTAAATGGTGTAACACTGCTGCCCTCTAGTGGTTAAATCGTGTAATGTTCATGAATCATTAAATGGTGTAACACTGCTGCCCTCTAGTGGTTAAATCGTGTAATGTTCATGATTCATTAAATGGTGTAACACTGCTGCCCTCTAGTGGTTAAATCATGTAATGTTGATGATTCAGTAAATGGTGTAACACTGCTGCCCTCCAGTGGTTAAATCATGTAATCTTTCATGATTCATTAAATGGTGTAACACTGCTGCCCTCTAGTGGTTAAATCATGTAATGTCCATGATTCATTAAATGGTGTAACACTGCTGCCCTCTAGTGGTTAAATTGTGTAATGTTCATGATTCATTAAATGGTGTAACACTGCTGCCCTCTAGTGGTTAAATCATGTAATTTTTCATGATTCATTGAATGGTGTAACACTGCTGCCCTCTAGTGGTTAAATCATGTAATGATCATGAATCATTAAATGGTGTAACACTGCTGCCCTCTAGTGGTTAAATCGTGTAATGTTCATGATTCATTAAATGGTGTAACACTGCTGCCCTCTAGTGGTTAAATCATGTAATGTTTATGATTCATTAAATGGTGTAACACTGCTGCCCTCTAGTGGTTAAATCGTGTAATGTTCATGATTCATTAAATGGTGTAACACTGCTGCCCTCTAGTAGTTAAATCGTGTAATGTTTATGATTCATTAAATGGTGTAACACTGCTGCCCTCTAGTGGTTAAATCGTGTAATGTTTATGATTCAGTAAATGGTGTAACACTGCTGCCCTCTAGTGGTTAAATCGTGTAATGTTTATGATTCATTAAATGGTGTAACACTGCTGCCCTCTAGTGGTTAAATCATGTAATGTTCATGATTCATTAAATGGTGTAACACTGCTGCCCTCTAGTGGTTAAATCGTGTAATGTTCATGATTCATTAAATGGTGTAACACTGCTGCCCTCTAGTGGTTAAATCGTGTAATGTTCATGATTCATTAAATGGTGTAACACTGCTGCCCTCTAGTGGTTAAATCATGTAATATCCATGATTCAGTAAATGGTATAACACTGCTGCCCTCTAGTGGTTAAATCATGTAATGTTTATGATTCATTAAATGGTGTAACACTGCTGCCCTCTAGTGGTTAAATCGTGTAATGTTCATGATTCATTAAATGGTGTAACACTGCTGCACTCTAATGGTTAAATCGTGTGATGTTCATGATTCATTAAATGGTGTAACACTGCTGCCCTCTAGTGGTTAAATCATGTAATGTTCATGATTCATTAAATGGTGTAACACTGCTGCCCTCCAGTGGTTAAATCATGTAATCTTTCATGATTCATTAAATGGTGAAACACTGCTGCCCTCTAGTGGTTAAATTATGTCATGTCCATGATTCATTAAATGGTGTAACACTGCTGCCCTCTAGTGGTTAAATCGTGTAATGTTTATGATTCATTAAATGGTGTAACACTGCTGCCCTCTAGTGGTTAAATCATGTAATGCTCATGATTCATTAAATGGTGTAACACTGCTGCCCTCCAGTGGTTAAATCGTGTAATCTTCATGATTCATTAAATGGTGTAACACTGCTGCCCTCTAGTGGTTAAATCGTGTAATGTTCATGAATCATTAAATGGTGTAACACTGCTGCCCTCTAGTGGTTAAATCGTGTAATGTTCATGATTCATTAAATGGTGTAACACTGCTGCCCTCTAGTGGTTAAATCATGTAATGTTGATGATTCATTAAATGGTGTAACACTGCTGCCCTCCAGTGGTTAAATCATGTAATCTTTCATGATTCATTAAATGGTGTAACACTGCTGCCCTCTAGTGGTTAAATCATGTAATGTCCATGATTCATTAAATGGTGTAACACTGCTGCCCTCCAGTGGTTAAATCATGTAATCTTTCATGATTCATTAAATGGTGTAACACTGCTGCCCTCTAGTGGTTAAATCATGTAATGCCCATGATTCATTAAATGGTGTAACACTGCTGCCCTCTAGTTGTTAAATCATGTAATGTTCATGAATCATTAAATGGTGTAACACTGCTGCACTCTTGTGGTTAAATCATGTGATGTTCATGATTCATTAAATGGTGTAACACTGCTGCCTCTAGTGGTTAAATAGTGTAATGTTCATGATTCATTAAATGGTGTAACACTGTTGCCCTCTAGTGGTTAAATCATGTAATCTTTCATGATTCATTAAATGGTGAAACACTGCTGCCCTCTAGTGGTTAAATTATGTCATGTCCATGATTCATTAAATGGTGTAACACTGCTGCCCTCTAGTGGTTAAATCGTGTAATGTTCATGAATCATTAAATGGTGTAACACTGCTGCCCTCTAGTGGTTAAATCGTGTAATGTTCATGATTCATTAAATGGTGTAACACTGCTGCCCTCTAGTGGTTAAATCATGTAATGTTGATGATTCAGTAAATGGTGTAACACTGCTGCCCTCCAGTGGTTAAATCATGTAATCTTTCATGATTCATTAAATGGTGTAACACTGCTGCCCTCTAGTGGTTAAATCATGTAATGTCCATGATTCATTAAATGGTGTAACACTGCTGCCCTCTAGTGGTTAAATTGTGTAATGTTCATGATTCATTAAATGGTGTAACACTGCTGCCCTCTAGTGGTTAAATCATGTAATTTTTCATGATTCATTGAATGGTGTAACACTGCTGCCCTCTAGTGGTTAAATCATGTAATGATCATGAATCATTAAATGGTGTAACACTGCTGCCCTCTAGTGGTTAAATCGTGTAATGTTCATGATTCATTAAATGGTGTAACACTGCTGCCCTCTAGTGGTTAAATCATGTAATGTTTATGATTCATTAAATGGTGTAACACTGCTGCCCTCTAGTGGTTAAATCGTGTAATGTTCATGATTCATTAAATGGTGTAACACTGCTGCCCTCTAGTAGTTAAATCGTGTAATGTTTATGATTCATTAAATGGTGTAACACTGCTGCCCTCTAGTGGTTAAATCGTGTAATGTTTATGATTCAGTAAATGGTGTAACACTGCTGCCCTCTAGTGGTTAAATCGTGTAATGTTTATGATTCATTAAATGGTGTAACACTGCTGCCCTCTAGTGGTTAAATCATGTAATGTTCATGATTCATTAAATGGTGTAACACTGCTGCCCTCTAGTGGTTAAATCGTGTAATGTTCATGATTCATTAAATGGTGTAACACTGCTGCCCTCTAGTGGTTAAATCGTGTAATGTTCATGATTCATTAAATGGTGTAACACTGCTGCCCTCTAGTGGTTAAATCATGTAATATCCATGATTCAGTAAATGGTATAACACTGCTGCCCTCTAGTGGTTAAATCATGTAATGTTTATGATTCATTAAATGGTGTAACACTGCTGCCCTCTAGTGGTTAAATCATGTAATGTTCATGAATCATTAAATGGTGTAACACTGATGCCTTCTAGTGGTTAAATCATGTAATGTTCATGATTCATTAAATGGTGTAACACTGCTGCGCTCTAGTGGTTAAATCATGTAATGTCCATGATTCATTAAATGGTGTAACACTGCTGCCCTCTAGTGGTTAAATCGTGTAATGTTTATGATTCATTAAATGGTGTAACACTGCTGCCCTCTAGTGGTTAAATCATGTAATGTTCATGATTCATTAAATGGTGTAACACTGCTGCCCTCTAGTGGTTAAATCGTGTAATGTTCATGATTCATTAAATGGTGTAACACTGCTGCCGTCTAGTGGTTAAATCGTGTAATGTTCATGATTCATTAAATGGTGTAACACTGCTGCCCTCTAGTGGTTAAATCATGTAATGTTGATGATTCATTAAATGGTGTAACACTGCTGCCCTCCAGTGGTTAAATCATGTAATCTTTCATGATTCATTAAATGGTGTAACACTGCTGCCCTCTAGTGGTTAAATCATGTAATGTCCATGATTCATTAAATGGTGTAACACTGCTGCCCTCCAGTGGTTAAATCATGTAATCTTTCATGATTCATTAAATGGTGTAACACTGCTGCCCTCTAGTGGTTAAATCATGTAATGTCCATGATTCATTAAATGGTGTAACACTGCTGCCCTCTAGTGGTTAAATCGTGTAATGTTCATGAATCATTAAATGGTGTAACACTGCTGCCCTCTAGTGGTTAAATCATGTGATGTTCATGATTCATTAAATGGTGTAACACTGCTGCCCTCCAGTGGTTAAATCATGTAATCTTTCATGATTCATTAAATGGTGTAACACTGCTGTCCTCTAGTGGTTAAATCATGTAATGTCCATGATTCATTAAATGGTGTAACACTGCTTCCCTCCAGTTGTTAAATCATGTAATCTTTCATGATTCATTAAATGGTGTAACACTGCTGCCCTCTAGTGGTTAAATCATGTAATGTCCATCATTCATTAAATGGTGTAACACTGCTGCCCTCTAGTGGTTAAATCATGTAATGTTCATGAATCATTAAATGGTGTAACACTGCTGCACTCTTGTGGTTAAATCATGTGATGTTCATGATTCATTAAATGGTGTAACACTGCTGCCCTCTAGTGGTTAAATCATGACATTTTTCATGATTCATTAAATGGTGTAACACTGCTGCCCTCTAGTGGTTAAATCATGTAATGTCCATGATTCATTAAATGGTGTAACACTGCTGCCCTCTAGTGGTTAAATCATGTGATGTTCATGATTCATTAAATGGTGTAACACTGCTGCCCTCTAGTGGTTAAATAGTGTAATGTTTATGATTCATTAAATGGTGTAACACTGCTGCCCTCTAGTGGTTAAATCATGTAATGTCCGTGATTCATTAAATGGTGTAACACTGCTGCCCTCTAGTGGTTAAATCGTGTAATGTTCATGATTCATTAAATGGTGTAACACTGCTGCCCTCTAGTGGTTAAATCATGTAATTTTTCATGATTCATTAAATGGTGTAACACTGCTGCCCTCTAGTGGTTAAATCATGTAATGATCATGAATCATTAAATGGTGTAACACTGCTGCCCTCTAGTGGTTAAATCATGTAATGTTCATGATTCATTAAATGGTGTAACACTGCTGCCCTCTAGTGGTTAAATCATGTAATGTTCATGATTCATTAAATGGTGTAACACTGCTGCCCTCCAGTGGTTAAATCATGTAGTCTTTCATGATTCATTAAATGGTGAAACACTGCTGCCCTCTAGTGGTTAAATTATGTCATGTCCATGATTCATTAAATGGTGTAACACTGCTGCCCTCTAGTGGTTAAATCGTGTAATGTTTATGATTCATTAAATGGTGTAACACTGCTGCCCTCTAGTGGTTAAATCATGTAATGCTCATGATTCATTAAATGGTGTAACACTGCTGCCCTCCAGTGGTTAAATCGTGTAATCTTCATGATTCATTAAATGGTGTAACACTGCTGCCCTCTAGTGGTTAAATCGTGTAATGTTCATGAATCATTAAATGGTGTAACACTGCTGCCCTCTAGTGGTTAAATCGTGTAATGTTCATGATTCATTAAATGGTGTAACACTGCTGCCCTCTAGTGGTTAAATCATGTAATGTTGATGATTCATTAAATGGTGTAACACTGCTGCCCTCCATTGGTTAAATCATGTAATCTTTCATGATTCATTAAATGGTGTAACACTGCTGCCCTCTAGTGGTTAAATCATGTAATGTCCATGATTCATTAAATGGTGTAACACTGCTGCCCTCCAGTGGTTAAATCATGTAATCTTTCATGATTCATTAAATGGTGTAACACTGCTGCCCTCTAGTGGTTAAATCATGTAATGCCCATGATTCATTAAATGGTGTAACACTGCTGCCCTCTAGTTGTTAAATCATGTAATGTTCACGAATCATTAAATGGTGTAACACTGCTGCACTCTTGTGGTTAAATCATGTGATGTTCATGATTCATTAAATGGTGTAACACTGCTGCCTCTAGTGGTTAAATAGTGTAATGTTCATGATTCATTAAATGGTGTAACACTGTTGCCCTCTAGTGGTTAAATCATGTAATCTTTCATGATTCATTAAATGGTGAAACACTGCTGCCCTCTAGTGGTTAAATTATGTCATGTCCATGATTCATTAAATGGTGTAACACTGCTGCCCTCTAGTGGTTAAATCGTGTAATGTTCATGAATCATTAAATGGTGTAACACTGCTGCCCTCTAGTGGTTAAATCGTGTAATGTTCATGATTCATTAAATGGTGTAACACTGTTGCCCTCTAGTGGTTAAATCATGACATTTTTCATGATTCATTAAATGGTGTAACACTGCTGCCCTCTAGTGGTTAAATCATGTAATGTCCATGATTCATTAAATGGTGAAACACTGCTGCCCTCTAGTGGTTAAATTATGTCATGTCCATGATTCATTAAATGGTGTAACACTGCTGCCCTCTAGTGGTTAAATCGTGTAATGTTCATGAATCATTAAATGGTGTAACACTGCTGCCCTCTAGTGGTTAAATCGTGTAATGTTCATGATTCATTAAATGGTGTAACACTGTTGCCCTCTAGTGGTTAAATCATGACATTTTTCATGATTCATTAAATGGTGTAACACTGCTGCCCTCTAGTGGTTAAATCATGTAATGTCCATGATTCATTAAATGGTGTAACACTGCTGCCCTCTAGTCGTTAAATCGTGTAATGTTCATGATTCATTAAATGGTGTAACACTGCTGCCCTCTAGTGGTTAAATCATGTAATTTTTCATGATTCATTAAATGGTGTAACACTGCTGCCCTCTAGTGGTTAAATCATGTAATGATCATGAATCATTAAATGGTGTAACACTGCTGCCCTCTAGTGGTTAAATCGTGTAATGTTCATGATTCATTAAATGGTGTAACACTGCTGCGCTCTAGTGGTTAAATCATGTAATGTTTATGATTCATTAAATGGTGTAACACTGCTGCCCTCTAGTCGTTAAATCGTGTAATGTTCATGATTCATTAAATGGTGTAACACTGCTGCCCTCTAGTAGTTAAATCGTGTAATGTTTATGATTCATTAAATGGTGTAACACTGCTGCCCTCTAGTGGTTAAATCGTGTAATGTTTATGATTCATTAAATGGTGTAACACTGCTGCCCTCCAGTGGTTAAATCATGTAATATTTCATGATTCATTAAATGGTGTAACACTGCTGCCCTCTAGTGGTTAAATCATGTAATATCCATGATTCATTAAATGGTATAACACTGCTGCCCTCTAGTGGTTAAATCATGTATTGTTTATGATTCATTAAATGGTGTAACACTGCTGCCCTCTAGTGGTTAAATCATGTAATTTTTCATGATTCATTAAATGGTGTAACACTGCTGCCCTCCAGTGGTTAAATCATGTAATCTTTCATGATTCATTAAATGGTGAAACACTGCTGCCCTCTAGTGGTTAAATTATGTCATGTCCATGATTCATTAAATGGTGTAACACTGCTGCCCTCTCGTGGTTAAATCGTGTAATGTTCATGATTCATTAAATGGTGTAACACTGCTGCCCTCTAGTGGTTAAATCGTGTAATGTTTTTGATTCATTAAATGGTGTAACACTGCTGCCCTCTAGTGGTTAAATCGTGTAATGTTTATGATTCATTAAATGGTGTAACACTGCTGCCGTCTAGTGGTTAAATCGTGTAATGTTCATGATTCATTAAATGGTGTAACACTGCTGCACTCTAATGGTTAAATCGTGTGATGTTCATGATTCATTAAATGGTGTAACACTGCTGCCCTCTAGTGGTTAAATCATGTAATGTTCATGATTCATTAAATGGTGTAACACTGCTGCCCTCCAGTGGTTAAATCATGTAATCTTTCATGATTCATTAAATGGTGAAACACTGCTGCCCTCTAGTGGTTAAATTATGTCATGTCCATGATTCATTAAATGGTGTAACACTGCTGCCCTCTAGTGGTTAAATCGTGTAATGTTTATGATTCATTAAATGGTGTAACACTGCTGCCCTCTAGTGGTTAAATCATGTAATGCTCATGATTCATTAAATGGTGTAACACTGCTGCCCTCCAGTGGTTAAATCGTGTAATCTTCATGATTCATTAAATGGTGTAACACTGCTGCCCTCTAGTGGTTAAATCGTGTAATGTTCATGAATCATTAAATGGTGTAACACTGCTGCCCTCTAGTGGTTAAATCGTGTAATGTTCATGATTCATTAAATGGTGTAACACTGCTGCCCTCTAGTGGTTAAATCATGTAATGTTGATGATTCATTAAATGGTGTAACACTGCTGCCCTCCAGTGGTTAAATCATGTAATCTTTCATGATTCATTAAATGGTGTAACACTGCTGCCCTCTAGTGGTTAAATCATGTAATGTCCATGATTCATTAAATGGTGTAACACTGCTGCCCTCCAGTGGTTAAATCATGTAATCTTTCATGATTCATTAAATGGTGTAACACTGCTGCCCTCTAGTGGTTAAATCATGTAATGCCCATGATTCATTAAATGGTGTAACACTGCTGCCCTCTAGTTGTTAAATCATGTAATGTTCATGAATCATTAAATGGTGTAACACTGCTGCACTCTTGTGGTTAAATCATGTGATGTTCATGATTCATTAAATGGTGTAACACTGCTGCCTCTAGTGGTTAAATAGTGTAATGTTCATGATTCATTAAATGGTGTAACACTGTTGCCCTCTAGTGGTTAAATCATGTAATCTTTCATGATTCATTAAATGGTGAAACACTGCTGCCCTCTAGTGGTTAAATTATGTCATGTCCATGATTCATTAAATGGTGTAACACTGCTGCCCTCTAGTGGTTAAATCGTGTAATGTTCATGAATCATTAAATGGTGTAACACTGCTGCCCTCTAGTGGTTAAATCGTGTAATGTTCATGATTCATTAAATGGTGTAACACTGCTGCCCTCTAGTGGTTAAATCATGTAATGTTGATGATTCAGTAAATGGTGTAACACTGCTGCCCTCCAGTGGTTAAATCATGTAATCTTTCATGATTCATTAAATGGTGTAACACTGCTGCCCTCTAGTGGTTAAATCATGTAATGTCCATGATTCATTAAATGGTGTAACACTGCTGCCCTCTAGTGGTTAAATTGTGTAATGTTCATGATTCATTAAATGGTGTAACACTGCTGCCCTCTAGTGGTTAAATCATGTAATTTTTCATGATTCATTGAATGGTGTAACACTGCTGCCCTCTAGTGGTTAAATCATGTAATGATCATGAATCATTAAATGGTGTAACACTGCTGCCCTCTAGTGGTTAAATCGTGTAATGTTCATGATTCATTAAATGGTGTAACACTGCTGCCCTCTAGTGGTTAAATCATGTAATGTTTATGATTCATTAAATGGTGTAACACTGCTGCCCTCTAGTGGTTAAATCGTGTAATGTTCATGATTCATTAAATGGTGTAACACTGCTGCCCTCTAGTAGTTAAATCGTGTAATGTTTATGATTCATTAAATGGTGTAACACTGCTGCCCTCTAGTGGTTAAATCGTGTAATGTTTATGATTCAGTAAATGGTGTAACACTGCTGCCCTCTAGTGGTTAAATCGTGTAATGTTTATGATTCATTAAATGGTGTAACACTGCTGCCCTCTAGTGGTTAAATCATGTAATGTTCATGATTCATTAAATGGTGTAACACTGCTGCCCTCTAGTGGTTAAATCGTGTAATGTTCATGATTCATTAAATGGTGTAACACTGCTGCCCTCTAGTGGTTAAATCGTGTAATGTTCATGATTCATTAAATGGTGTAACACTGCTGCCCTCTAGTGGTTAAATCATGTAATATCCATGATTCAGTAAATGGTATAACACTGCTGCCCTCTAGTGGTTAAATCATGTAATGTTTATGATTCATTAAATGGTGTAACACTGCTGCCCTCTAGTGGTTAAATCATGTAATGTTCATGAATCATTAAATGGTGTAACACTGATGCCTTCTAGTGGTTAAATCATGTAATGTTCATGATTCATTAAATGGTGTAACACTGCTGCGCTCTAGTGGTTAAATCATGTAATGTCCATGATTCATTAAATGGTGTAACACTGCTGCCCTCTAGTGGTTAAATCGTGTAATGTTTATGATTCATTAAATGGTGTAACACTGCTGCCCTCTAGTGGTTAAATCATGTAATGTTCATGATTCATTAAATGGTGTAACACTGCTGCCCTCTAGTGGTTAAATCGTGTAATGTTCATGATTCATTAAATGGTGTAACACTGCTGCCGTCTAGTGGTTAAATCGTGTAATGTTCATGATTCATTAAATGGTGTAACACTGCTGCCCTCTAGTGGTTAAATCATGTAATGTTGATGATTCATTAAATGGTGTAACACTGCTGCCCTCCAGTGGTTAAATCATGTAATCTTTCATGATTCATTAAATGGTGTAACACTGCTGCCCTCTAGTGGTTAAATCATGTAATGTCCATGATTCATTAAATGGTGTAACACTGCTGCCCTCCAGTGGTTAAATCATGTAATCTTTCATGATTCATTAAATGGTGTAACACTGCTGCCCTCTAGTGGTTAAATCATGTAATGTCCATGATTCATTAAATGGTGTAACACTGCTGCCCTCTAGTGGTTAAATCGTGTAATGTTCATGAATCATTAAATGGTGTAACACTGCTGCCCTCTAGTGGTTAAATCATGTGATGTTCATGATTCATTAAATGGTGTAACACTGCTGCCCTCCAGTGGTTAAATCATGTAATCTTTCATGATTCATTAAATGGTGTAACACTGCTGTCCTCTAGTGGTTAAATCATGTAATGTCCATGATTCATTAAATGGTGTAACACTGCTTCCCTCCAGTTGTTAAATCATGTAATCTTTCATGATTCATTAAATGGTGTAACACTGCTGCCCTCTAGTGGTTAAATCATGTAATGTCCATCATTCATTAAATGGTGTAACACTGCTGCCCTCTAGTGGTTAAATCATGTAATGTTCATGAATCATTAAATGGTGTAACACTGCTGCACTCTTGTGGTTAAATCATGTGATGTTCATGATTCATTAAATGGTGTAACACTGCTGCCCTCTAGTGGTTAAATCATGTAATGTCCATGATTCATTAAATGGTGTAACACTGCTGCCCTCTAGTGGTTAAATCATGTGATGTTCATGATTCATTAAATGGTGTAACACTGCTGCCCTCTAGTGGTTAAATAGTGTAATGTTTATGATTCATTAAATGGTGTAACACTGCTGCCCTCTAGTGGTTAAATCGTGTAATGTTCATGATTCATTAAATGGTGTAACACTGCTGCCCTCAAGTGGTTAAATCATGTAATGTTTATGATTCATTAAATGGTGTAACACTGTTGTCCTCTAGTGGTTAAATCATGACATTTTTCATGATTAATTAAATGGTGTAACACTGCTGCCCTCTAGTGGTTAAATCATGTAATGTCCGTGATTCATTAAATGGTGTAACACTGCTGCCCTCTAGTGGTTAAATCGTGTAATGTTCATGATTCATTAAATGGTGTAACACTGCTGCCCTCTAGTGGTTAAATCATGTAATTTTTCATGATTCATTAAATGGTGTAACACTGCTGCCCTCTAGTGGTTAAATCATGTAATGATCATGAATCATTAAATGGTGTAACACTGCTGCCCTCTAGTGGTTAAATCATGTAATGTTCATGATTCATTAAATGGTGTAACACTGCTGCCCTCTAGTGGTTAAATCATGTAATGTTCATGATTCATTAAATGGTGTAACACTGCTGCCCTCCAGTGGTTAAATCATGTAGTCTTTCATGATTCATTAAATGGTGAAACACTGCTGCCCTCTAGTGGTTAAATTATGTCATGTCCATGATTCATTAAATGGTGTAACACTGCTGCCCTCTAGTGGTTAAATCGTGTAATGTTTATGATTCATTAAATGGTGTAACACTGCTGCCCTCTAGTGGTTAAATCATGTAATGCTCATGATTCATTAAATGGTGTAACACTGCTGCCCTCCAGTGGTTAAATCGTGTAATCTTCATGATTCATTAAATGGTGTAACACTGCTGCCCTCTAGTGGTTAAATCGTGTAATGTTCATGAATCATTAAATGGTGTAACACTGCTGCCCTCTAGTGGTTAAATCGTGTAATGTTCATGATTCATTAAATGGTGTAACACTGCTGCCCTCTAGTGGTTAAATCATGTAATGTTGATGATTCATTAAATGGTGTAACACTGCTGCCCTCCATTGGTTAAATCATGTAATCTTTCATGATTCATTAAATGGTGTAACACTGCTGCCCTCTAGTGGTTAAATCATGTAATGTCCATGATTCATTAAATGGTGTAACACTGCTGCCCTCCAGTGGTTAAATCATGTAATCTTTCATGATTCATTAAATGGTGTAACACTGCTGCCCTCTAGTGGTTAAATCATGTAATGCCCATGATTCATTAAATGGTGTAACACTGCTGCCCTCTAGTTGTTAAATCATGTAATGTTCACGAATCATTAAATGGTGTAACACTGCTGCACTCTTGTGGTTAAATCATGTGATGTTCATGATTCATTAAATGGTGTAACACTGCTGCCTCTAGTGGTTAAATAGTGTAATGTTCATGATTCATTAAATGGTGTAACACTGTTGCCCTCTAGTGGTTAAATCATGTAATCTTTCATGATTCATTAAATGGTGAAACACTGCTGCCCTCTAGTGGTTAAATTATGTCATGTCCATGATTCATTAAATGGTGTAACACTGCTGCCCTCTAGTGGTTAAATCGTGTAATGTTCATGAATCATTAAATGGTGTAACACTGCTGCCCTCTAGTGGTTAAATCGTGTAATGTTCATGATTCATTAAATGGTGTAACACTGTTGCCCTCTAGTGGTTAAATCATGACATTTTTCATGATTCATTAAATGGTGTAACACTGCTGCCCTCTAGTGGTTAAATCATGTAATGTCCATGATTCATTAAATGGTGTAACACTGCTGCCCTCTAGTCGTTAAATCGTGTAATGTTCATGATTCATTAAATGGTGTAACACTGCTGCCCTCTAGTGGTTAAATCATGTAATTTTTCATGATTCATTAAATGGTGTAACACTGCTGCCCTCTAGTGGTTAAATCATGTAATGATCATGAATCATTAAATGGTGTAACACTGCTGCCCTCTAGTGGTTAAATCGTGTAATGTTCATGATTCATTAAATGGTGTAACACTGCTGCGCTCTAGTGGTTAAATCATGTAATGTTTATGATTCATTAAATGGTGTAACACTGCTGCCCTCTAGTCGTTAAATCGTGTAATGTTCATGATTCATTAAATGGTGTAACACTGCTGCCCTCTAGTAGTTAAATCGTGTAATGTTTATGATTCATTAAATGGTGTAACACTGCTGCCCTCTAGTGGTTAAATCGTGTAATGTTTATGATTCATTAAATGGTGTAACACTGCTGCCCTCCAGTGGTTAAATCATGTAATATTTCATGATTCATTAAATGGTGTAACACTGCTGCCCTCTAGTGGTTAAATCATGTAATATCCATGATTCATTAAATGGTATAACACTGCTGCCCTCTAGTGGTTAAATCATGTATTGTTTATGATTCATTAAATGGTGTAACACTGCTGCCCTCTAGTGGTTAAATCATGTAATTTTTCATGATTCATTAAATGGTGTAACACTGCTGCCCTCCAGTGGTTAAATCATGTAATCTTTCATGATTCATTAAATGGTGAAACACTGCTGCCCTCTAGTGGTTAAATTATGTCATGTCCATGATTCATTAAATGGTGTAACACTGCTGCCCTCTCGTGGTTAAATCGTGTAATGTTCATGATTCATTAAATGGTGTAACACTGCTGCCCTCTAGTGGTTAAATCGTGTAATGTTTATGATTCATTAAATGGTGTAACACTGCTGCCCTCTAGTGGTTAAATCGTGTAATGTTTATGATTCATTAAATGGTGTAACACTGCTGCCGTCTAGTGGTTAAATCGTGTAATGTTCATGATTCATTAAATGGTGTAACACTGCTGCACTCTAATGGTTAAATCGTGTGATGTTCATGATTCATTAAATGGTGTAACACTGCTGCCCTCTAGTGGTTAAATCATGTAATGTTCATGATTCATTAAATGGTGTAACACTGCTGCCCTCCAGTGGTTAAATCATGTAATCTTTCATGATTCATTAAATGGTGAAACACTGCTGCCCTCTAGTGGTTAAATTATGTCATGTCCATGATTCATTAAATGGTGTAACACTGCTGCCCTCTAGTGGTTAAATCATGTAATGCTCATGATTCATTAAATGGTGTAACACTGCTGCCCTCCAGTGGTTAAATCGTGTAATCTTCATGATTCATTAAATGGTGTAACACTGCTGCCCTCTAGTGGTTAAATCATGTAATGTTCATGAATCATTAAATGGTGTAACACTGCTGCCCTCTAGTGGTTAAATCGTGTAATGTTCATGATTCATTAAATGGTGTAACACTGCTGCCCTCTAGTGGTTAAATCATGTAATGTTGATGATTCATTAAATGGTGTAACACTGCTGCCCTCCAGTGGTTAAATCATGTAATCTTTCATGATTCATTAAATGGTGTAACACTGCTGCCCTCTAGTGGTTAAATCATGTAATGTCCATGATTCATTAAATGGTGTAACACTGCTGCCCTCCAGTGGTTAAATCATGTAATCTTTCATGATTCATTAAATGGTGTAACACTGCTGCCCTCTAGTGGTTAAATCATGTAATGCCCATGATTCATTAAATGGTGTAACACTGCTGCCCTCTAGTTGTTAAATCATGTAATGTTCATGAATCATTAAATGGTGTAACACTGCTGCACTCTTGTGGTTAAATCATGTGATGTTCATGATTCATTAAATGGTGTAACACTGCTGCCTCTAGTGGTTAAATAGTGTAATGTTCATGATTCATTAAATGGTGTAACACTGTTGCCCTCTAGTGGTTAAATCATGTAATCTTTCATGATTCATTAAATGGTGAAACACTGCTGCCCTCTAGTGGTTAAATTATGTCATGTCCATGATTCATTAAATGGTGTAACACTGCTGCCCTCTAGTGGTTAAATCGTGTAATGTTCATGAATCATTAAATGGTGTAACACTGCTGCCCTCTAGTGGTTAAATCGTGTAATGTTCATGATTCATTAAATGGTGTAACACTGCTGCCCTCTAGTGGTTAAATCATGTAATGTTGATGATTCAGTAAATGGTGTAACACTGCTGCCCTCCAGTGGTTAAATCATGTAATCTTTCATGATTCATTAAATGGTGTAACACTGCTGCCCTCTAGTGGTTAAATCATGTAATGTCCATGATTCATTAAATGGTGTAACACTGCTGCCCTCTAGTGGTTAAATTGTGTAATGTTCATGATTCATTAAATGGTGTAACACTGCTGCCCTCTAGTGGTTAAATCATGTAATTTTTCATGATTCATTGAATGGTGTAACACTGCTGCCCTCTAGTGGTTAAATCATGTAATGATCATGAATCATTAAATGGTGTAACACTGCTGCCCTCTAGTGGTTAAATCGTGTAATGTTCATGATTCATTAAATGGTGTAACACTGCTGCCCTCTAGTGGTTAAATCATGTAATGTTTATGATTCATTAAATGGTGTAACACTGCTGCCCTCTAGTGGTTAAATCGTGTAATGTTCATGATTCATTAAATGGTGTAACACTGCTGCCCTCTAGTAGTTAAATCGTGTAATGTTTATGATTCATTAAATGGTGTAACACTGCTGCCCTCTAGTGGTTAAATCGTGTAATGTTTATGATTCAGTAAATGGTGTAACACTGCTGCCCTCCAGTGGTTAAATCATGTAATATTTCATGATTCATTAAATGGTGTAACACTGCTGCCCTCTAGTGGTTAAATCATGTAATATCCATGATTCATTAAATGGTATAACACTGCTGCCCTCTAGTGGTTAAATCATGTCATGTCCATGATTCATTAAATGGTGTAACGCTGCTGCCCTCTCGTGGTTAAATCGTGTAATGTTCATGATTCATTAAATGGTGTAACACTGCTGCCCTCTAGTGGTTAAATCGTGTAATGTTCATGATTCATTAAATGGTGTAACACTGCTGCACTCTAATGGTTAAATCGTGTGATGTTCATGATTCATTAAATGGTGTAACACTGCTGCCCTCTAGTGGTTAAATCATGTAATGCTCATGATTCATTGAATGGTGTAACACTGCTGCCCTCCAGTGGTTAAATCATGTAATCTTTCATGATTCATTAAATGGTGAAACACTGCTGCCCTCTAGTGGTTAAATTATGTCATGTCCATGATTCATTAAATGGTGTAACACTGCTGCCCTCTAGTGGTTAAATCATGTAATGCTCATGATTCATTAAATGGTGTAACACTGTTGCCCTCTAGTGGTTAGATCATGTAATGTTCATGAATCATTAAATGGTGTAACACTGATGCCCTCTAGTGGTTAAATCATGTAATGTTCATGATTCATTAAATGGTGTAACACTGCTGCGCTCTAGTGGTTAAATCATGTAATTTTTATGATTCATTAAATGGTGTAACACTGCTGCCGTCTAGTGGTTAAATCGTGTAATGTTCATGATTCATTAAATGGTGTAACACTGCTGCACTCTAATGGTTAAATCGTGTGATGTTCATGATTCATTAAATGGTGTAACACTGCTGCCCTCTAGTGGTTAAATCATGTAATGTTCATGATTCATTAAATGGTGTAACACTGCTGCCCTCCAGTGGTTAAATCATGTAATCTTTCATGATTCATTAAATGGTGAAACACTGCTGCCCTCTAGTGGTTAAATTATGTCATGTCCATGATTCATTAAATGGTGTAACACTGCTGCCCTCTAGTGGTTAAATCGTGTAATGTTTATGATTCATTAAATGGTGTAACACTGCTGCCCTCTAGTGGTTAAATCATGTAATGCTCATGATTCATTAAATGGTGTAACACTGCTGCCCTCCAGTGGTTAAATCGTGTAATCTTCATGATTCATTAAATGGTGTAACACTGCTGCCCTCTAGTGGTTAAATCGTGTAATTTTCATGAATCATTAAATGGTGTAACACTGCTGCCCTCTAGTGGTTAAATCGTGTAATGTTCATGATTCATTAAATGGTGTAACACTGCTGCCCTCTAGTGGTTAAATCATGTAATGTTGATGATTCATTAAATGGTGTAACACTGCTGCCCTCCAGTGGTTAAATCATGTAATCTTTCATGATTCATTAAATGGTGTAACACTGCTGCCCTCTAGTGGTTAAATCATGTAATGTCCATGATTCATTAAATGGTGTAACACTGCTGCCCTCCAGTGGTTAAATCATGTAATCTTTCATGATTCATTAAATGGTGTAACACTGCTGCCGTCTAGTGGTTAAATCGTGTAATGTTCATGATTCATTAAATGGTGTAACACTGCTGCACTCTAATGGTTAAATCGTGTGATGTTCATGATTCATTAAATGGTGTAACACTGCTGCCCTCCAGTGGTTAAATCATGTAATCTTTCATGATTCATTAAATGGTGTAACACTGCTGCCGTCTAGTGGTTAAATCGTGTAATGTTCATGATTCATTAAATGGTGTAACACTGCTGCACTCTAATGGTTAAATCGTGTGATGTTCATGATTCATTAAATGGTGTAACACTGCTGCCCTCTAGTGGTTAAATCATGTAATGTCCATGATTCATTAAATGGTGTAACACTGCTGCCCTCCAGTGGTTAAATCATGTAATCTTTCATGATTCATTAAATGGTGTAACACTGCTGCCCTCTAGTGGTTAAATCATGTAATGCCCATGATTCATTAAATGGTGTAACACTGCTGCCCTCTAGTTGTTAAATCATGTAATGTTCAAGAATCATTAAATGGTGTAACACTGCTGCACTCTTGTGGTTAAATCATGTGATGTTCATGATTCATTAAATGGTGTAACACTGCTGCCTCTCGTGGTTAAATAGTGTAATGTTCATGATTCATTAAATGGTGTAACACTGTTGCCCTCTAGTGGTTAAATCATGTAATCTTTCATGATTCATTAAATGGTGAAACACTGCTGCCCTCTAGTGGTTAAATTATGTCATGTCCATGATTCATTAAATGGTGTAACACTGCTGCCCTCTAGTGGTTAAATCGTGTAATGTTCATGAATCATTAAATGGTGTAACACTGCTGCCCTCTAGTGGTTAAATCGTGTAATGTTCATGATTCATTAAATGGTGTAACACTGTTGCCCTCTAGTGGTTAAATCATGACATTTTTCATGATTCATTAAATGGTGTAACACTGCTGCCCTCTAGTGGTTAAATCATGTAATGTCCATGATTCATTAAATGGTGTAACACTGCTGCCCTCTAGTGGTTAAATCGTGTAATGTTCATGATTCATTAAATGGTGTAACACTGCTGCCCTCTAGTGGTTAAATCATGTAATTTTTCATGATTCATTAAATGGTGTAACACTGCTGCCCTCTAGTGGTTAAATCATGTAATGATCATGAATCATTAAATGGTGTAACACTGCTGCCCTCTAGTGGTTAAATCGTGTAATGTTCATGATTCATTAAATGGTGTAACACTGCTGCGCTCTAGTGGTTAAATCATGTAATGTTTATGATTCATTAAATGGTGTAACACTGCTGCCCTCTAGTCGTTAAATCGTGTAATGTTCATGATTCATTACATGGTGTAACACTGCTGCCCTCTAGTAGTTAAATCGTGTAATGTTTATGATTCATTAAATGGTGTAACACTGCTGCCCTCTAGTGGTTAAATCGTGTAATGTTTATGATTCATTAAATGGTGTAACACTGCTGCCCTCCAGTGGTTAAATCATGTAATATTTCATGATTCATTAAATGGTGTAACACTGCTGCCCTCTAGTGGTTAAATCATGTAATATCCATGATTCATTAAATGGTATAACACTGCTGCCCTCTAGTGGTTAAATCATGTATTGTTTATGATTCATTAAATGGTGTAACACTGCTGCCCTCTAGTGGTTAAATCATGTAATTTTTCATGATTCATTAAATGGTGTAACACTGCTGCCCTCTAGTGGTTAAATCATGTAATGTCCATGATTCATTAAATGGTGTAACACTGCTGCCCTCTAGTGGTTAAATCGTGTAATGTTTATGATTCATTAAATGGTGTAACACTGCTGCCCTCTAGTGGTTAAATCGTGTAATGTTTATGATTCATTAAATGGTGTAACACTGCTGCACTCTAATGGTTAAATCGTGTAATGTTCATGATTCATTAAATGGTGTAACACTGCTGCCCTCCAGTGGTTAAATCATGTAATCTTTCATGATTCATTAAATGGTGAAACACTGCTGCCCTCTAGTGGTTAAATTATGTCATGTCCATGATTCATTAAATGGTGTAACACTGCTGCCCTCTCGTGGTTAAATCGTGTAATGTTCATGATTCATTAAATGGTGTAACACTGCTGCCCTCTAGTGGTTAAATCGTGTAATGTTTATGATTCATTAAATGGTGTAACACTGCTGCCCTCTAGTGGTTAAATTGTGTAATGTTTATGATTCATTAAATGGTGTAACACTGCTGCCGTCTAGTGGTTAAATCGTGTAATGTTCATGATTCATTAAATGGTGTAACACTGCTGCACTCTAATGGTTAAATCGTGTGATGTTCATGATTCATTAAATGGTGTAACACTGCTGCCCTCTAGTGGTTAAATCATGTAATGTTCATGATTCATTAAATGGTGTAACACTGCTGCCCTCCAGTGGTTAAATCATGTAATCTTTCATGATTCATTAAATGGTGAAACACTGCTGCCCTCTAGTGGTTAAATTATGTCATGTCCATGATTCATTAAATGGTGTAACACTGCTGCCCTCTAGTGGTTAAATCGTGTAATGTTTATGATTCATTAAATGGTGTAACACTGCTGCCCTCTAGTGGTTAAATCATGTAATGCTCATGATTCATTAAATGGTGTAACACTGCTGCCTTCCAGTGGTTAAATCGTGTAATCTTCATGATTCATTAAATGGTGTAACACTGCTGCCCTCTAGTGGTTAAATCGTGTAATGTTCATGAATCATTAAATGGTGTAACACTGCTGCCCTCTAGTGGTTAAATCGTGTAATGTTCATGATTCATTAAATGGTGTAACACTGCTGCCCTCTAGTGGTTAAATCATGTAATGTTGATGATTCATTAAATGGTGTAACACTGCTGCCCTCCAGTGGTTAAATCATGTAATCCTTCATGATTCATTAAATGGTGTAACACTGCTGCCCTCTAGTGGTTAAATCATGTAATGTCCATGATTCATTAAATGGTGTAACACTGCTGCCCTCCAGTGGTTAAATCATGTAATCTTTCATGATTCATTAAATGGTGTAACACTGCTGCCCTCTAGTGGTTAAATCATGTAATGCCCATGATTCATTAAATGGTGTAACACTGCTGCCCTCTAGTTGTTAAATCATGTAATGTTCATGAATCATTAAATGGTGTAACACTGCTGCACTCTTGTGGTTAAATCATGTGATGTTCATGATTCATTAAATGGTGTAACACTGCTGCCTCTAGTGGTTAAATAGTGTAATGTTCATGATTCATTAAATGGTGTAACACTGCTGCCCTCTAGTGGTTAAATCATGTAATTTTTCATGATTCATTGAATGGTGTAACACTGCTGCCCTCTAGTGGTTAAATCATGTAATGATCATGAATCATTAAATGGTGTAACACTGCTGCCCTCTAGTGGTTAAATCGTGTAATGTTCATGATTCATTAAATGGTGTAACACTGCTGCCCTCTAGTGGTTAAATCATGTAATGTTTATGATTCATTAAATGGTGTAACACTGCTGCCCTCTAGTGGTTAAATCGTGTAATGTTCATGATTCATTAAATGGTGTAACACTGCTGCCCTCTAGTAGTTAAATCGTGTAATGTTTATGATTCATTAAATGGTGTAACACTGCTGCCCTCTAGTGGTTAAATCGTGTAATGTTTATGATTCAGTAAATGGTGTAACACTGCTGCCCTCCAGTGGTTAAATCATGTAATATTTCATGATTCATTAAATGGTGTAACACTGCTGCCCTCTAGTGGTTAAATCATGTAATATCCATGATTCATTAAATGGTATAACACTGCTGCCCTCTAGTGGTTAAATCATGTCATGTCCATGATTCATTAAATGGTGTAACGCTGCTGCCCTCTCGTGGTTAAATCGTGTAATGTTCATGATTCATTAAATGGTGTAACACTGCTGCCCTCTAGTGGTTAAATCGTGTAATGTTCATGATTCATTAAATGGTGTAACACTGCTGCACTCTAATGGTTAAATCGTGTGATGTTCATGATTCATTAAATGGTGTAACACTGCTGCCCTCTAGTGGTTAAATCATGTAATGCTCATGATTCATTGAATGGTGTAACACTGCTGCCCTCCAGTGGTTAAATCATGTAATCTTTCATGATTCATTAAATGGTGAAACACTGCTGCCCTCTAGTGGTTAAATTATGTCATGTCCATGATTCATTAAATGGTGTAACACTGCTGCCCTCTAGTGGTTAAATCATGTAATGCTCATGATTCATTAAATGGTGTAACACTGTTGCCCTCTAGTGGTTAGATCATGTAATGTTCATGAATCATTAAATGGTGTAACACTGATGCCCTCTAGTGGTTAAATCATGTAATGTTCATGATTCATTAAATGGTGTAACACTGCTGCGCTCTAGTGGTTAAATCATGTAATTTTTATGATTCATTAAATGGTGTAACACTGCTGCCGTCTAGTGGTTAAATCGTGTAATGTTCATGATTCATTAAATGGTGTAACACTGCTGCACTCTAATGGTTAAATCGTGTGATGTTCATGATTCATTAAATGGTGTAACACTGCTGCCCTCTAGTGGTTAAATCATGTAATGTTCATGATTCATTAAATGGTGTAACACTGCTGCCCTCCAGTGGTTAAATCATGTAATCTTTCATGATTCATTAAATGGTGAAACACTGCTGCCCTCTAGTGGTTAAATTATGTCATGTCCATGATTCATTAAATGGTGTAACACTGCTGCCCTCTAGTGGTTAAATCGTGTAATGTTTATGATTCATTAAATGGTGTAACACTGCTGCCCTCTAGTGGTTAAATCATGTAATGCTCATGATTCATTAAATGGTGTAACACTGCTGCCCTCCAGTGGTTAAATCGTGTAATCTTCATGATTCATTAAATGGTGTAACACTGCTGCCCTCTAGTGGTTAAATCGTGTAATTTTCATGAATCATTAAATGGTGTAACACTGCTGCCCTCTAGTGGTTAAATCGTGTAATGTTCATGATTCATTAAATGGTGTAACACTGCTGCCCTCTAGTGGTTAAATCATGTAATGTTGATGATTCATTAAATGGTGTAACACTGCTGCCCTCCAGTGGTTAAATCATGTAATCTTTCATGATTCATTAAATGGTGTAACACTGCTGCCCTCTAGTGGTTAAATCATGTAATGTCCATGATTCATTAAATGGTGTAACACTGCTGCCCTCCAGTGGTTAAATCATGTAATCTTTCATGATTCATTAAATGGTGTAACACTGCTGCCGTCTAGTGGTTAAATCGTGTAATGTTCATGATTCATTAAATGGTGTAACACTGCTGCACTCTAATGGTTAAATCGTGTGATGTTCATGATTCATTAAATGGTGTAACACTGCTGCCCTCCAGTGGTTAAATCATGTAATCTTTCATGATTCATTAAATGGTGTAACACTGCTGCCGTCTAGTGGTTAAATCGTGTAATGTTCATGATTCATTAAATGGTGTAACACTGCTGCACTCTAATGGTTAAATCGTGTGATGTTCATGATTCATTAAATGGTGTAACACTGCTGCCCTCTAGTGGTTAAATCATGTAATGTCCATGATTCATTAAATGGTGTAACACTGCTGCCCTCCAGTGGTTAAATCATGTAATCTTTCATGATTCATTAAATGGTGTAACACTGCTGCCCTCTAGTGGTTAAATCATGTAATGCCCATGATTCATTAAATGGTGTAACACTGCTGCCCTCTAGTTGTTAAATCATGTAATGTTCAAGAATCATTAAATGGTGTAACACTGCTGCACTCTTGTGGTTAAATCATGTGATGTTCATGATTCATTAAATGGTGTAACACTGCTGCCTCTAGTGGTTAAATAGTGTAATGTTCATGATTCATTAAATGGTGTAACACTGTTGCCCTCTAGTGGTTAAATCATGTAATCTTTCATGATTCATTAAATGGTGAAACACTGCTGCCCTCTAGTGGTTAAATTATGTCATGTCCATGATTCATTAAATGGTGTAACACTGCTGCCCTCTAGTGGTTAAATCGTGTAATGTTCATGAATCATTAAATGGTGTAACACTGCTGCCCTCTAGTGGTTAAATCGTGTAATGTTCATGATTCATTAAATGGTGTAACACTGTTGCCCTCTAGTGGTAAAATCATGACATTTTTCATGATTCATTAAATGGTGTAACACTGCTGCCCTCTAGTGGTTAAATCATGTAATGTCCATGATTCATTAAATGGTGTAACACTGCTGCCCTCTAGTGGTTAAATCGTGTAATGTTCATGATTCATTAAATGGTGTAACACTGCTGCCCTCTAGTGGTTAAATCATGTAATTTTTCATGATTCATTAAATGGTGTAACACTGCTGCCCTCTAGTGGTTAAATCATGTAATGATCATTAATCATTAAATGGTGTAACACTGCTGCCCTCTAGTGGTTAAATCGTGTAATGTTCATGATTCATTAAATGGTGTAACACTGCTGCGCTCTAGTGGTTAAATCATGTAATGTTTATGATTCATTAAATGGTGTAACACTGCTGCCCTCTAGTCGTTAAATCGTGTAATGTTCATGATTCATTACATGGTGTAACACTGCTGCCCTCTAGTAGTTAAATCGTGTAATGTTTATGATTCATTAAATGGTGTAACACTGCTGCCCTCTAGTGGTTAAATCGTGTAATGTTTATGATTCATTAAATGGTGTAACACTGCTGCCCTCCAGTGGTTAAATCATGTAATATTTCATGATTCATTAAATGGTGTAACACTGCTGCCCTCTAGTGGTTAAATCATGTAATATCCATGATTCATTAAATGGTATAACACTGCTGCCCTCTAGTGGTTAAATCATGTATTGTTTATGATTCATTAAATGGTGTAACACTGCTGCCCTCTAGTGGTTAAATCATGTAATTTTTCATGATTCATTAAATGGTGTAACACTGCTGCCCTCTAGTGGTTAAATCATGTAATGTCCATGATTCATTAAATGGTGTAACACTGCTGCCCTCTAGTGGTTAAATCGTGTAATGTTTATGATTCATTAAATGGTGTAACACTGCTGCCCTCTAGTGGTTAAATCGTGTAATGTTTATGATTCATTAAATGGTGTAACACTGCTGCACTCTAATGGTTAAATCGTGTAATGTTCATGATTCATTAAATGGTGTAACACTGCTGCCCTCCAGTGGTTAAATCATGTAATCTTTCATGATTCATTAAATGGTGAAACACTGCTGCCCTCTAGTGGTTAAATTATGTCATGTCCATGATTCATTAAATGGTGTAACACTGCTGCCCTCTCGTGGTTAAATCGTGTAATGTTCATGATTCATTAAATGGTGTAACACTGCTGCCCTCTAGTGGTTAAATCGTGTAATGTTTATGATTCATTAAATGGTGTAACACTGCTGCCCTCTAGTGGTTAAATTGTGTAATGTTTATGATTCATTAAATGGTGTAACACTGCTGCCGTCTAGTGGTTAAATCGTGTAATGTTCATGATTCATTAAATGGTGTAACACTGCTGCACTCTAATGGTTAAATCGTGTGATGTTCATGATTCATTAAATGGTGTAACACTGCTGCCCTCTAGTGGTTAAATCATGTAATGTTCATGATTCATTAAATGGTGTAACACTGCTGCCCTCCAGTGGTTAAATCATGTAATCTTTCATGATTCATTAAATGGTGAAACACTGCTGCCCTCTAGTGGTTAAATTATGTCATGTCCATGATTCATTAAATGGTGTAACACTGCTGCCCTCTAGTGGTTAAATCGTGTAATGTTTATGATTCATTAAATGGTGTAACACTGCTGCCCTCTAGTGGTTAAATCATGTAATGCTCATGATTCATTAAATGGTGTAACACTGCTGCCCTCCAGTGGTTAAATCGTGTAATCTTCATGATTCATTAAATGGTGTAACACTGCTGCCCTCTAGTGGTTAAATCGTGTAATGTTCATGAATCATTAAATGGTGTAACACTGCTGCCCTCTAGTGGTTAAATCGTGTAATGTTCATGATTCATTAAATGGTGTAACACTGCTGCCCTCTAGTGGTTAAATCATGTAATGTTGATGATTCATTAAATGGTGTAACACTGCTGCCCTCCAGTGGTTAAATCATGTAATCCTTCATGATTCATTAAATGGTGTAACACTGCTGCCCTCTAGTGGTTAAATCATGTAATGTCCATGATTCATTAAATGGTGTAACACTGCTGCCCTCCAGTGGTTAAATCATGTAATCTTTCATGATTCATTAAATGGTGTAACACTGCTGCCCTCTAGTGGTTAAATCATGTAATGCCCATGATTCATTAAATGGTGTAACACTGCTGCCCTCTAGTTGTTAAATCATGTAATGTTCATGAATCATTAAATGGTGTAACACTGCTGCACTCTTGTGGTTAAATCATGTGATGTTCATGATTCATTAAATGGTGTAACACTGCTGCCTCTAGTGGTTAAATAGTGTAATGTTCATGATTCATTAAATGGTGTAACACTGTTGCCCTCTAGTGGTTAAATCATGTAATCTTTCATGATTCATTAAATGGTGAAACACTGCTGCCCTCTAGTGGTTAAATTATGTCATGTCCATGATTCATTAAATGGTGTAACACTGCTGCCCTCTAGTGGTTAAATCGTGTAATGTTCATGAATCATTAAATGGTGTAACACTGCTGCCCTCTAGTGGTTAAATCGTGTAATGTTCATGATTCATTAAATGGTGTAACACTGCTGCCCTCTAGTGGTTAAATCATGTAATGTTGATGATTCAGTAAATGGTGTAACACTGCTGCCCTCCAGTGGTTAAATCATGTAATCTTTCATGATTCATTAAATGGTGTAACACTGCTGCCCTCTAGTGGTTAAATCATGTAATGTCCATGATTCATTAAATGGTGTAACACTGCTGCCCTCTAGTGGTTAAATTATGTCATGTCCATGATTCATTAAATGGTGTAACACTGCTGCCCTCTAGTGGTTAAATCGTGTAATGTTCATGAATCATTAAATGGTGTAACACTGCTGCCCTCTAGTGGTTAAATCGTGTAATGTTCATGATTCATTAAATGGTGTAACACTGTTGCCCTCTAGTGGTTAAATCATGACATTTTTCATGATTCATTAAATGGTGTAACACTGCTGCCCTCTAGTGGTTAAATCATGTAATATCCATGATTCATTAAATGGTATAACACTGCTGCCCTCTAGTGGTTAAATCATGTATTGTTTATGATTCATTAAATGGTGTAACACTGCTGCCCTCTAGTGGTTAAATCATGTAATTTTTCATGATTCATTAAATGGTGTAACACTGCTGCCCTCCAGTGGTTAAATCATGTAATCTTTCATGATTCATTAAATGGTGAAACACTGCTGCCCTCTAGTGGTTAAATTATGTCATGTCCATGATTCATTAAATGGTGTAACACTGCTGCCCTCTCGTGGTTAAATCGTGTAATGTTCATGATTCATTAAATGGTGTAACACTGCTGCCCTCTAGTGGTTAAATCGTGTAATGTTTATGATTCATTAAATGGTGTAACACTGCTGCCCTCTAGTGGTTAAATCGTGTAATGTTTATGATTCATTAAATGGTGTAACACTGCTGCCGTCTAGTGGTTAAATCGTGTAATGTTCATGATTCATTAAATGGTGTAACACTGCTGCACTCTAATGGTTAAATCGTGTGATGTTCATGATTCATTAAATGGTGTAACACTGCTGCCCTCTAGTGGTTAAATCATGTAATGTTCATGATTCATTAAATGGTGTAACACTGCTGCCCTCCAGTGGTTAAATCATGTAATCTTTCATGATTCATTAAATGGTGAAACACTGCTGCCCTCTAGTGGTTAAATTATGTCATGTCCATGATTCATTAAATGGTGTAACACTGCTGCCCTCTAGTGGTTAAATCGTGTAATGTTTATGATTCATTAAATGGTGTAACACTGCTGCCCTCTAGTGGTTAAATCATGTAATGCTCATGATTCATTAAATGGTGTAACACTGCTGCCCTCCAGTGGTTAAATCGTGTAATCTTCATGATTCATTAAATGGTGTAACACTGCTGCCCTCTAGTGGTTAAATCGTGTAATGTTCATGAATCATTAAATGGTGTAACACTGCTGCCCTCTAGTGGTTAAATCGTGTAATGTTCATGATTCATTAAATGGTGTAACACTGCTGCCCTCTAGTGGTTAAATCATGTAATGTTGATGATTCATTAAATGGTGTAACACTGCTGCCCTCCAGTGGTTAAATCATGTAATCTTTCATGATTCATTAAATGGTGTAACACTGCTGCCCTCTAGTGGTTAAATCATGTAATGTCCATGATTCATTAAATGGTGTAACACTGCTGCCCTCCAGTGGTTAAATCATGTAATCTTTCATGATTCATTAAATGGTGTAACACTGCTGCCCTCTAGTGGTTAAATCATGTAATGCCCATGATTCATTAAATGGTGTAACACTGCTGCCCTCTAGTTGTTAAATCATGTAATGTTCATGAATCATTAAATGGTGTAACACTGCTGCACTCTTGTGGTTAAATCATGTGATGTTCATGATTCATTAAATGGTGTAACACTGCTGCCTCTAGTGGTTAAATAGTGTAATGTTCATGATTCATTAAATGGTGTAACACTGTTGCCCTCTAGTGGTTAAATCATGTAATCTTTCATGATTCATTAAATGGTGAAACACTGCTGCCCTCTAGTGGTTAAATTATGTCATGTCCATGATTCATTAAATGGTGTAACACTGCTGCCCTCTAGTGGTTAAATCGTGTAATGTTCATGAATCATTAAATGGTGTAACACTGCTGCCCTCTAGTGGTTAAATCGTGTAATGTTCATGATTCATTAAATGGTGTAACACTGCTGCCCTCTAGTGGTTAAATCATGTAATGTTGATGATTCAGTAAATGGTGTAACACTGCTGCCCTCCAGTGGTTAAATCATGTAATCTTTCATGATTCATTAAATGGTGTAACACTGCTGCCCTCTAGTGGTTAAATCATGTAATGTCCATGATTCATTAAATGGTGTAACACTGCTGCCCTCTAGTGGTTAAATTGTGTAATGTTCATGATTCATTAAATGGTGTAACACTGCTGCCCTCTAGTGGTTAAATCATGTAATTTTTCATGATTCATTGAATGGTGTAACACTGCTGCCCTCTAGTGGTTAAATCATGTAATGATCATGAATCATTAAATGGTGTAACACTGCTGCCCTCTAGTGGTTAAATCGTGTAATTTTTATGATTCATTAAATGGTGTAACACTGCTGCCGTCTAGTGGTTAAATCGTGTAATGTTCATGATTCATTAAATGGTGTAACACTGCTGCACTCTAATGGTTAAATCGTGTGATGTTCATGATTCATTAAATGGTGTAACACTGCTGCCCTCTAGTGGTTAAATCATGTAATGTTCATGATTCATTAAATGGTGTAACACTGCTGCCCTCCAGTGGTTAAATCATGTAATCTTTCATGATTCATTAAATGGTGAAACACTGCTGCCCTCTAGTGGTTAAATTATGTCATGTCCATGATTCATTAAATGGTGTAACACTGCTGCCCTCTAGTGGTTAAATCGTGTAATGTTTATGATTCATTAAATGGTGTAACACTGCTGCCCTCTAGTGGTTAAATCATGTAATGCTCATGATTCATTAAATGGTGTAACACTGCTGCCCTCCAGTGGTTAAATCGTGTAATCTTCATGATTCATTAAATGGTGTAACACTGCTGCCCTCTAGTGGTTAAATCGTGTAATTTTCATGAATCATTAAATGGTGTAACACTGCTGCCCTCTAGTGGTTAAATCGTGTAATGTTCATGATTCATTAAATGGTGTAACACTGCTGCCCTCTAGTGGTTAAATCATGTAATGTTGATGATTCATTAAATGGTGTAACACTGCTGCCCTCCAGTGGTTAAATCATGTAATCTTTCATGATTCATTAAATGGTGTAACACTGCTGCCCTCTAGTGGTTAAATCATGTAATGTCCATGATTCATTAAATGGTGTAACACTGCTGCCCTCCAGTGGTTAAATCATGTAATCTTTCATGATTCATTAAATGGTGTAACACTGCTGCCGTCTAGTGGTTAAATCGTGTAATGTTCATGATTCATTAAATGGTGTAACACTGCTGCACTCTAATGGTTAAATCGTGTGATGTTCATGATTCATTAAATGGTGTAACACTGCTGCCCTCCAGTGGTTAAATCATGTAATCTTTCATGATTCATTAAATGGTGTAACACTGCTGCCGTCTAGTGGTTAAATCGTGTAATGTTCATGATTCATTAAATGGTGTAACACTGCTGCACTCTAATGGTTAAATCGTGTGATGTTCATGATTCATTAAATGGTGTAACACTGCTGCCCTCTAGTGGTTAAATCATGTAATGTTCATGATTCATTAAATGGTGTAACACTGCTGCCCTCCAGTGGTTAAATCATGTAATCTTTCATGATTCATTAAATGGTGAAACACTGCTGCCCTCTAGTGGTTAAATTATGTCATGTCCATGATTCATTAAATGGTGTAACACTGCTGCCCTCTAGTGGTTAAATCGTGTAATGTTTATGATTCATTAAATGGTGTAACACTGCTGCCCTCTAGTGGTTAAATCATGTAATGCTCATGATTCATTAAATGGTGTAACACTGCTGCCCTCCAGTGGTTAAATCGTGTAATCTTCATGATTCATTAAATGGTGTAACACTGCTGCCCTCTAGTGGTTAAATCGTGTAATTTTCATGAATCATTAAATGGTGTAACACTGCTGCCCTCTAGTGGTTAAATCGTGTAATGTTCATGATTCATTAAATGGTGTAACACTGCTGCCCTCTAGTGGTTAAATCATGTAATGTTGATGATTCATTAAATGGTGTAACACTGCTGCCCTCCAGTGGTTAAATCATGTAATCTTTCATGATTCATTAAATGGTGTAACACTGCTGCCCTCTAGTGGTTAAATCATGTAATGTCCATGATTCATTAAATGGTGTAACACTGCTGCCCTCCAGTGGTTAAATCATGTAATCTTTCATGATTCATTAAATGGTGTAACACTGCTGCCGTCTAGTGGTTAAATCGTGTAATGTTCATGATTCATTAAATGGTGTAACACTGCTGCACTCTAATGGTTAAATCGTGTGATGTTCATGATTCATTAAATGGTGTAACACTGCTGCCCTCCAGTGGTTAAATCATGTAATCTTTCATGATTCATTAAATGGTGTAACACTGCTGCCGTCTAGTGGTTAAATCGTGTAATGTTCATGATTCATTAAATGGTGTAACACTGCTGCACTCTAATGGTTAAATCGTGTGATGTTCATGATTAATTAAATGGTGTAACACTGCTGCCCTCTAGTGGTTAAATCATGTAATGTCCATGATTCATTAAATGGTGTAACACTGCTGCCCTCCAGTGGTTAAATCATGTAATCTTTCATGATTCATTAAATGGTGTAACACTGCTGCCCTCTAGTGGTTAAATCATGTAATGCCCATGATTCATTAAATGGTGTAACACTGCTGCCCTCTAGTTGTTAAATCATGTAATGTTCATGAATCATTAAATGGTGTAACACTGCTGCACTCTTGTGGTTAAATCATGTGATGTTCATGATTCATTAAATGGTGTAACACTGCTGCCTCTAGTGGTTAAATAGTGTAATGTTCATGATTCATTAAATGGTGTAACACTGTTGCCCTCTAGTGGTTAAATCATGTAATCTTTCATGATTCATTAAATGGTGAAACACTGCTGCCCTCTAGTGGTTAAATTATGTCATGTCCATGATTCATTAAATGGTGTAACACTGCTGCCCTCTAGTGGTTAAATCGTGTAATGTTCATGAATCATTAAATGGTGTAACACTGCTGCCCTCTAGTGGTTAAATCGTGTAATGTTCATGATTCATTAAATGGTGTAACACTGTTGCCCTCTAGTGGTTAAATCATGACATTTTTCATGATTCATTAAATGGTGTAACACTGCTGCCCTCTAGTGGTTAAATCATGTAATGTCCATGATTCATTAAATGGTGTAACACTGCTGCCCTCTAGTGGTTAAATCGTGTAATGTTCATGATTCATTAAATGGTGTAACACTGCTGCCCTCTAGTGGTTAAATCATGTAATTTTTCATGATTCATTAAATGGTGTAACACTGCTGCCCTCTAGTGGTTAAATCATGTAATGATCATGAATCATTAAATGGTGTAACACTGCTGCCCTCTAGTGGTTAAATCGTGTAATGTTCATGATTCATTAAATGGTGTAACACTGCTGCGCTCTAGTGGTTAAATCATGTAATGTTTATGATTCATTAAATGGTGTAACACTGCTGCCCTCTAGTCGTTAAATCGTGTAATGTTCATGATTCATTACATGGTGTAACACTGCTGCCCTCTAGTAGTTAAATCGTGTAATGTTTATGATTCATTAAATGGTGTAACACTGCTGCCCTCTAGTGGTTAAATCGTGTAATGTTTATGATTCATTAAATGGTGTAACACTGCTGCCCTCCAGTGGTTAAATCATGTAATATTTCATGATTCATTAAATGGTGTAACACTGCTGCCCTCTAGTGGTTAAATCATGTAATATCCATGATTCATTAAATGGTATAACACTGCTGCCCTCTAGTGGTTAAATCATGTATTGTTTATGATTCATTAAATGGTGTAACACTGCTGCCCTCTAGTGGTTAAATCATGTAATTTTTCATGATTCATTAAATGGTGTAACACTGCTGCCCTCTAGTGGTTAAATCATGTAATGTCCATGATTCATTAAATGGTGTAACACTGCTGCCCTCTAGTGGTTAAATCGTGTAATGTTTATGATTCATTAAATGGTGTAACACTGCTGCCCTCTAGTGGTTAAATCGTGTAATGTTTATGATTCATTAAATGGTGTAACACTGCTGCACTCTAATGGTTAAATCGTGTAATGTTCATGATTCATTAAATGGTGTAACACTGCTGCCCTCCAGTGGTTAAATCATGTAATCTTTCATGATTCATTAAATGGTGAAACACTGCTGCCCTCTAGTGGTTAAATTATGTCATGTCCATGATTCATTAAATGGTGTAACACTGCTGCCCTCTCGTGGTTAAATCGTGTAATGTTTATGATTCATTAAATGGTGTAACACTGCTGCCCTCTAGTGGTTAAATTGTGTAATGTTTATGATTCATTAAATGGTGTAACACTGCTGCCGTCTAGTGGTTAAATCGTGTAATGTTCATGATTCATTAAATGGTGTAACACTGCTGCACTCTAATGGTTAAATCGTGTGATGTTCATGATTCATTAAATGGTGTAACACTGCTGCCCTCTGGTGGTTAAATCATGTAATGTTCATGATTCATTAAATGGTGTAACACTGCTGCCCTCCAGTGGTTAAATCATGTAATCTTTCATGATTCATTAAATGGTGAAACACTGCTGCCCTCTAGTGGTTAAATTATGTCATGTCCATGATTCATTAAATGGTGTAACACTGCTGCCCTCTAGTGGTTAAATCGTGTAATGTTTATGATTCATTAAATGGTGTAACACTGCTGCCCTCTAGTGGTTAAATCATGTAATGCTCATGATTCATTAAATGGTGTAACACTGCTGCCCTCCAGTGGTTAAATCGTGTAATCTTCATGATTCATTAAATGGTGTAACACTGCTGCCCTCTAGTGGTTAAATCGTGTAATGTTCATGAATCATTAAATGGTGTAACACTGCTGCCCTCTAGTGGTTAAATCGTGTAATGTTCATGATTCATTAAATGGTGTAACACTGCTGCCCTCTAGTGGTTAAATCATGTAATGTTGATGATTCATTAAATGGTGTAACACTGCTGCCCTCCAGTGGTTAAATCATGTAATCCTTCATGATTCATTAAATGGTGTAACACTGCTGCCCTCTAGTGGTTAAATCATGTAATGTCCATGATTCATTAAATGGTGTAACACTGCTGCCCTCCAGTGGTTAAATCATGTAATCTTTCATGATTCATTAAATGGTGTAACACTGCTGCCCTCTAGTGGTTAAATCATGTAATGCCCATGATTCATTAAATGGTGTAACACTGCTGCCCTCTAGTTGTTAAATCATGTAATGTTCATGAATCATTAAATGGTGTAACACTGCTGCACTCTTGTGGTTAAATCATGTGATGTTCATGATTCATTAAATGGTGTAACACTGCTGCCTCTAGTGGTTAAATAGTGTAATGTTCATGATTCATTAAATGGTGTAACACTGTTGCCCTCTAGTGGTTAAATCATGTAATCTTTCATGATTCATTAAATGGTGAAACACTGCTGCCCTCTAGTGGTTAAATTATGTCATGTCCATGATTCATTAAATGGTGTAACACTGCTGCCCTCTAGTGGTTAAATCGTGTAATGTTCATGAATCATTAAATGGTGTAACACTGCTGCCCTCTAGTGGTTAAATCGTGTAATGTTCATGATTCATTAAATGGTGTAACACTGCTGCCCTCTAGTGGTTAAATCATGTAATGTTGATGATTCAGTAAATGGTGTAACACTGCTGCCCTCCAGTGGTTAAATCATGTAATCTTTCATGATTCATTAAATGGTGTAACACTGCTGCCCTCTAGTGGTTAAATCATGTAATGTCCATGATTCATTAAATGGTGTAACACTGCTGCCCTCTAGTGGTTAAATTGTGTAATGTTCATGATTCATTAAATGGTGTAACACTGCTGCCCTCTAGTGGTTAAATCATGTAATTTTTCATGATTCATTGAATGGTGTAACACTGCTGCCCTCTAGTGGTTAAATCATGTAATGATCATGAATCATTAAATGGTGTAACACTGCTGCCCTCTAGTGGTTAAATCGTGTAATGTTCATGATTCATTAAATGGTGTAACACTGCTGCCCTCTAGTGGTTAAATCATGTAATGTTTATGATTCATTAAATGGTGTAACACTGCTGCCCTCTAGTGGTTAAATCGTGTAATGTTCATGATTCATTAAATGGTGTAACACTGCTGCCCTCTAGTAGTTAAATCGTGTAATGTTTATGATTCATTAAATGGTGTAACACTGCTGCCCTCTAGTGGTTAAATCGTGTAATGTTTATGATTCAGTAAATGGTGTAACACTGCTGCCCTCCAGTGGTTATATCATGTAATATTTCATGATTCATTAAATGGTGTAACACTGCTGCCCTCTAGTGGTTAAATCATGTAATATCCATGATTCATTAAATGGTATAACACTGCTGCCCTCTAGTGGTTAAATCATGTCATGTCCATGATTCATTAAATGGTGTAACGCTGCTGCCCTCTCGTGGTTAAATCGTGTAATGTTCATGATTCATTAAATGGTGTAACACTGCTGCCCTCTAGTGGTTAAATCGTGTAATGTTCATGATTCATTAAATGGTGTAACACTGCTGCACTCTAATGGTTAAATCGTGTGATGTTCATGATTCATTAAATGGTGTAACACTGCTGCCCTCTAGTGGTTAAATCATGTAATGTTCATGATTCATTGAATGGTGTAACACTGCTGCCCTCCAGTGGTTAAATCATGTAATCTTTCATGATTCATTAAATGGTGAAACACTGCTGCCCTCTAGTGGTTAAATTATGTCATGTCCATGATTCATTAAATGGTGTAACACTGCTGCCCTCTAGTGGTTAAATCATGTAATGCTCATGATTCATTAAATGGTGTAACACTGTTGCCCTCTAGTGGTTAGATCATGTAATGTTCATGAATCATTAAATGGTGTAACACTGATGCCCTCTAGTGGTTAAATCATGTAATGTTCATGATTCATTAAATGGTGTAACACTGCTGCGCTCTCGTGGTTAAATCATGTAATTTTTATGATTCATTAAATGGTGTAACACTGCTGCCGTCTAGTGGTTAAATCGTGTAATGTTCATGATTCATTAAATGGTGTAACACTGCTGCACTCTAATGGTTAAATCGTGTGATGTTCATGATTCATTAAATGGTGTAACACTGCTGCCCTCTAGTGGTTAAATCATGTAATGTTCATGATTCATTAAATGGTGTAACACTGCTGCCCTCCAGTGGTTAAATCATGTAATCTTTCATGATTCATTAAATGGTGAAACACTGCTGCCCTCTAGTGGTTAAATTATGTCATGTCCATGATTCATTAAATGGTGTAACACTGCTGCCCTCTAGTGGTTAAATCGTGTAATGTTTATGATTCATTAAATGGTGTAACACTGCTGCCCTCTAGTGGTTAAATCATGTAATGCTCATGATTCATTAAATGGTGTAACACTGCTGCCCTCCAGTGGTTAAATCGTGTAATCTTCATGATTCATTAAATGGTGTAACACTGCTGCCCTCTAGTGGTTAAATCGTGTAATTTTCATGAATCATTAAATGGTGTAACACTGCTGCCCTCTAGTGGTTAAATCGTGTAATGTTCATGATTCATTAAATGGTGTAACACTGCTGCCCTCTAGTGGTTAAATCATGTAATGTTGATGATTCATTAAATGGTGTAACACTGCTGCCCTCCAGTGGTTAAATCATGTAATCTTTCATGATTCATTAAATGGTGTAACACTGCTGCCCTCTAGTGGTTAAATCATGTAATGTCCATGATTCATTAAATGGTGTAACACTGCTGCCCTCCAGTGGTTAAATCATGTAATCTTTCATGATTCATTAAATGGTGTAACACTGCTGCCTCTAGTGGTTAAATCGTGTAATGTTCATGATTCATTAAATGGTGTAACACTGCTGCACTCTAATGGTTAAATCGTGTGATGTTCATGATTCATTAAATGGTGTAACACTGCTGCCCTCCAGTGGTTAAATCATGTAATCTTTCATGATTCATTAAATGGTGTAACACTGCTGCCGTCTAGTGGTTAAATCGTGTAATGTTCATGATTCATTAAATGGTGTAACACTGCTGCACTCTAATGGTTAAATCGTGTGATGTTCATGATTCATTAAATGGTGTAACACTGCTGCCCTCTAGTGGTTAAATCATGTAATGTTCATGATTCATTAAATGGTGTAACACTGCTGCCCTCCAGTGGTTAAATCATGTAATCTTTCATGATTCATTAAATGGTGAAACACTGCTGCCCTCTAGTGGTTAAATTATGTCATGTCCATGATTCATTAAATGGTGTAACACTGCTGCCCTCTAGTGGTTAAATCGTGTAATGTTTATGATTCATTAAATGGTGTAACACTGCTGCCCTCTAGTGGTTAAATCATGTAATGCTCATGATTCATTAAATGGTGTAACACTGCTGCCCTCCAGTGGTTAAATCGTGTAATCTTCATGATTCATTAAATGGTGTAACACTGCTGCCCTCTAGTGGTTAAATCGTGTAATGTTCATGAATCATTAAATGGTGTAACACTGCTGCCCTCTAGTGGTTAAATCGTGTAATGTTCATGATTCATTAAATGGTGTAACACTGCTGCCCTCTAGTGGTTAAATCATGTAATGTTGATGATTCATTAAATGGTGTAACACTGCTGCCCTCCAGTGGTTAAATCATGTAATCTTTCATGATTCATTAAATGGTGTAACACTGCTGCCCTCTAGTGGTTAAATCATGTAATGTCCATGATTCATTAAATGGTGTAACACTGCTGCCCTCCAGTGGTTAAATCATGTAATCTTTCATGATTCATTAAATGGTGTAACACTGCTGCCCTCTAGTGGTTAAATCATGTAATGCCCATGATTCATTAAATGGTGTAACACTGCTGCCCTCTAGTTGTTAAATCATGTAATGTTCATGAATCATTAAATGGTGTAACACTGCTGCACTCTTGTGGTTAAATCATGTGATGTTCATGATTCATTAAATGGTGTAACACTGCTGCCTCTAGTGGTTAAATAGTGTAATGTTTATGATTCATTAAATGGTGTAACACTGTTGCCCTCTAGTGGTTAAATCATGTAATCTTTCATGATTCATTAAATGGTGAAACACTGCTGCCCTCTAGTGGTTAAATTATGTCATGTCCATGATTCATTAAATGGTGTAACACTGCTGCCCTCTAGTGGTTAAATCGTGTAATGTTCATGAATCATTAAATGGTGTAACACTGCTGCCCTCTAGTGGTTAAATCGTGTAATGTTCATGATTCATTAAATGGTGTAACACTGCTGCCCTCTAGTGGTTAAATCATGTAATGTTGATGATTCAGTAAATGGTGTAACACTGCTGCCCTCCAGTGGTTAAATCATGTAATCTTTCATGATTCATTAAATGGTGTAACACTGCTGCCCTCTAGTGGTTAAATCATGTAATGTCCATGATTCATTAAATGGTGTAACACTGCTGCCCTCTAGTGGTTAAATCGTGTAATGTTCATGATTCATTAAATGGTGTAACACTGCTGCCCTCTAGTGGTTAAATCATGTAATTTTCCATGATTCATTGAATGGTGTAACACTGCTGCCCTCTAGTGGTTAAATCATGTAATGATCATGAATCATTAAATGGTGTAACACTGCTGCCCTCTAGTGGTTAAATCGTGTAATGTTCATGATTCATTAAATGGTGTAACACTGCTGCCCTCTAGTGGTTAAATCATGTGATGTTTATGATTCATTAAATGGTGTAACACTGCTGCCCTCTAGTGGTTAAATCGTGTAATGTTCATGATTCATTAAATGGTGTAACACTGCTGCCCTCTAGTAGTTAAATCGTGTAATGTTTATGATTCATTAAATGGTGTAACACTGCTGCCCTCTAGTGGTTAAATAGTGTAATGTTTATGATTCATTAAATGGTGTAACACTGTTGCCCTCTAGTGGTTAAATCATGTAATCTTTCATGATTCATTAAATGGTGAAACACTGCTGCCCTCTAGTGGTTAAATTATGTCATGTCCATGATTCATTAAATGGTGTAACACTGCTGCCCTCTAGTGGTTAAATCGTGTAATGTTCATGAATCATTAAATGGTGTAACACTGCTGCCCTCTAGTGGTTAAATCGTGTAATGTTCATGATTCATTAAATGGTGTAACACTGCTGCCCTCTCGTGGTTAAATCATGTAATGTTGATGATTCAGTAAATGGTGTAACACTGCTGCCCTCCAGTGGTTAAATCATGTAATCTTTCATGATTCATTAAATGGTGTAACACTGCTGCCCTCTAGTGGTTAAATCATGTAATGTCCATGATTCATTAAATGGTGTAACACTGCTGCCCTCTAGTGGTTAAATCGTGTAATGTTCATGATTCATTAAATGGTGTAACACTGCTGCCCTCTAGTGGTTAAATCATGTGATGTTTATGATTCATTAAATGGTGTAACACTGCTGCCCTCTAGTGGTTAAATCGTGTAATGTTCATGATTCATTAAATGGTGTAACACTGCTGCCCTCTAGTGGTTAAATCGTGTAATGTTTATGATTCAGTAAATGGTGTAACACTGCTGCCCTCTAGTGGTTAAATCGTGTAATGTTTATGATTCATTAAATGGTGTAACACTGCTGCCCTCTAGTGGTTAAATCGTGTAATGTTTATGATTCAGTAAATGGTGTAACACTGCTGCCCTCCAGTGGTTAAATCATGTAATATTTCATGATTCATTAAATGGTGTAACACTGCTGCCCTCTAGTGGTTAAATCATGTAATATCCATGATTCATTAAATGGTATAACACTGCTGCCCTCTAGTGGTTAAATCATGTCATGTCCATGATTCATTAAATGGTGTAACGCTGCTGCCCTCTCGTGGTTAAATCGTGTAATGTTCATGATTCATTAAATGGTGTAACACTGCTGCCCTCTAGTGGTTAAATCGTGTAATGTTCATGATTCATTAAATGGTGTAACACTGCTGCACTCTAATGGTTAAATCGTGTGATGTTCATGATTCATTAAATGGTGTAACACTGCTGCCCTCTAGTGGTTAAATCATGTAATGTTCATGATTCATTGAATGGTGTAACACTGCTGCCCTCCAGTGGTTAAATCATGTAATCTTTCATGATTCATTAAATGGTGAAACACTGCTGCCCTCTAGTGGTTAAATTATGTCATGTCCATGATTCATTAAATGGTGTAACACTGCTGCCCTCTAGTGGTTAAATCATGTAATGCTCATGATTCATTAAATGGTGTAACACTGTTGCCCTCTAGTGGTTAGATCATGTAATGTTCATGAATCATTAAATGGTGTAACACTGATGCCCTCTAGTGGTTAAATCATGTAATGTTCATGATTCATTAAATGGTGTAACACTGCTGCGCTCTAGTGGTTAAATCATGTAATTTTTATGATTCATTAAATGGTGTAACACTGCTGCCCTCTAGTGGTTAAATCATGTAATGTTCATGATTCATTAAATGGTGTAACACTGCTGCCCTCTAGTGGTTAAATCATGTAATGTTCATGATTCATTAAATGGTGTAACACTGCTGCCCTCTAGTGGTTAAATCATGTAATGTTCATGATTCATTAAATGGTGTAACACTGCTGCCCTCTAGTGGTTAAATCATGTAATGTTTATGATTCATTAAATGGTGTAACACTGCTGCCCTCCAGTGGTTAAATCGTGTAATCTTTCATGATTCATTAAATGGTGTAACACTGCTGCCCTCTAGTGGTTAAATTGTGTAATGTTCATGAATCATTAAATGGTGTAACACTGCTGCCCTCTAGTGGTTAAATCGTGTAATGTTCATGATTCATTAAATGGTGTAACACTGCTGCCCTCTAGTGGTTAAATCATGTAATGTTGATGATTCAGTAAATGGTGTAACACTGCTGCCCTCCAGTGGTTAAATCATGTAATCTTTCATGATTCATTAAATGGTGTAACACTGCTGCCCTCTAGTGGTTAAATCGTGTAATGTTCATGATTCATTAAATGGTGTAACACTGCTGCCCTCTAGTGGTTAAATCATGTAATGATCATGAATCATTAAATGGTGTAACACTGCTGCCCTCTAGTGGTTAAATCGTGTAATGTTCATGATTCATTAAATGGTGTAACACTGCTGCGCTCTAGTGGTTAAATCATGTAATGTTTATGATTCATTAAATGGTGTAACACTGCTGCCCTCTAGTGGTTAAATCGTGTAATGTTCATGATTCATTAAATGGTGTAACACTGCTGCCCTCTAGTAGTTAAATCGTGTAATGTTTATGATTCATTAAATGGTGTAACACTGCTGCCCTCTAGTGGTTAAATCGTGTAATGTTTATGATTCATTAAATGGTGTAACACTGCTGCCCTCCAGTGGTTAAATCATGTAATATTTCATGATTCATTAAATGGTGTAACACTGCTGCCCTCTAGTGGTTAAATCATGTAATATACATGATTCATTAAATGGTATAACACTGCTGCCCTCTAGTGGTTAAATCGTGTAATGTTCATGAATCATTAAATGGTGTAACACTGCTGCCCTCTAGTGGTTAAATCATGTAATGTCCATGATTCATTAAATGGTGTAACACTGCTGCCCTCTAGTGGTTAAATCGTGTAATGTTCATGATTCATTAAATGGTGTAACACTGCTGCCCTCTAGTGGTTAAATCATGTAATTTTTCATGATTCATTAAATGGTGTAACACTGCTGCCCTCTAGTGGTTAAATCATGTAATGATCATGAATCATTAAATGGTGTAACACTGCTGCCCTCTAGTGGTTAAATCGTGTAATGTTCATGATTCATTAAATGGTGTAACACTGCTGCGCTCTAGTGGTTAAATTATGTAATGTTTATGATTCATTAAATGGTGTAACACTGCTGCCCTCTAGTGGTTAAATCGTGTAATTTTCATGATTCATTAAATGGTGTAACACTGCTGCCCTCTAGTAGTTAAATCGTGTAATGTTTATGATTCATTAAATGGTGTAACACTGCTGCCCTCTAGTGGTTAAATCGTGTAATGTTTATGATTCATTAAATGGTGTAACACTGCTGCCCTCCAGTGGTTAAATCGTGTAATGTTCATGAATCATTAAATGGTGTAACACTGCTGCCCTCTAGTGGTTAAATCGTGTAATGTTCATGATTCATTAAATGGTGTAACACTGCTGCCCTCCAGTGGTTAAATCATGTAATCTTTCATGATTCATTAAATGGTGTAACACTGCTGCCCTCTAGTGGTTAAATCATGTAATGTTCATGAATCATTAAATGGTGTAACACTGCTGCCCTCTTGTGGTTAAATCATGTGATGTTCATGATTCATTAAATGGTGTAACACTGCTGCCCTCTAGTGGTTAAATAGTGTAATGTTTATGATTCATTAAATGGTGTAACAATGTTGCCCTCTGGTGGTTAAATCATGACATTTTTCATGATTCATTAAATGGTGTAACACTGCTGCCCTCTAGTGGTTAAATCATGTAATGTCCATGATTCATTAAATGGTGTAACACTGCTGCTCTCTAGTGGTTAAATCATGTGATGTTCATGATTCATTAAATGGTGTAACACTGCTGCCCTCTAGTGGTTAAATAGTGTAATGTTTATGATTCATTAAATGGTGTAACACTGCTGCCCTCTAGTGGTTAAATCGTGTAATGTTCATGATTCATTAAATGGTGTAACACTGCTGCCCTCTAGTGGTTAAATCGTGCAATGTTCATGATTCATTAAATGGTGTAACACTGCTGCCCTCTAGTGGTTAAATAGTGTAATGTTTATGATTCATTAAATGGTGTAACACTGCTGCCCTCTAGTGGTTAAATCGTGTAATGTTCATGATTCATTAAATGGTGTAACACTGCTGCCCTCTAGTGGTTAAATCGTGCAATGTTCATGATTCATTACATGGTGTAACACTGCTGCCCTCAAGTGGTTAAATCATGTAATGTTTATGATTCATTAAATGGTGTAACACTGTTGCCCTCTAGTGGTTAAATCATGACATTTTTCATGATTCATTAAATGGTGTAACACTGCTGCCCTCTAGTGGTTAAATCATGTAATGTCCATGATTCATTAAATGGTGTAACACTGCTGCCCTCTAGTGGTTAAATCGTGTAATGTTCATGATTCATTAAATGGTGTAACACAGCTGCCCTCTAGTGGTTAAATCATGTAATTTTTCATGATTCATTAAATGGTGTAACACTGCTGCCCTCTAGTGGTTAAATCATGTAATGATCATGAATCATTAAATGGTGTAACACTGCTGCCCTCTAGTGGTTAAATCGTGTAATGTTCATGATTCATTAAATGGTGTAACACTGCTGCGCTCTAGTGGTTAAATCATGTAATGTTTATGATTCATTAAATGGTGTAACACTGCTGCCCTCTAGTGGTTAAATCGTGTAATGTTCATGATTCATTAAATGGTGTAACACTGCTGCCCTCTAGTAGTTAAATCGTGTAATGTTTATGATTCATTAAATGGTGTAACACTGCTGCCCTCTAGTGGTTAAATCGTGTAATGTTTATGATTCATTAAATGGTGTAACACTGCTGCCCTCCAGTGGTTAAATCATGTAATATTTCATGATTCATTAAATGGTGTAACACTGCTGCCCTCTAGTGGTTAAATCATGTAATATCCATGATTCATTAAATGGTATAACACTGCTGCCCTCTAGTGGTTAAATCATGTAATGCTCATGATTCATTAAATGGTGTAACACTGTTGCCCTCTAGTGGTTAGATCATGTAATGTTCATGATTCATTAAATGGTGTAACACTGCTGCCCTCTAGTGGTTAAATCATGTAATGTTCATGATTCATTAAATGGTGTAACACTGCTGCCCTCTAGTGGTTAAATCATGTAATGTTCATGATTCATTAAATGGTGTAACACTGCTGCCCTCTAGTGGTTAAATCATGTAATGTTCATGATTCATTAAATGGTGTAACACTGCTGCCCTCTAGTGGTTAAATCATGTAATGTTTATGATTCATTAAATGGTGTAACACTGCTGCCCTCCAGTGGTTAAATCGTGTAATCTTTCATGATTCATTAAATGGTGTAACACTGCTGCCCTCTAGTGGTTAAATTGTGTAATGTTCATGAATCATTAAATGGTGTAACACTGCTGCCCTCTAGTGGTTAAATCGTGTAATGTTCATGATTCATTAAATGGTGTAACACTGCTGCCCTCTAGTGGTTAAATCATGTAATGTTGATGATTCAGTAAATGGTGTAACACTGCTGCCCTCCAGTGGTTAAATCATGTAATCTTTCATGATTCATTAAATGGTGTAACACTGCTGCCCTCTAGTGGTTAAATCGTGTAATGTTCATGATTCATTAAATGGTGTAACACTGCTGCCCTCTAGTGGTTAAATCATGTAATGTCCATGATTCATTAAATGGTGTAACACTGCTGCCCTCTAGTGGTTAAATCATGTAATGATCATGAATCATTAAATGGTGTAACACTGCTGCCCTCTAGTGGTTAAATCGTGTAATGTTCATGATTCATTAAATGGTGTAACACTGCTGCGCTCTAGTGGTTAAATCATGTAATGTTTATGATTCATTAAATGGTGTAACACTGCTGCCCTCTAGTGGTTAAATCGTGTAATGTTCATGATTCATTAAATGGTGTAACACTGCTGCCCTCTAGTAGTTAAATCGTGTAATGTTTATGATTCATTAAATGGTGTAACACTGCTGCCCTCTAGTGGTTAAATCGTGTAATGTTTATGATTCATTAAATGGTGTAACACTGCTGCCCTCCAGTGGTTAAATCATGTAATATTTCATGATTCATTAAATGGTGTAACACTGCTGCCCTCTAGTGGTTAAATCATGTAATATCCATGATTCATTAAATGGTATAACACTGCTGCCCTCTAGTGGTTAAATCATGTAATGCTCATGATTCATTAAATGGTGTAACACTGTTGCCCTCTAGTGGTTAGATCATGTCATGTTCATGAATCATTAAATGGTGTAACACTGATGCCCTCTAGTGGTTAAATCATGTAATGTTCATGATTCATTAAATGGTGTAACACTGCTGCGCTCTAGTGGTTAAATCATGTAATTTTTATGATTCATTAAATGGTGTAACACTGCTGCCCTCTAGTGGTTAAATCATGTAATGTTCATGATTCATTAAATGGTGTAACACTGCTGCCCTCTAGTGGTTAAATCATGTAATGTTCATGATTCATTAAATGGTGTAACACTGCTGCCCTCTAGTGGTTAAATCATGTAATGTTCATGATTCATTAAATGGTGTAACACTGCTGCCCTCTAGTGGTTAAATCATGTAATGTTTATGATTCATTAAATGGTGTAACACTGCTGCCCTCCAGTGGTTAAATCGTGTAATCTTTCATGATTCATTAAATGGTGTAACACTGCTGCCCTCTAGTGGTTAAATTGTGTAATGTTCATGAATCATTAAATGGTGTAACACTGCTGCCCTCTAGTGGTTAAATCGTGTAATGTTCATGATTCATTAAATGGTGTAACACTGCTGCCCTCTAGTGGTTAAATCATGTAATGTTGATGATTCAGTAAATGGTGTAACACTGCTGCCCTCCAGTGGTTAAATCATGTAATCTTTCATGATTCATTAAATGGTGTAACACTGCTGCCCTCTAGTGGTTAAATCGTGTAATGTTCATGATTCATTAAATGGTGTAACACTGCTGCCCTCTAGTGGTTAAATCATGTAATGATCATGAATCATTAAATGGTGTAACACTGCTGCCCTCTAGTGGTTAAATCGTGTAATGTTCATGATTCATTAAATGGTGTAACACTGCTGCGCTCTAGTGGTTAAATCATGTAATGTTTATGATTCATTAAATGGTGTAACACTGCTGCCCTCTAGTGGTTAAATCGTGTAATGTTCATGATTCATTAAATGGTGTAACACTGCTGCCCTCTAGTAGTTAAATCGTGTAATGTTTATGATTCATTAAATGGTGTAACACTGCTGCCCTCTAGTGGTTAAATCGTGTAATGTTTATGATTCATTAAATGGTGTAACACTGCTGCCCTCCAGTGGTTAAATCATGTAATATTTCATGATTCATTAAATGGTGTAACACTGCTGCCCTCTAGTGGTTAAATCATGTAATATACATGATTCATTAAATGGTATAACACTGCTGCCCTCTAGTGGTTAAATCGTGTAATGTTCATGAATCATTAAATGGTGTAACACTGCTGCCCTCTAGTGGTTAAATCATGTAATGTCCATGATTCATTAAATGGTGTAACACTGCTGCCCTCTAGTGGTTAAATCGTGTAATGTTCATGATTCATTAAATGGTGTAACACTGCTGCCCTCTAGTGGTTAAATCATGTAATTTTTCATGATTCATTAAATGGTGTAACACTGCTGCCCTCTAGTGGTTAAATCATGTAATGATCATGAATCATTAAATGGTGTAACACTGCTGCCCTCTAGTGGTTAAATCGTGTAATGTTCATGATTCATTAAATGGTGTAACACTGCTGCGCTCTAGTGGTTAAATTATGTAATGTTTATGATTCATTAAATGGTGTAACACTGCTGCCCTCTAGTGGTTAAATCGTGTAATTTTCATGATTCATTAAATGGTGTAACACTGCTGCCCTCTAGTAGTTAAATCGTGTAATGTTTATGATTCATTAAATGGTGTAACACTGCTGCCCTCTAGTGGTTAAATCGTGTAATGTTTATGATTCATTAAATGGTGTAACACTGCTGCCCTCCAGTGGTTAAATCGTGTAATGTTCATGAATCATTAAATGGTGTAACACTGCTGCCCTCTAGTGGTTAAATCGTGTAATGTTCATGATTCATTAAATGGTGTAACACTGCTGCCCTCCAGTGGTTAAATCATGTAATCTTTCATGATTCATTAAATGGTGTAACACTGCTGCCCTCTAGTGGTTAAATCATGTAATGTTCATGAATCATTAAATGGTGTAACACTGCTGCACTCTTGTGGTTAAATCATGTGATGTTCATGATTCATTAAATGGTGTAACACTGCTGCCCTCTAGTGGTTAAATAGTGTAATGTTTATGATTCATTAAATGGTGTAACACTGTTGCCCTCTGGTGGTTAAATCATGACATTTTTCATGATTCATTAAATGGTGTAACACTGCTGCCCTCTAGTGGTTAAATCATGTAATGTCCATGATTCATTAAATGGTGTAACACTGCTGCTCTCTAGTGGTTAAATCATGTGATGTTCATGATTCATTAAATGGTGTAACACTGCTGCCCTCTAGTGGTTAAATAGTGTAATGTTTATCATTCATTAAATGGTGTAACACTGCTGCCCTCTAGTGGTTAAATCGTGTAATGTTCATGATTCATTAAATGGTGTAACACTGCTGCCCTCTAGTGGTTAAATCGTGAAATGTTCATGATTCATTAAATGGTGTAACACTGCTGCCCTCTAGTGGTTAAATAGTGTAATGTTTATGATTCATTAAATGGTGTAACACTGCTGCCCTCTAGTGGTTAAATCGTGTAATGTTCATGATTCATTAAATGGTGTAACACTGCTGCCCTCTAGTGGTTAAATTGTGTAATGTTCATGAATCATTAAATGGTGTAACACTGCTGCCCTCTAGTGGTTAAATCGTGTAATGTTCATGATTCATTAAATGGTGTAACACTGCTGCCCTCTAGTGGTTAAATCATGTAATGTTGATGATTCAGTAAATGGTGTAACACTGCTGCCCTCCAGTGGTTAAATCATGTAATCTTTCATGATTCATTAAATGGTGTAACACTGCTGCCCTCTAGTGGTTAAATCGTGTAATGTTCATGATTCATTAAATGGTGTAACACTGCTGCCCTCTAGTGGTTAAATCATGTAATGTCCATGATTCATTAAATGGTGTAACACTGCTGCCCTCTAGTGGTTAAATCATGTAATGATCATGAATCATTAAATGGTGTAACACTGCTGCCCTCTAGTGGTTAAATAGTGTAATGTTCATGATTCATTAAATGGTGTAACACTGCTGCGCTCTAGTGGTTAAATCATGTAATGTTTATGATTCATTAAATGGTGTAACACTGCTGCCCTCTAGTGGTTAAATCGTGTAATGTTCATGATTCATTAAATGGTGTAACACTGCTGCCCTCTAGTAGTTAAATCGTGTAATGTTTATGATTCATTAAATGGTGTAACACTGCTGCCCTCTAGTGGTTAAATCGTGTAATGTTTATGATTCATTAAATGGTGTAACACTGCTGCCCTCCAGTGGTTAAATCATGTAATATTTCATGATTCATTAAATGGTGTAACACTGCTGCCCTCTAGTGGTTAAATCATGTAATATCCATGATTCATTAAATGGTATAACACTGCTGCCCTCTAGTGGTTAAATCATGTAATGCTCATGATTCATTAAATGGTGTAACACTGTTGCCCTCTAGTGGTTAGATCATGTAATGTTCATGAATCATTAAATGGTGTAACACTGATGCCCTCTAGTGGTTAAATCATGTAATGTTCATGATTCATTAAATGGTGTAACACTGCTGCGCTCTAGTGGTTAAATCATGTAATTTTTATGATTCATTAAATGGTGTAACACTGCTGCCCTCTAGTGGTTAAATCATGTAATGTTCATGATTCATTAAATGGTGTAACACTGCTGCCCTCTAGTGGTTAAATCATGTAATGTTCATGATTCATTAAATGGTGTAACACTGCTGCCCTCTAGTGGTTAAATCATGTAATGTTCATGATTCATTAAATGGTGTAACACTGCTGCCCTCTAGTGGTTAAATCATGTAATGTTTATGATTCATTAAATGGTGTAACACTGCTGCCCTCCAGTGGTTAAATCGTGTAATCTTTCATGATTCATTAAATGGTGTAACACTGCTGCCCTCTAGTGGTTAAATTGTGTAATGTTCATGAATCATTAAATGGTGTAACACTGCTGCCCTCTAGTGGTTAAATCGTGTAATGTTCATGATTCATTAAATGGTGTAACACTGCTGCCCTCTAGTGGTTAAATCATGTAATGTTGATGATTCAGTAAATGGTGTAACACTGCTGCCCTCCAGTGGTTAAATCATGTAATCTTTCATGATTCATTAAATGGTGTAACACTGCTGCCCTCTAGTGGTTAAATCGTGTAATGTTCATGATTCATTAAATGGTGTAACACTGCTGCCCTCTAGTGGTTAAATCATGTAATGATCATGAATCATTAAATGGTGTAACACTGCTGCCCTCTAGTGGTTAAATCGTGTAATGTTCATGATTCATTAAATGGTGTAACACTGCTGCGCTCTAGTGGTTAAATCATGTAATGTTTATGATTCATTAAATGGTGTAACACTGCTGCCCTCTAGTGGTTAAATCGTGTAATGTTCATGATTCATTAAATGGTGTAACACTGCTGCCCTCTAGTAGTTAAATCGTGTAATGTTTATGATTCATTAAATGGTGTAACACTGCTGCCCTCTAGTGGTTAAATCGTGTAATGTTTATGATTCATTAAATGGTGTAACACTGCTGCCCTCCAGTGGTTAAATCATGTAATATTTCATGATTCATTAAATGGTGTAACACTGCTGCCCTCTAGTGGTTAAATCATGTAATATACATGATTCATTAAATGGTATAACACTGCTGCCCTCTAGTGGTTAAATCGTGTAATGTTCATGAATCATTAAATGGTGTAACACTGCTGCCCTCTAGTGGTTAAATCATGTAATGTCCATGATTCATTAAATGGTGTAACACTGCTGCCCTCTAGTGGTTAAATCGTGTAATGTTCATGATTCATTAAATGGTGTAACACTGCTGCCCTCTAGTGGTTAAATCATGTAATTTTTCATGATTCATTAAATGGTGTAACACTGCTGCCCTCTAGTGGTTAAATCATGTAATGATCATGAATCATTAAATGGTGTAACACTGCTGCCCTCTAGTGGTTAAATCGTGTAATGTTCATGATTCATTAAATGGTGTAACACTGCTGCGCTCTAGTGGTTAAATTATGTAATGTTTATGATTCATTAAATGGTGTAACACTGCTGCCCTCTAGTGGTTAAATCGTGTAATTTTCATGATTCATTAAATGGTGTAACACTGCTGCCCTCTAGTAGTTAAATCGTGTAATGTTTATGATTCATTAAATGGTGTAACACTGCTGCCCTCTAGTGGTTAAATCGTGTAATGTTTATGATTCATTAAATGGTGTAACACTGCTGCCCTCCAGTGGTTAAATCGTGTAATGTTCATGAATCATTAAATGGTGTAACACTGCTGCCCTCTAGTGGTTAAATCGTGTAATGTTCATGATTCATTAAATGGTGTAACACTGCTGCCCTCCAGTGGTTAAATCATGTAATCTTTCATGATTCATTAAATGGTGTAACACTGCTGCCCTCTAGTGGTTAAATCATGTAATGTTCATGAATCATTAAATGGTGTAACACTGCTGCACTCTTGTGGTTAAATCATGTGATGTTCATGATTCATTAAATGGTGTAACACTGCTGCCCTCTAGTGGTTAAATAGTGTAATGTTTATGATTCATTAAATGGTGTAACACTGTTGCCCTCTGGTGGTTAAATCATGACATTTTTCATGATTCATTAAATGGTGTAACACTGCTGCCCTCTAGTGGTTAAATCATGTAATGTCCATGATTCATTAAATGGTGTAACACTGCTGCTCTCTAGTGGTTAAATCATGTGATGTTCATGATTCATTAAATGGTGTAACACTGCTGCCCTCTAGTGGTTAAATAGTGTAATGTTTATCATTCATTAAATGGTGTAACACTGCTGCCCTCTAGTGGTTAAATCGTGTAATGTTCATGATTCATTAAATGGTGTAACACTGCTGCCCTCTAGTGGTTAAATCGTGAAATGTTCATGATTCATTAAATGGTGTAACACTGCTGCCCTCTAGTGGTTAAATAGTGTAATGTTTATGATTCATTAAATGGTGTAACACTGCTGCCCTCTAGTGGTTAAATCGTGTAATGTTCATGATTCATTAAATGGTGTAACACTGCTGCCCTCTAGTGGTTAAATCGTGCAATGTTCATGATTCATTAAATGGTGTAACACTGCTGCCCTCAAGTGGTTAAATCATGTAATGTTTATGATTCATTAAATGGTGTAACACTGTTGCCCTCTAGTGGTTAAATCATGACATTTTTCATGATTCATTAAATGGTGTAACACTGCTGCCCTCTAGTGGTTAAATCATGTAATGTCCATGATTCATTAAATGGTGTAACACTGCTGCCCTCTAGTGGTTAAATCGTGTAATGTTCATGATTCATTAAATGGTGTAACACTGCTGCCCTCTAGTGGTTAAATCATGTAATTTTTCATGATTCATTAAATGGTGTAACACTGCTGCCCTCTAGTGGTTAAATCATGTAATGATCATGAATCATTAAATGGTGTAACACTGCTGCCCTCTAGTGGTTAAATCGTGTAATGTTCATGATTCATTAAATGGTGTAACACTGCTGCGCTCTAGTGGTTAAATCATGTAATGTTTATGATTCATTAAATGGTGTAACACTGCTGCCCTCTAGTGGTTAAATCGTGTAATGTTCATGATTCATTAAATGGTGTAACACTGCTGCCCTCTAGTAGTTAAATCGTGTAATGTTTATGATTCATTAAATGGTGTAACACTGCTGCCCTCTAGTGGTTAAATCGTGTAATGTTTATGATTCATTAAATGGTGTAACACTGCTGCCCTCCAGTGGTTAAATCATGTAATATTTCATGATTCATTAAATGGTGTAACACTGCTGCCCTCTAGTGGTTAAATCATGTAATATCCATGATTCATTAAATGGTATAACACTGCTGCCCTCTAGTGGTTAAATCATGTAATGTTTATGATTCATTAAATGGTGTAAGACTGCTGCCCTCTAGTGGTTAAATCATGTAATTTTTCATGATTCATTAAATGGTGTAACACTGCTGCCCTCTAGTGGTTAAATCATGTAATGTCCATGATTCATTAAATGGTGTAACACTGCTGCCCTCTAGTGGTTAAATCGTGTAATGTTTATGATTCATTAAATGGTGTAACACTGCTGCCCTCTAGTGGTTAAATCGTGTAATGTTTATGATTCATTAAATGGTGTAACACTGCTGCACTCTAATGGTTAAATCGTGTAATGTTCATGATTCATTAAATGGTGTAACACTGCTGCCCTCTAGTGGTTAAATCGTGTAATGTTTATGATTCATTAAATGGTGTAACACTGCTGCCCTCTAGTGGTTAAATCGTGTAATGTTTATGATTCATTAAATGGTGTAACACTGCTGCACTCTAATGGTTAAATCGTGTAATGTTCATGATTCATTAAATGGTGTAACACTGCTGCCCTCCAGTGGTTAAATCATGTAATCTTTCATGATTCATTAAATGGTGAAACACTGCTGCCCTCTAGTGGTTAAATCATGTAATGTTCATGAATCATTAAATGGTGTAACACTGCTGCACTCTTGTGGTTAAATCATGTGATGTTCATGATTCATTAAATGGTGTAACACTGCTGCCCTCTAGTGGTTAAATAGTGTAATGTTTATGATTCATTAAATGGTGTAACACTGTTGCCCTCTGGTGGTTAAATCATGACATTTTTCATGATTCATTAAATGGTGTAACACTGCTGCCCTCTAGTGGTTAAATCATGTAATGTCCATGATTCATTAAATGGTGTAACACTGCTGCTCTCTAGTGGTTAAATCATGTGATGTTCATGATTCATTAAATGGTGTAACACTGCTGCCCTCTAGTGGTTAAATCGTGTAATGTTTATGATTCATTAAATGGTGTAACACTGCTGCCCTCTAGTGGTTAAATCGTGTAATGTTTATGATTCATTAAATGGTGTAACACTGCTGCACTCTAATGGTTAAATCGTGTAATGTTCATGATTCATTAAATGGTGTAACACTGCTGCCCTCCAGTGGTTAAATCATGTAATCTTTCATGATTCATTAAATGGTGAAACACTGCTGCCCTCTAGTGGTTAAATCATGTAATGTTCATGAATCATTAAATGGTGTAACACTGCTGCACTCTTGTGGTTAAATCATGTGATGTTCATGATTCATTAAATGGTGTAACACTGCTGCCCTCTCGTGGTTAAATAGTGTAATGTTTATGATTCATTAAATGGTGTAACACTGTTGCCCTCTGGTGGTTAAATCATGACATTTTTCATGATTCATTAAATGGTGTAACACTGCTGCCCTCTAGTGGTTAAATCATGTAATGTCCATGATTCATTAAATGGTGTAACACTGCTGCTCTCTAGTGGTTAAATCATGTGATGTTCATGATTCATTAAATGGTGTAACACTGCTGCCCTCTAGTGGTTAAATCGTGTAATGTTCATGATTCATTAAATGGTGTAACACTGCTGCGCTCTAGTGGTTAAATCATGTAATGTTTATGATTCATTAAATGGTGTAACACTGCTGCCCTCTAGTGGTTAAATCGTGTAATGTTCATGATTCATTAAATGGTGTAACACTGCTGCCCTCTAGTAGTTAAATCGTGTAATGTTTATGATTCATTAAATGGTGTAACACTGCTGCCCTCTAGTGGTTAAATCGTGTAATGTTTATGATTCATTAAATGGTGTAACACTGCTGCCCTCCAGTGGTTAAATCATGTAATATTTCATGATTCATTAAATGGTGTAACACTGCTGCCCTCTAGTGGTTAAATCATGTAATATCCATGATTCATTAAATGGTATAACACTGCTGCCCTCTAGTGGTTAAATCATGTAATGTTTATGATTCATTAAATGGTGTAAGACTGCTGCCCTCTAGTGGTTAAATCATGTAATTTTTCATGATTCATTAAATGGTGTAACACTGCTGCCCTCTAGTGGTTAAATCATGTAATGTCCATGATTCATTAAATGGTGTAACACTGCTGCCCTCTAGTGGTTAAATCGTGTAATGTTTATGATTCATTAAATGGTGTAACACTGCTGCCCTCTAGTGGTTAAATCGTGTAATGTTTATGATTCATTAAATGGTGTAACACTGCTGCACTCTAATGGTTAAATCGTGTAATGTTCATGATTCATTAAATGGTGTAACACTGCTGCCCTCTAGTGGTTAAATCGTGTAATGTTTATGATTCATTAAATGGTGTAACACTGCTGCCCTCTAGTGGTTAAATCGTGTAATGTTTATGATTCATTAAATGGTGTAACACTGCTGCACTCTAATGGTTAAATCGTGTAATGTTCATGATTCATTAAATGGTGTAACACTGCTGCCCTCCAGTGGTTAAATCATGTAATCTTTCATGATTCATTAAATGGTGAAACACTGCTGCCCTCTAGTGGTTAAATCATGTAATGTTCATGAATCATTAAATGGTGTAACACTGCTGCACTCTTGTGGTTAAATCATGTGATGTTCATGATTCATTAAATGGTGTAACACTGCTGCCCTCTAGTGGTTAAATCGTGTAATGTTTATGATTCATTAAATGGTGTAACACTGCTGCCCTCTAGTGGTTAAATCGTGTAATGTTTATGATTCATTAAATGGTGTAACACTGCTGCACTCTAATGGTTAAATCGTGTAATGTTCATGATTCATTAAATGGTGTAACACTGCTGCCCTCCAGTGGTTAAATCATGTAATCTTTCATGATTCATTAAATGGTGAAACACTGCTGCCCTCTAGTGGTTAAATCATGTAATGTTCATGAATCATTAAATGGTGTAACACTGCTGCACTCTTGTGGTTAAATCATGTGATGTTCATGATTCATTAAATCGTGTAACACTGCTGCCCTCTAGTGGTTAAATAGTGTAATGTTTATGATTCATTAAATGGTGTAACACTGTTGCCCTCTGGTGGTTAAATCATGACATTTTTCATGATTCATTAAATGGTGTAACACTGCTGCCCTCTAGTGGTTAAATCATGTAATGTCCATGATTCATTAAATGGTGTAACACTGCTGCTCTCTAGTGGTTAAATCATGTGATGTTCATGATTCATTAAATGGTGTAACACTGCTGCCCTCTAGTGGTTAAATCGTGTAATGTTCATGATTCATTAAATGGTGTAACACTGCTGCGCTCTAGTGGTTAAATCATGTAATGTTTATGATTCATTAAATGGTGTAACACTGCTGCCCTCTAGTGGTTAAATCGTGTAATGTTCATGATTCATTAAATGGTGTAACACTGCTGCCCTCTAGTAGTTAAATCGTGTAATGTTTATGATTCATTAAATGGTGTAACACTGCTGCCCTCTAGTGGTTAAATCGTGTAATGTTTATGATTCATTAAATGGTGTAACACTGCTGCCCTCCAGTGGTTAAATCATGTAATCTTTCATGATTCATTAAATGGTGAAACACTGCTGCCCTCTAGTGGTTAAATTATGTCATGTCCATGATTCATTAAATGGTGTAACACTGCTGCCCTCTCGTGGTTAAATCGTGTAATGTTCATGATTCATTAAATGGTGTAACACTGCTGCCCTCTAGTGGTTAAATCATGTAATTTTTCATGATTCATTGAATGGTGTAACACTGCTGCCCTCTAGTGGTTAAATCATGTAATGATCATGAATCATTAAATGGTGTAACACTGCTGCCCTCTAGTGGTTAAATCGTGTAATGTTCATGATTCATTAAATGGTGTAACACTGCTGCCCTCTAGTGGTTAAATCATGTGATGTTTATGATTCATTAAATGGTGTAACACTGCTGCCCTCTAGTGGTTAAATCGTGTAATGTTCATGATTCATTAAATGGTGTAACACTGCTGCCCTCTAGTAGTTAAATCGTGTAATGTTTATGATTCATTAAATGGTGTAACACTGCTGCCCTCTAGTGGTTAAATCGTGTAATGTTCATGATTCATTAAATGGTGTAACACTGCTGCCCTCTAGTGGTTAAATCGTGCAATGTTCATGATTCATTAAATGGTGTAACACTGCTGCCCTCTAGTGGTTAAATAGTGTAATGTTTATGATTCATTAAATGGTGTAACACTGCTGCCCTCTAGTGGTTAAATCGTGTAATGTTCATGATTCATTAAATGGTGTAACACTGCTGCCCTCTAGTGGTTAAATCGTGCAATGTTCATGATTCATTAAATGGTGTAACACTGCTGCCCTCAAGTGGTTAAATCATGTAATGTTTATGATTCATTAAATGGTGTAACACTGTTGCCCTCTAGTGGTTAAATCATGACATTTTTCATGATTCATTAAATGGTGTAACACTGCTGCCCTCTAGTGGTTAAATCATGTAATGTCCATGATTCATTAAATGGTGTAACACTGCTGCCCTCTAGTGGTTAAATCGTGTAATGTTCATGATTCATTAAATGGTGTAACACTGCTGCCCTCTAGTGGTTAAATCATGTAATTTTTCATGATTCATTAAATGGTGTAACACTGCTGCCCTCTAGTGGTTAAATCATGTAATGATCATGAATCATTAAATGGTGTAACACTGCTGCCCTCTAGTGGTTAAATCGTGTAATGTTCATGATTCATTAAATGGTGTAACACTGCTGCGCTCTAGTGGTTAAATCATGTAATGTTTATGATTCATTAAATGGTGTAACACTGCTGCCCTCTAGTGGTTAAATCGTGTAATGTTCATGATTCATTAAATGGTGTAACACTGCTGCCCTCTAGTAGTTAAATCGTGTAATGTTTATGATTCATTAAATGGTGTAACACTGCTGCCCTCTAGTGGTTAAATCGTGTAATGTTTATGATTCATTAAATGGTGTAACACTGCTGCCCTCCAGTGGTTAAATCATGTAATATTTCATGATTCATTAAATGGTGTAACACTGCTGCCCTCTAGTGGTTAAATCATGTAATATCCATGATTCATTAAATGGTGTAAGACTGCTGCCCTCTAGTGGTTAAATCATGTAATTTTTCATGATTCATTAAATGGTGTAACACTGCTGCCCGCTAGTGGTTAAATCATGTAATGTCCATGATTCATTAAATGGTGTAACACTGCTGCCCTCTAGTGGTTAAATCGTGTAATGTTTATGATTCATTAAATGGTGTAACACTGCTGCACTCTAATGGTTAAATCGTGTAATGTTCATGATTCATTAAATGGTGTAACACTGCTGCCCTCCAGTGGTTAAATCATGTAATCTTTCATGATTCATTAAATGGTGAAACACTGCTGCCCTCTAGTGGTTAAATTATGTCATGTCCATGATTCATTAAATGGTGTAACACTGCTGCCCTCTCGTGGTTAAATCGTGTAATGTTCATGATTCATTAAATGGTGTAACACTGCTGCCCTCTAGTGGTTAAATCATGTAATTTTTCATGATTCATTGAATGGTGTAACACTGCTGCCCTCTAGTGGTTAAATCATGTAATGATCATGGATCATTAAATGGTGTAACACTGCTGCCCTCTAGTGGTTAAATCGTGTAATGTTCATGATTCATTAAATGGTGTAACACTGCTGCCCTCTAGTGGTTAAATCATGTGATGTTTATGATTCATTAAATGGTGTAACACTGCTGCCCTCTAGTGGTTAAATCGTGTAATGTTCATGATTCATTAAATGGTGTAACACTGCTGCCCTCTAGTAGTTAAATTGTGTAATGTTTATGATTCATTAAATGGTGTAACACTGCTGCCCTCTAGTGGTTAAATCGTGTAATGTTTATGATTCAGTAAATGGTGTAACACTGCTGCCCTCCAGTGGTTAAATCATGTAATATTTCATGATTCATTAAATGGTGTAACACTGCTGCCCTCTAGTGGTTAAATCATGTAATATCCATGATTCATTAAATGGTATAACACTGCTGCCCTCTAGTGGTTAAATCATGTCATGTCCATGATTCATTAAATGGTGTAACGCTGCTGCCCTCTCGTGGTTAAATCGTGTAATGTTCATGATTCATTAAATGGTGTAACACTGCTGCCCTCTAGTGGTTAAATCGTGTAATGTTCATGATTCATTAAATGGTGTAACACTGCTGCACTCTAATGGTTAAATCGTGTGATGTTCATGATTCATTAAATGGTGTAACACTGCTGCCCTCTAGTGGTTAAATCATGTAATGTTCATGATTCATTGAATGGTGTAACACTGCTGCCCTCCAGTGGTTAAATCATGTAATCTTTCATGATTCATTAAATGGTGAAACACTGCTGCCCTCTAGTGGTTAAATTATGTCATGTCCATGATTCATTAAATGGTGTAACACTGCTGCCCTCTAGTGGTTAAATCATGTAATGCTCATGATTCATTAAATGGTGTAACACTGTTGCCCTCTAGTGGTTAGATCATGTAATGTTCATGAATCATTAAATGGTGTAACACTGATGCCCTCTAGTGGTTAAATCATGTAATGTTCATGATTCATTAAATGGTGTAACACTGCTGCGCTCTAGTGGTTAAATCATGTAATTTTTATGATTCATTAAATGGTGTAACACTGCTGCCCTCTAGTGGTTAAATCATGTAATGTTCATGATTCATTAAATGGTGTAACACTGCTGCCCTCTAGTGGTTAAATCATGTAATGTTCATGATTCATTAAATGGTGTAACACTGCTGCCCTCTAGTGGTTAAATCATGTAATGTTCATGATTCATTAAATGGTGTAACACTGCTGCCCTCTAGTGGTTAAATCATGTAATGTTTATGATTCATTAAATGGTGTAACACTGCTGCCCTCTAGTGGTTAAATCGTGTAATGTTCATGATTCATTAAATGGTGTAACACTGCTGCCCTCTAGTGGTTAAATCGTGCAATGTTCATGATTCATTAAATGGTGTAACACTGCTGCCCTCTAGTGGTTAAATAGTGTAATGTTTATGATTCATTAAATGGTGTAACACTGCTGCCCTCTAGTGGTTAAATCGTGTAATGTTCATGATTCATTAAATGGTGTAACACTGCTGCCCTCTAGTGGTTAAATCGTGCAATGTTCATGATTCATTAAATGGTGTAACACTGCTGCCCTCAAGTGGTTAAATCATGTAATGTTTATGATTCATTAAATGGTGTAACACTGTTGCCCTCTAGTGGTTAAATCATGACATTTTTCATGATTCATTAAATGGTGTAACACTGCTGCCCTCTAGTGGTTAAATCATGTAATGTCCATGATTCATTAAATGGTGTAACACTGCTGCCCTCTAGTGGTTAAATCGTGTAATGTTCATGATTCATTAAATGGTGTAACACTGCTGCCCTCTAGTGGTTAAATCATGTAATTTTTCATGATTCATTAAATGGTGTAACACTGCTGCCCTCTAGTGGTTAAATCATGTAATGATCATGAATCATTAAATGGTGTAACACTGCTGCCCTCTAGTGGTTAAATCGTGTAATGTTCATGATTCATTAAATGGTGTAACACTGCTGCGCTCTAGTGGTTAAATCATGTAATGTTTATGATTCATTAAATGGTGTAACACTGCTGCCCTCTAGTGGTTAAATCGTGTAATGTTCATGATTCATTAAATGGTGTAACACTGCTGCCCTCTAGTAGTTAAATCGTGTAATGTTTATGATTCATTAAATGGTGTAACACTGCTGCCCTCTAGTGGTTAAATCGTGTAATGTTTATGATTCATTAAATGGTGTAACACTGCTGCCCTCCAGTGGTTAAATCATGTAATATACATGATTCATTAAATGGTATAACACTGCTGCCCTCTAGTGGTTAAATCGTGTAATGTTTATGATTCATTAAATGGTGTAACACTGCTGCCCTCCAGTGGTTAAATCATGTAATATACATGATTCATTAAATGGTATAACACTGCTGCCCTCTAGTGGTTAAATCGTGTAATGTTCATGAATCATTAAATGGTGTAACACTGCTGCCCTCTAGTGGTTAAATCATGTAATGTCCATGATTCATTAAATGGTGTAACACTGCTGCCCTCTAGTGGTTAAATCGTGTAATGTTCATGATTCATTAAATGGTGTAACACTGCTGCCCTCTAGTGGTTAAATCATGTAATTTTTCATGATTCATTAAATGGTGTAACACTGCTGCCCTCTAGTGGTTAAATCATGTAATGATCATGAATCATTAAATGGTGTAACACTGCTGCCCTCTAGTGGTTAAATCGTGTAATGTTCATGATTCATTAAATGGTGTAACACTGCTGCGCTCTAGTGGTTAAATCATGTAATGTTTATGATTCATTAAATGGTGTAACACTGCTGCCCTCTAGTGGTTAAATCGTGTAATTTTCATGATTCATTAAATGGTGTAACACTGCTGCCCTCTAGTAGTTAAATCGTGTAATGTTTATGATTCATTAAATGGTGTAACACTGCTGCCCTCTAGTGGTTAAATCGTGTAATGTTTATGATTCATTAAATGGTGTAACACTGCTGCCCTCCAGTGGTTAAATCATGTAATATTTCATGATTCATTAAATGGTGTAACACTGCTGCCCTCTAGTGGTTAAATCATGTAATATACATGATTCATTAAATGGTATAACACTGCTGCCCTCTAGTGGTTAAATCGTGTAATGTTCATGAATCATTAAATGGTGTAACACTGCTGCCCTCTAGTGGTTAAATCGTGTAATGTTCATGATTCATTAAATGGTGTAACACTGCTGCCCTCCAGTGGTTAAATCATGTAATCTTTCATGATTCATTAAATGGTGTAACACTGCTGCCCTCTAGTGGTTAAATCATGTAATGTTCATGAATCATTAAATGGTGTAACACTGCTGCACTCTTGTGGTTAAATCATGTGATGTTCATGATTCATTAAATGGTGTAACACTGCTGCCCTCTAGTGGTTAAATCATGTAATGTCCATGATTCATTAAATGGTGTAACACTGCTGCTCTCTAGTGGTTAAATCATGTGATGTTCATGATTCATTAAATGGTGTAACACTGCTGCCCTCTAGTGGTTAAATAGTGTAATGTTTATGATTCATTAAATGGTGTAACACTGCTGCCCTCTAGTGGTTAAATCGTGTAATGTTCATGATTCATTAAATGGTGTAACACTGCTGCCCTCTAGTGGTTAAATCGTGCAATGTTCATGATTCATTAAATGGTGTAACACTGCTGCCCTCTAGTGGTTAAATAGTGTAATGTTTATGATTCATTAAATGGTGTAACACTGCTGCCCTCTAGTGGTTAAATCGTGTAATGTTCATGATTCATTAAATGGTGTAACACTGCTGCCCTCTAGTGGTTAAATCGTGCAATGTTCATGATTCATTAAATGGTGTAACACTGCTGCCCTCAAGTGGTTAAATCATGTAATGTTTATGATTCATTAAATGGTGTAACACTGTTGCCCTTTAGTGGTTAAATCATGACATTTTTCATGATTCATTAAATGGTGTAACACTGCTGCCCTCTAGTGGTTAAATCATGTAATGTCCATGATTCATTAAATGGTGTAACACTGCTGCCCTCTAGTGGTTAAATCGTGTAATGTTCATGATTCATTAAATGGTGTAACACTGCTGCCCTCTAGTGGTTAAATCATGTAATTTTTCATGATTCATTAAATGGTGTAACACTGCTGCCCTCTAGTGGTTAAATCATGTAATGATCATGAATCATTAAATGGTGTAACACTGCTGCCCTCTAGTGGTTAAATCGTGTAATGTTCATGATTCATTAAATGGTGTAACACTGCTGCGCTCTAGTGGTTAAATCATGTAATGTTTATGATTCATTAAATGGTGTAACACTGCTGCCCTCTAGTGGTTAAATCGTGTAATGTTCATGATTCATTAAATGGTGTAACACTGCTGCCCTCTAGTAGTTAAATCGTGTAATGTTTATGATTCATTAAATGGTGTAACACTGCTGCCCTCTAGTGGTTAAATCGTGTAATGTTTATGATTCATTAAATGGTGTAACACTGCTGCCCTCCAGTGGTTAAATCATGTAATATTTCATGATTCATTAAATGGTGTAACACTGCTGCCCTCTAGTGGTTAAATCATGTAATATCCATGATTCATTAAATGGTATAACACTGCTGCCCTCTAGTGGTTAAATCATGTAATGTTTATGATTCATTAAATGGTGTAACACTGCTGCCCTCTAGTGGTTAAATCATGTAATTTTTCATGATTCATTAAATGGTGTAACACTGCTGCCCTCTAGTGGTTAAATCATGTAATGTCCATGATTCATTAAATGGTGTAACACTGCTGCCCTCTAGTGGTTAAATCGTGTAATGTTTATGATTCATTAAATGGTGTAACACTGCTGCCCTCTAGTGGTTAAATCGTGTAATGTTTATGATTCATTAAATGGTGTAACACTGCTGCCCTCTAGTGGTTAAATCATGTAATGTTCATGATTCATTAAATGGTGTAACACTGCTGCCCTCTAGTGGTTAAATCATGTAATGTTCATGATTCATTAAATGGTGTAACACTGCTGCCCTCTAGTGGTTAAATCATGTAATGTTTATGATTCATTAAATGGTGTAACACTGCTGCCCTCCAGTGGTTAAATCGTGTAATCTTTCATGATTCATTAAATGGTGTAACACTGCTGCCCTCTAGTGGTTAAATTGTGTAATGTTCATGAATCATTAAATGGTGTAACACTGCTGCCCTCTAGTGGTTAAATCGTGTAATGTTCATGATTCATTAAATGGTGTAACACTGCTGCCCTCTAGTGGTTAAATCATGTAATGTTGATGATTCAGTAAATGGTGTAACACTGCTGCCCTCCAGTGGTTAAATCATGTAATCTTTCATGATTCATTAAATGGTGTAACACTGCTGCCCTCTAGTGGTTAAATCGTGTAATGTTCATGATTCATTAAATGGTGTAACACTGCTGCCCTCTAGTGGTTAAATCGTGCAATGTTCATGATTCATTAAATGGTGTAACACTGCTGCCCTCAAGTGGTTAAATCATGTAATGTTTATGATTCATTAAATGGTGTAACACTGTTGCCCTCTAGTGGTTAAATCATGACATTTTTCATGATTCATTAAATGGTGTAACACTGCTGCCCTCTAGTGGTTAAATCATGTAATGTCCATGATTCATTAAATGGTGTAACACTGCTGCCCTCTAGTGGTTAAATCGTGTAATGTTCATGATTCATTAAATGGTGTAACACTGCTGCCCTCTAGTGGTTAAATCATGTAATTTTTCATGATTCATTAAATGGTGTAACACTGCTGCCCTCTAGTGGTTAAATCATGTAATGATCATGAATCATTAAATGGTGTAACACTGCTGCCCTCTAGTGGTTAAATCGTGTAATGTTCATGATTCATTAAATGGTGTAACACTGCTGCGCTCTAGTGGTTAAATCATGTAATGTTTATGATTCATTAAATGGTGTAACACTGCTGCCCTCTAGTGGTTAAATCGTGTAATGTTCATGATTCATTAAATGGTGTAACACTGCTGCCCTCTAGTAGTTAAATCGTGTAATGTTTATGATTCATTAAATGGTGTAACACTGCTGCCCTCTAGTGGTTAAATCGTGTAATGTTTATGATTCATTAAATGGTGTAACACTGCTGCCCTCCAGTGGTTAAATCATGTAATATACATGATTCATTAAATGGTATAACACTGCTGCCCTCTAGTGGTTAAATCGTGTAATGTTCATGAATCATTAAATGGTGTAACACTGCTGCCCTCTAGTGGTTAAATCATGTAATGTCCATGATTCATTAAATGGTGTAACACTGCTGCCCTCTAGTGGTTAAATCGTGTAATGTTCATGATTCATTAAATGGTGTAACACTGCTGCCCTCTAGTGGTTAAATCATGTAATTTTTCATGATTCATTAAATGGTGTAACACTGCTGCCCTCTAGTGGTTAAATCATGTAATGATCATGAATCATTAAATGGTGTAACACTGCTGCCCTCTAGTGGTTAAATCGTGTAATGTTCATGATTCATTAAATGGTGTAACACTGCTGCGCTCTAGTGGTTAAATCATGTAATGTTTATGATTCATTAAATGGTGTAACACTGCTGCCCTCTAGTGGTTAAATCGTGTAATTTTCATGATTCATTAAATGGTGTAACACTGCTGCCCTCTAGTAGTTAAATCGTGTAATGTTTATGATTCATTAAATGGTGTAACACTGCTGCCCTCTAGTGGTTAAATCGTGTAATGTTTATGATTCATTAAATGGTGTAACACTGCTGCCCTCCAGTGGTTAAATCATGTAATATTTCATGATTCATTAAATGGTGTAACACTGCTGCCCTCTAGTGGTTAAATCATGTAATATACATGATTCATTAAATGGTATAACACTGCTGCCCTCTAGTGGTTAAATCGTGTAATGTTCATGAATCATTAAATGGTGTAACACTGCTGCCCTCTAGTGGTTAAATCGTGTAATGTTCATGATTCATTAAATGGTGTAACACTGCTGCCCTCCAGTGGTTAAATCATGTAATCTTTCATGATTCATTAAATGGTGTAACACTGCTGCCCTCTAGTGGTTAAATCATGTAATGTTCATGAATCATTAAATGGTGTAACACTGCTGCACTCTTGTGGTTAAATCATGTGATGTTCATGATTCATTAAATGGTGTAACACTGCTGCCCTCTAGTGGTTAAATCATGTAATGTCCATGATTCATTAAATGGTGTAACACTGCTGCTCTCTAGTGGTTAAATCATGTGATGTTCATGATTCATTAAATGGTGTAACACTGCTGCCCTCTAGTGGTTAAATAGTGTAATGTTTATGATTCATTAAATGGTGTAACACTGCTGCCCTCTAGTGGTTAAATCGTGTAATGTTCATGATTCATTAAATGGTGTAACACTGCTGCCCTCTAGTGGTTAAATCGTGCAATGTTCATGATTCATTAAATGGTGTAACACTGCTGCCCTCTAGTGGTTAAATAGTGTAATGTTTATGATTCATTAAATGGTGTAACACTGCTGCCCTCTAGTGGTTAAATCGTGTAATGTTCATGATTCATTAAATGGTGTAACACTGCTGCCCTCTAGTGGTTAAATCGTGCAATGTTCATGATTCATTAAATGGTGTAACACTGCTGCCCTCAAGTGGTTAAATCATGTAATGTTTATGATTCATTAAATGGTGTAACACTGTTGCCCTTTAGTGGTTAAATCATGACATTTTTCATGATTCATTAAATGGTGTAACACTGCTGCCCTCTAGTGGTTAAATCATGTAATGTCCATGATTCATTAAATGGTGTAACACTGCTGCCCTCTAGTGGTTAAATCGTGTAATGTTCATGATTCATTAAATGGTGTAACACTGCTGCCCTCTAGTGGTTAAATCATGTAATTTTTCATGATTCATTAAATGGTGTAACACTGCTGCCCTCTAGTGGTTAAATCATGTAATGATCATGAATCATTAAATGGTGTAACACTGCTGCCCTCTAGTGGTTAAATCGTGTAATGTTCATGATTCATTAAATGGTGTAACACTGCTGCGCTCTAGTGGTTAAATCATGTAATGTTTATGATTCATTAAATGGTGTAACACTGCTGCCCTCTAGTGGTTAAATCGTGTAATGTTCATGATTCATTAAATGGTGTAACACTGCTGCCCTCTAGTAGTTAAATCGTGTAATGTTTATGATTCATTAAATGGTGTAACACTGCTGCCCTCTAGTGGTTAAATCGTGTAATGTTTATGATTCATTAAATGGTGTAACACTGCTGCCCTCCAGTGGTTAAATCATGTAATATTTCATGATTCATTAAATGGTGTAACACTGCTGCCCTCTAGTGGTTAAATCATGTAATATCCATGATTCATTAAATGGTATAACACTGCTGCCCTCTAGTGGTTAAATCATGTAATGTTTATGATTCATTAAATGGTGTAACACTGCTGCCCTCTAGTGGTTAAATCATGTAATTTTTCATGATTCATTAAATGGTGTAACACTGCTGCCCTCTAGTGGTTAAATCATGTAATGTCCATGATTCATTAAATGGTGTAACACTGCTGCCCTCTAGTGGTTAAATCGTGTAATGTTTATGATTCATTAAATGGTGTAACACTGCTGCCCTCTAGTGGTTAAATCGTGTAATGTTTATGATTCATTAAATGGTGTAACACTGCTGCACTCTAATGGTTAAATCGTGTAATGTTCATGATTCATTAAATGGTGTAACACTGCTGCCCTCTAGTGGTTAAATCATGTAATGTTCATGATTCATTAAATGGTGTAACACTGCTGCCCTCTAGTGGTTAAATCATGTAATGTTCATGATTCATTAAATGGTGTAACACTGCTGCCCTCTAGTGGTTAAATCATGTAATGTTCATGATTCATTAAATGGTGTAACACTGCTGCCCTCTAGTGGTTAAATCATGTAATGTTTATGATTCATTAAATGGTGTAACACTGCTGCCCTCCAGTGGTTAAATCGTGTAATCTTTCATGATTCATTAAATGGTGTAACACTGCTGCCCTCTAGTGGTTAAATTGTGTAATGTTCATGAATCATTAAATGGTGTAACACTGCTGCCCTCTAGTGGTTAAATCGTGTAATGTTCATGATTCATTAAATGGTGTAACACTGCTGCCCTCTAGTGGTTAAATCATGTAATGTTGATGATTCAGTAAATGGTGTAACACTGCTGCCCTCCAGTGGTTAAATCATGTAATCTTTCATGATTCATTAAATGGTGTAACACTGCTGCCCTCTAGTGGTTAAATCGTGTAATGTTCATGATTCATTAAATGGTGTAACACTGCTGCCCTCTAGTGGTTAAATCGTGCAATGTTCATGATTCATTAAATGGTGTAACACTGCTGCCCTCAAGTGGTTAAATCATGTAATGTTTATGATTCATTAAATGGTGTAACACTGTTGCCCTCTAGTGGTTAAATCATGACATTTTTCATGATTCATTAAATGGTGTAACACTGCTGCCCTCTAGTGGTTAAATCATGTAATGTCCATGATTCATTAAATGGTGTAACACTGCTGCCCTCTAGTGGTTAAATCGTGTAATGTTCATGATTCATTAAATGGTGTAACACTGCTGCCCTCTAGTGGTTAAATCATGTAATTTTTCATGATTCATTAAATGGTGTAACACTGCTGCCCTCTAGTGGTTAAATCATGTAATGATCATGAATCATTAAATGGTGTAACACTGCTGCCCTCTAGTGGTTAAATCGTGTAATGTTCATGATTCATTAAATGGTGTAACACTGCTGCGCTCTAGTGGTTAAATCATGTAATGTTTATGATTCATTAAATGGTGTAACACTGCTGCCCTCTAGTGGTTAAATCGTGTAATGTTCATGATTCATTAAATGGTGTAACACTGCTGCCCTCTAGTAGTTAAATCGTGTAATGTTTATGATTCATTAAATGGTGTAACACTGCTGCCCTCTAGTGGTTAAATCGTGTAATGTTTATGATTCATTAAATGGTGTAACACTGCTGCCCTCCAGTGGTTAAATCATGTAATATACATGATTCATTAAATGGTATAACACTGCTGCCCTCTAGTGGTTAAATCGTGTAATGTTCATGAATCATTAAATGGTGTAACACTGCTGCCCTCTAGTGGTTAAATCATGTAATGTCCATGATTCATTAAATGGTGTAACACTGCTGCCCTCTAGTGGTTAAATCGTGTAATGTTCATGATTCATTAAATGGTGTAACACTGCTGCCCTCTAGTGGTTAAATCATGTAATTTTTCATGATTCATTAAATGGTGTAACACTGCTGCCCTCTAGTGGTTAAATCATGTAATGATCATGAATCATTAAATGGTGTAACACTGCTGCCCTCTAGTGGTTAAATCGTGTAATGTTCATGATTCATTAAATGGTGTAACACTGCTGCGCTCTAGTGGTTAAATCATGTAATGTTTATGATTCATTAAATGGTGTAACACTGCTGCCCTCTAGTGGTTAAATCGTGTAATTTTCATGATTCATTAAATGGTGTAACACTGCTGCCCTCTAGTAGTTAAATCGTGTAATGTTTATGATTCATTAAATGGTGTAACACTGCTGCCCTCTAGTGGTTAAATCGTGTAATGTTTATGATTCATTAAATGGTGTAACACTGCTGCCCTCCAGTGGTTAAATCATGTAATATTTCATGATTCATTAAATGGTGTAACACTGCTGCCCTCTAGTGGTTAAATCATGTAATATACATGATTCATTAAATGGTATAACACTGCTGCCCTCTAGTGGTTAAATCGTGTAATGTTCATGAATCATTAAATGGTGTAACACTGCTGCCCTCTAGTGGTTAAATCGTGTAATGTTCATGATTCATTAAATGGTGTAACACTGCTGCCCTCCAGTGGTTAAATCATGTAATCTTTCATGATTCATTAAATGGTGTAACACTGCTGCCCTCTAGTGGTTAAATCATGTAATGTTCATGAATCATTAAATGGTGTAACACTGCTGCACTCTTGTGGTTAAATCATGTGATGTTCATGATTCATTAAATGGTGTAACACTGCTGCCCTCTAGTGGTTAAATCATGTAATGTCCATGATTCATTAAATGGTGTAACACTGCTGCTCTCTAGTGGTTAAATCATGTGATGTTCATGATTCATTAAATGGTGTAACACTGCTGCCCTCTAGTGGTTAAATAGTGTAATGTTTATGATTCATTAAATGGTGTAACACTGCTGCCCTCTAGTGGTTAAATCGTGTAATGTTCATGATTCATTAAATGGTGTAACACTGCTGCCCTCTAGTGGTTAAATCGTGCAATGTTCATGATTCATTAAATGGTGTAACACTGCTGCCCTCTAGTGGTTAAATAGTGTAATGTTTATGATTCATTAAATGGTGTAACACTGCTGCCCTCTAGTGGTTAAATCGTGTAATGTTCATGATTCATTAAATGGTGTAACACTGCTGCCCTCTAGTGGTTAAATCGTGCAATGTTCATGATTCATTAAATGGTGTAACACTGCTGCCCTCAAGTGGTTAAATCATGTAATGTTTATGATTCATTAAATGGTGTAACACTGTTGCCCTTTAGTGGTTAAATCATGACATTTTTCATGATTCATTAAATGGTGTAACACTGCTGCCCTCTAGTGGTTAAATCATGTAATGTCCATGATTCATTAAATGGTGTAACACTGCTGCCCTCTAGTGGTTAAATCGTGTAATGTTCATGATTCATTAAATGGTATAACACTGCTGCCCTCTAGTGGTTAAATCATGTAATGTTTATGATTCATTAAATGGTGTAACACTGCTGCCCTCTAGTGGTTAAATCATGTAATTTTTCATGATTCATTAAATGGTGTAACACTGCTGCCCTCTAGTGGTTAAATCATGTAATGTCCATGATTCATTAAATGGTGTAACACTGCTGCCCTCTAGTGGTTAAATCGTGTAATGTTTATGATTCATTAAATGGTGTAACACTGCTGCCCTCTAGTGGTTCAATCGTGTAATGTTTATGATTCATTAAATGGTGTAACACTGCTGCACTCTAATGGTTAAATCGTGTAATGTTCATGATTCATTAAATGGTGTAACACTGCTGCCCTCCAGTGGTTAAATCATGTAATCTTTCATGATTCATTAAATGGTGAAACACTGCTGCCCTCTAGTGGTTAAATTATGTCATGTCCATGATTCATTAAATGGTGTAACACTGCTGCCCTCTCGTGGTTAAATCGTGTAATGTTCATGATTCATTAAATGGTGTAACACTGCTGCCCTCTAGTGGTTAAATCGTGTAATGTTTATGATTCATTAAATGGTGTAACACTGCTGCCGTCTAGTGGTTAAATCATGTAATGTTCATGATTCATTAAATGGTGTAACACTGCTGCACTCTAATGGTTAAATCGTGTGATGTTCATGATTCATTAAATGGTGTAACACTGCTGCCCTCTAGTGGTTAAATCATGTAATGTTCATTATTCATTAAATGGTGTAACACTGCTGCCCTCCAGTGGTTAAATCATGTAATCTTTCATGATTCATTAAATGGTGAAACACTGCTGCCCTCTAGTGGTTAAATTATGTCATGTCCATGATTCATTAAATGGTGTAACACTGCTGCCCTCTAGTGGTTAAATCGTGTAATGTTTATGATTCATTAAATGGTGTAACACTGCTGCCCTCTAGTGGTTAAATCATGTAATGCTCATGATTCATTAAATGGTGTAACACTGCTGCCCTCCAGTGGTTAAATCGTGTAATCTTCATGATTCATTAAATGGTGTAACACTGCTGCCCTCTAGTGGTTAAATCGTGTAATGTTCATGATTCATTAAATGGTGTAACACTGCTGCCCTCCAGTGGTTAAATCATGTAATCTTTCATGATTCATTAAATGGTGAAACACTGCTGCCCTCTAGTGGTTAAATTATGTCATGTCCATGATTCATTAAATGGTGTAACACTGCTGCCCTCTCGTGGTTAAATCGTGTAATGTTCATGATTCATTAAATGGTGTAACACTGCTGCCCTCTAGTGGTTAAATCATGTGATGTTTATGATTCATTAAATGGTGTAACACTGCTGCCCTCTAGTGGTTAAATCGTGTAATGTTCATGATTCATTAAATGGTGTAACACTGCTGCCCTCAAGTAGTTAAATCGTGTAATGTTTATGATTCATTAAATGGTGTAACACTGCTGCCCTCTAGTGGTTAAATCGTGTAATGTTTATGATTCAGTAAATGGTGTAACACTGCTGCCCTCCAGTGGTTAAATCATGTAATATTTCATGATTCATTAAATGGTGTAACACTGCTGCCCTCTAGTGGTTAAATCATGTAATATCCATGATTCATTAAATGGTATAACACTGCTGCCCTCTAGTGGTTAAATCATGTCATGTCCATGATTCATTAAATGGTGTAACGCTGCTGCCCTCTCGTGGTTAAATCGTGTAATGTTCATGATTCATTAAATGGTGTAACACTGCTGCCCTCTAGTGGTTAAATCGTGTAATGTTCATGATTCATTAAATGGTGTAACACTGCTGCACTCTAATGGTTAAATCGTGTGATGTTCATGATTCATTAAATGGTGTAACACTGCTGCCCTCTAGTGGTTAAATCATGTAATGTTCATGATTCATTGAATGGTGTAACACTGCTGCCCTCCAGTGGTTAAATCATGTAATCTTTCATGATTCATTAAATGGTGAAACACTGCTGCCCTCTAGTGGTTAAATTATGTCATGTCCATGATTCATTAAATGGTGTAACACTGCTGCCCTCTAGTGGTTAAATCATGTAATGCTCATGATTCATTAAATGGTGTAACACTGTTGCCCTCTAGTGGTTAGATCATGTAATGTTCATGAATCATTAAATGGTGTAACACTGCTGCCCTCAAGTGGTTAAATCATGTAATGTTTATGATTCATTAAATGGTGTAACACTGTTGCCCTCTAGTGGTTAAATCATGACATTTTTCATGATTCATTAAATGGTGTAACACTGCTGCCCTCTAGTGGTTAAATCATGTAATGTCCATGATTCATTAAATGGTGTAACACTGCTGCCCTCTAGTGGTTAAATCGTGTAATGTTCATGATTCATTAAATGGTGTAACACTGCTGCCCTCTAGTGGTTAAATCATGTAATTTTTCATGATTCATTAAATGGTGTAACACTGCTGCCCTCTAGTGGTTAAATCATGTAATGATCATGAATCATTAAATGGTGTAACACTGCTGCCCTCTAGTGGTTAAATCGTGTAATGTTCATGATTCATTAAATGGTGTAACACTGCTGCGCTCTAGTGGTTAAATCATGTAATGTTTATGATTCATTAAATGGTGTAACACTGCTGCCCTCTAGTGGTTAAATCGTGTAATGTTCATGATTCATTAAATGGTGTAACACTGCTGCCCTCTAGTAGTTAAATCGTGTAATGTTTATGATTCATTAAATGGTGTAACACTGCTGCCCTCTAGTGGTTAAATCGTGTAATGTTTATGATTCATTAAATGGTGTAACACTGCTGCCCTCCAGTGGTTAAATCATGTAATATACATGATTCATTAAATGGTATAACACTGCTGCCCTCTAGTGGTTAAATCGTGTAATGTTCATGAATCATTAAATGGTGTAACACTGCTGCCCTCTAGTGGTTAAATCATGTAATGTCCATGATTCATTAAATGGTGTAACACTGCTGCCCTCTAGTGGTTAAATCGTGTAATGTTCATGATTCATTAAATGGTGTAACACTGCTGCCCTCTAGTGGTTAAATCATGTAATTTTTCATGATTCATTAAATGGTGTAACACTGCTGCCCTCTAGTGGTTAAATCATGTAATGATCATGAATCATTAAATGGTGTAACACTGCTGCCCTCTAGTGGTTAAATCGTGTAATGTTCATGATTCATTAAATGGTGTAACACTGCTGCGCTCTAGTGGTTAAATCATGTAATGTTTATGATTCATTAAATGGTGTAACACTGCTGCCCTCTAGTGGTTAAATCGTGTAATTTTCATGATTCATTAAATGGTGTAACACTGCTGCCCTCTAGTAGTTAAATCGTGTAATGTTTATGATTCATTAAATGGTGTAACACTGCTGCCCTCTAGTGGTTAAATCGTGTAATGTTTATGATTCATTAAATGGTGTAACACTGCTGCCCTCCAGTGGTTAAATCATGTAATATTTCATGATTCATTAAATGGTGTAAAACTGCTGCCCTCTAGTGGTTAAATCATGTAATATACATGATTCATTAAATGGTATAACACTGCTGCCCTCTAGTGGTTAAATCGTGTAATGTTCATGAATCATTAAATGGTGTAACACTGCTGCCCTCTAGTGGTTAAATCGTGTAATGTTCATGATTCATTAAATGGTGTAACACTGCTGCCCTCCAGTGGTTAAATCATGTAATCTTTCATGATTCATTAAATGGTGTAACACTGCTGCCCTCTAGTGGTTAAATCATGTAATGTTCATGAATCATTAAATGGTGTAACACTGCTGCACTCTTGTGGTTAAATCATGTGATGTTCATGATTCATTAAATGGTGTAACACTGCTGCCCTCTAGTGGTTAAATCATGTAATGTCCATGATTCATTAAATGGTGTAACACTGCTGCTCTCTAGTGGTTAAATCATGTGATGTTCATGATTCATTAAATGGTGTAACACTGCTGCCCTCTAGTGGTTAAATAGTGTAATGTTTATGATTCATTAAATGGTGTAACACTGCTGCCCTCTAGTGGTTAAATCGTGTAATGTTCATGATTCATTAAATGGTGTAACACTGCTGCCCTCTAGTGGTTAAATCGTGCAATGTTCATGATTCATTAAATGGTGTAACACTGCTGCCCTCTAGTGGTTAAATAGTGTAATGTTTATGATTCATTAAATGGTGTAACACTGCTGCCCTCTAGTGGTTAAATCGTGTAATGTTCATGATTCATTAAATGGTGTAACACTGCTGCCCTCTAGTGGTTAAATCGTGCAATGTTCATGATTCATTAAATGGTGTAACACTGCTGCCCTCAAGTGGTTAAATCATGTAATGTTTATGATTCATTAAATGGTGTAACACTGTTGCCCTTTAGTGGTTAAATCATGACATTTTTCATGATTCATTAAATGGTGTAACACTGCTGCCCTCTAGTGGTTAAATCATGTAATGTCCATGATTCATTAAATGGTGTAACACTGCTGCCCTCTAGTGGTTAAATCGTGTAATGTTCATGATTCATTAAATGGTGTAACACTGCTGCCCTCTAGTGGTTAAATCATGTAATTTTTCATGATTCATTAAATGGTGTAACACTGCTGCCCTCTAGTGGTTAAATCATGTAATGATCATGAATCATTAAATGGTGTAACACTGCTGCCCTCTAGTGGTTAAATCGTGTAATGTTCATGATTCATTAAATGGTGTAACACTGCTGCGCTCTAGTGGTTAAATCATGTAATGTTTATGATTCATTAAATGGTGTAACACTGCTGCCCTCTAGTGGTTAAATCGTGTAATGTTCATGATTCATTAAATGGTGTAACACTGCTGCCCTCTAGTAGTTAAATCGTGTAATGTTTATGATTCATTAAATGGTGTAACACTGCTGCCCTCTAGTGGTTAAATCGTGTAATGTTTATGATTCATTAAATGGTGTAACACTGCTGCCCTCCAGTGGTTAAATCATGTAATATTTCATGATTCATTAAATGGTGTAACACTGCTGCCCTCTAGTGGTTAAATCATGTAATATCCATGATTCATTAAATGGTATAACACTGCTGCCCTCTAGTGGTTAAATCATGTAATGTTTATGATTCATTAAATGGTGTAACACTGCTGCCCTCTAGTGGTTAAATCATGTAATTTTTCATGATTCATTAAATGGTGTAACACTGCTGCCCTCTAGTGGTTAAATCATGTAATGTCCATGATTCATTAAATGGTGTAACACTGCTGCCCTCTAGTGGTTAAATCGTGTAATGTTTATGATTCATTAAATGGTGTAACACTGCTGCCCTCTAGTGGTTAAATCGTGTAATGTTTATGATTCATTAAATGGTGTAACACTGCTGCACTCTAATGGTTAAATCGTGTAATGTTCATGATTCATTAAATGGTGTAACACTGCTGCCCTCCAGTGGTTAAATCATGTAATCTTTCATGATTCATTAAATGGTGAAACACTGCTGCCCTCTAGTGGTTAAATTATGTCATGTCCATGATTCATTAAATGGTGTAACACTGCTGCCCTCTCGTGGTTAAATCGTGTAATGTTCATGATTCATTAAATGGTGTAACACTGCTGCCCTCTAGTGGTTAAATCGTGTAATGTTTATGATTCATTAAATGGTGTAACACTGCTGCCGTCTAGTGGTTAAATCGTGTAATGTTCATGATTCATTAAATGGTGTAACACTGCTGCACTCTAATGGTTAAATCGTGTGATGTTCATGATTCATTAAATGGTGTAACACTGCTGCCCTCTAGTGGTTAAATCATGTAATGTTCATTATTCATTAAATGGTGTAACACTGCTGCCCTCCAGTGGTTAAATCATGTAATCTTTCATGATTCATTAAATGGTGAAACACTGCTGCCCTCTAGTGGTTAAATTATGTCATGTCCATGATTCATTAAATGGTGTAACACTGCTGCCCTCTAGTGGTTAAATCGTGTAATGTTTATGATTCATTAAATGGTGTAACACTGCTGCCCTCTAGTGGTTAAATCATGTAATGCTCATGATTCATTAAATGGTGTAACACTGCTGCCCTCCAGTGGTTAAATCGTGTAATCTTCATGATTCATTAAATGGTGTAACACTGCTGCCCTCTAGTGGTTAAATCGTGTAATGTTCATGAATCATTAAATGGTGTAACACTGCTGCCCTCTAGTGGTTAAATCGTGTAATGTTCATGATTCATTAAATGGTGTAACACTGCTGCCCTCTAGTGGTTAAATCATGTAATGTTGATGATTCATTAAATGGTGTAACACTGCTGCCCTCCAGTGGTTAAATCATGTAATCTTTCATGATTCATTAAATGGTGTAACACTGCTGCCCTCTAGTGGTTAAATCATGTAATGTCCATGATTCATTAAATGGTGTAACACTGCTGCCCTCCAGTGGTTAAATCATGTAATCTTTCATGATTCATTAAATGGTGTAACACTGCTGCCCTCTAGTGGTTAAATCGTGTAATGTTCATGATTCATTAAATGGTGTAACACTGCTGCCCTCTAGTGGTTAAATCATGTAATGTTGATGATTCATTAAATGGTGTAACACTGCTGCCCTCCAGTGGTTAAATCATGTAATCTTTCATGATTCATTAAATGGTGTAACACTGCTGCCCTCTAGTGGTTAAATCATGTAATGTCCATGATTCATTAAATGGTGTAACACTGCTGCCCTCCAGTGGTTAAATCATGTAATCTTTCATGATTCATTAAATGGTGTAACACTGCTGCCCTCTAGTGGTTAAATCATGTAATGCCCATGATTCATTAAATGGTGTAACACTGCTGCCCTCTAGTTGTTAAATCATGTAATGTTCATGAATCATTAAATGGTGTAACACTGCTGCACTCTTGTGGTTAAATCATGTGATGTTCATGATTCATTAAATGGTGTAACACTGCTGCCTCTAGTGGTTAAATAGTGTAATGTTTATGATTCATTAAATGGTGTAACACTGTTGCCCTCTAGTGGTTAAATCATGTAATCTTTCATGATTCATTAAATGGTGAAACACTGCTGCCCTCTAGTGGTTAAATTATGTCATGTCCATGATTCATTAAATGGTGTAACACTGCTGCCCTCTCGTGGTTAAATCGTGTAATGTTCATGATTCATTAAATGGTGTAACACTGCTGCCCTCTAGTGGTTAAATCGTGTAATGTTCATGATTCATTAAATGGTGTAACACTGCTGCCGTCTAGTGGTTAAATCGTGTAATGTTCATGATTCATTAAATGGTGTAACACTGCTGCACTCTAATGGTTAAATCGTGTGATGTTCATGATTCATTAAATGGTGTAACACTGCTGCCCTCTAGTGGTTAAATCATGTAATGTTCATGATTCATTAAATGGTGTAACACTGCTGCCCTCCAGTGGTTAAATCATGTAATCTTTCATGATTCATTAAATGGTGAAACACTGCTGCCCTCTAGTGGTTAAATTATGTCATGTCCATGATTCATTAAATGGTGTAACACTGCTGCCCTCTAGTGGTTAAATCGTGTAATGTTTCTGATTCATTAAATGGTGTAACACTGCTGCCCTCTAGTGGTTAAATCATGTAATGCTCATGATTCATTAAATGGTGTAACACTGCTGCACTCCAGTGGTTAAATCGTGTAATGTTCATGATTCATTAAATGGTGTAACACTGCTGCCCTCTAGTGGTTAAATCGTGTAATGTTCATGAATCATTAAATGGTGTAACACTGCTGCCCTCTAGTGGTTAAATCGTGTAATGTTCATGATTCATTAAATGGTGTAACACTGCTCCCCTCTAGTGGTTAAATCGTGTAATGTTCATGAATCATTAAATGGTGTAACACTGCTGCCCTCTAGTGGTTAAATCATGTAATGTCCATGATTCATTAAATGGTGTAACACTGTTGCCCTCTAGTGGTTAAATCATGACATTTTTCATGATTCATTAAATGGTGTAACACTGCTGCCCTCTAGTGGTTAAATCATGTAATGTCCATGATTCATTAAATGGTGTAACACTGCTGCCCTCTAGTGGTTAAATCATGTGATGTTCATGATGCATTAAATGGTGTAACACTGCTGCCCTCTAGTGGTTAAATAGTGTAATGTTTATGATTCATTAAATGGTGTAACACTGCTGCCCTCTAGTGGTTAAATCGTGTAATGTTCATGAATCATTAAATGGTGTAACACTGCTGCCCTCTAGTGGTTAAATCGTGTAATGTTCATGATTCATTAAATGGTGTAACACTGCTGCGCTCTAGTGGTTAAATCATGTAATGTTTATGATTCATTAAATGGTGTAACACTGCTGCCCTCTAGTGGTTAAATCGTGTAATGTTCATGATTCATTAAATGGTGTAACACTGCTGCCCTCTAGTGGTTAAATCGTGTAATGTTCATGATTCATTAAATGGTGTAACACTGCTGCCCTCTAGTGGTTAAATCATGTAATGTTTATGATTCATTAAATGGTGTAACACTGTTGCCCTCTAGTGGTTAAATCATGACATTTTTCATGATTCATTAAATGGTGTAACACTGCTGCCCTCTAGTGGTTAAATCATGTAATGTCCATGATTCATTAAATGGTGTAACACTGCTGCCCTCTAGTGGTTAAATCGTGTAATGTTCATGATTCATTAAATGGTGTAACACTGCTGCCCTCTAGTGGTTAAATCGTGTAATGTTCATGATTCATTAAATGGTGTAACACTGCTGCCCTCTAGTGGTTAAATCGTGTAATGTTCATGATTCATTAAATGGTGTAACACTGCTGCCCTCTAGTGGTTAAATCGTGTAATGTTCATGATTCATTAAATGGTGTAACACTGCTGCCCTCTAGTGGTTAAATCATGTAATTTTTCATGATTCATTGAATGGTGTAACACTGCTGCCCTCTAGTGGTTAAATCATGTAATGATCATGAATCATTAAATGGTGTAACACTGCTGCCCTCTAGTGGTTAAATCGTGTAATGTTCATGATTCATTAAATGGTGTAACACTGCTGCCCTCTAGTGGTTAAATCATGTAATGTTTATGATTCATTAAATGGTGTAACACTGCTGCCCTCTAGTGGTTAAATCGTGTAATGTTCATGATTCATTAAATGGTGTAACACTGCTGCCCTCTAGTAGTTAAATCGTGTAATGTTTATGATTCATTAAATGGTGGAACACTGCTGCCCTCTAGTGGTTAAATCGTGTAATGTTTATGATTCAGTAAATGGTGTAACACTGCTGCCCTCCAGTGGTTAAATCATGTAATATTTCATGATTCATTAAATGGTGTAACACTGCTGCCCTCTAGTGGTTAAATCATGTAATATCCATGATTCATTAAATGGTATAACACTGCTGCCCTCTAGTGGTTAAATCATGTCATGTCCATGATTCATTAAATGGTGTAACACTGCTGCCCTCTCGTGGTTAAATCGTGTAATGTTCATGATTCATTAAATGGTGTAACACTGCTGCCCTCTAGTGGTTAAATCGTGTAATGTTTATGATTCATTAAATGGTGTAACACTGCTGCCCTCTAGTGGTTAAATCGTGTAATGTTCATGATTCATTAAATGGTGTAACACTGCTGCCCTCTAGTAGTTAAATCGTGTAATGTTTATGATTCATTAAATGGTGGAACACTGCTGCCCTCTAGTGGTTAAATCGTGTAATGTTTATGATTCAGTAAATGGTGTAACACTGCTGCCCTCCAGTGGTTAAATCATGTAATATTTCATGATTCATTAAATGGTGTAACACTGCTGCCCTCTAGTGGTTAAATCATGTAATATCCATGATTCATTAAATGGTATAACACTGCTGCCCTCTAGTGGTTAAATCATGTCATGTCCATGATTCATTAAATGGTGTAACACTGCTGCCCTCTCGTGGTTAAATCGTGTAATGTTCATGATTCATTAAATGGTGTAACACTGCTGCCCTCTAGTGGTTAAATCGTGTAATGTTTATGATTCATTAAATGGTGTAACACTGCTGCCCTCTAGTGGTTCAATTGTGTAATGTTCATGATTCATTAAATGGTGTAACACTGCTGCACTCTAATGGTTAAATCATGTGATGTTCATGATTCATTAAATGGTGTAACACTGCTGCCCTCTAGTGGTTAAATCATGTAATGTTCATGATTCATTAAATGGTGTAACACTGCTGCCCTCCAGTGGTTAAATCATGTAATCTTTCATGATTCATTAAATGGTGAAACACTGCTGCCCTCTAGTGGTTAAATTATGTCATGTCCATGATTCATTAAATGGTGTAACACTGCTGCCCTCTAGTGGTTAAATCGTGTAATGTTTATGATTCATTAAATGGTGTAACACTGCTGCCCTCTAGTGGTTAAATCATGTAATGCTCATGATTCATTAAATGGTGTAACACTGTTGCCCTCTAGTGGTTAGATCATGTAATGTTCATGAATCATTAAATTGTGTAACACTGATGCCCTCTAGTGGTTAAATCATGTAATGTTCATGATTCATTAAATGGTGTAACACTGCTGCGCTCTAGTGGTTAAATCATGTAATTTTTATGATTCATTAAATGGTGTAACACTGCTGCCCTCTAGTGGTTAAATCATGTAATGTTCATGATTCATTAAATGGTGTAACACTGCTGCCCTCTAGTGGTTAAATCATGTAATGTTCATGATTCATTAAATGGTGTAACACTGCTGCCCTCTAGTGGTTAAATCATGTAATGTTCATGATTCATTAAATGGTGTAACACTGCTGCCCTCTAGTGGTTAAATCATGTAATGTTTATGATTCATTAAATGGTGTAACACTGCTGCCCTCCAGTGGTTAAATCGTGTAATCTTTCATGATTCATTAAATGGTGTAACACTGCTGCCCTCTAGTGGTTAAATCGTGTAATGTTCATGAATCATTAAATGGTGTAACACTGCTGCCCTCTAGTGGTTAAATCGTGTAATGTTCATGATTCATTAAATGGTGTAACACTGCTGCCCTCTAGTGGTTAAATCATGTAATGTTGATGATTCAGTAAATGGTGTAACACTGCTGCCCTCCAGTGGTTAAATCATGTAATCTTTCATGATTCATTAAATGGTGTAACACTGCTGCCCTCTAGTGGTTAAATCATGTAATGTCCATGATTCATTAAATGGTGTAACACTGCTGCCCTCCAGTGGTTAAATCATGTAATCTTTCATGATTCATTAAATGGTGTAACACTGCTGCCCTCTAGTGGTTAAATCATGTAATGTCCATGATTCATTAAATGGTGTAACACTGCTGCCCTCTAGTGGTTAAATCATGTAATGTTCATGAATCATTAAATGGTGTAACACTGCTGCACTCTTGTGGTTAAATCATGTGATGTTCATGATTCATTAAATGGTGTAACACTGCTGCCCTCTAGTGGTTAAATAGTGTAATGTTTATGATTCATTAAATGGTGTAACACTGTTGCCCTCTAGTGGTTAAATCATGTAATTTTTATGATTCATTAAATGGTGTAACACTGCTGCCCTCTAGTGGTTAAATCATGTAATGTTCATGATTCATTAAATGGTGTAACACTGCTGCCCTCTAGTGGTTAAATCATGTAATGTTCATGATTCATTAAATGGTGTAACACTGCTGCCCTCTAGTGGTTAAATCATGTAATGTTCATGATTCATTAAATGGTGTAACACTGCTGCCCTCTAGTGGTTAAATCATGTAATGTTTATGATTCATTAAATGGTGTAACACTGCTGCCCTCCAGTGGTTAAATCGTGTAATCTTTCATGATTCATTAAATGGTGTAACACTGCTGCCCTCTAGTGGTTAAATCGTGTAATGTTCATGAATCATTAAATGGTGTAACACTGCTGCCCTCAAGTGGTTAAATCATGTAATGTTTATGATTCATTAAATGGTGTAACACTGTTGCCCTCTAGTGGTTAAATCATGACATTTTTCATGATTCATTAAATGGTGTAACACTGCTGCCCTCTAGTGGTTAAATCATGTAATGTCCATGATTCATTAAATGGTGTAACACTGCTGCCCTCTAGTGGTTAAATCGTGTAATGTTCATGATTCATTAAATGGTGTAACACTGCTGCCCTCTAGTGGTTAAATCATGTAATTTTTCATGATTCATTGAATGGTGTAACACTGCTGCCCTCTAGTGGTTAAATCATGTAATGATCATGAATCATTAAATGGTGTAACACTGCTGCCCTCTAGTGGTTAAATCGTGTAATGTTCATGATTCATTAAATGGTGTAACACTGCTGCCCTCTAGTGGTTAAATCATGTAATGTTTATGATTCATTAAATGGTGTAATACTGCTGCCCTCTAGTGGTTAAATCGTGTAATGTTCATGATTCATTAAATGGTGTAACACTGCTGCCCTCTAGTAGTTAAATCGTGTAATGTTTATGATTCATTAAATGGTGGAACACTGCTGCCCTCTAGTGGTTAAATCGTGTAATGTTTATGATTCAGTAAATGGTGTAACACTGCTGCCCTCCAGTGGTTAAATCATGTAATATTTCATGATTCATTAAATGGTGTAACACTGCTGCCCTCTAGTGGTTAAATCATGTAATATCCATGATTCATTAAATGGTATAACACTGCTGCCCTCTAGTGGTTAAATCATGTCATGTCCATGATTCATTAAATGGTGTAACACTGCTGCCCTCTCGTGGTTAAATCGTGTAATGTTCATGATTCATTAAATGGTGTAACACTGCTGCCCTCTAGTGGTTAAATCGTGTAATGTTTATGATTCATTAAATGGTGTAACACTGCTGCCCTCTAGTGGTTAAATCGTGTAATGTTCATGATTCATTAAATGGTGTAACACTGCTGCCCTCTAGTAGTTAAATCGTGTAATGTTTATGATTCATTAAATGGTGGAACACTGCTGCCCTCTAGTGGTTAAATCGTGTAATGTTTATGATTCAGTAAATGGTGTAACACTGCTGCCCTCCAGTGGTTAAATCATGTAATATTTCATGATTCATTAAATGGTGTAACACTGCTGCCCTCTAGTGGTTAAATCATGTAATATCCATGATTCATTAAATGGTATAACACTGCTGCCCTCTAGTGGTTAAATCATGTCATGTCCATGATTCATTAAATGGTGTAACACTGCTGCCCTCTCGTGGTTAAATCGTGTAATGTTCATGATTCATTAAATGGTGTAACACTGCTGCCCTCTAGTGGTTAAATCGTGTAATGTTTATGATTCATTAAATGGTGTAACACTGCTGCCCTCTAGTGGTTAAATTGTGTAATGTTCATGATTCATTAAATGGTGTAACACTGCTGCACTCTAATGGTTAAATCATGTGATGTTCATGATTCATTAAATGGTGTAACACTGCTGCCCTCTAGTGGTTAAATCATGTAATGTTCATGATTCATTAAATGGTGTAACACTGCTGCCCTCCAGTGGTTAAATCATGTAATCTTTCATGATTCATTAAATGGTGAAACACTGCTGCCCTCTAGTGGTTAAATCATGTAATGTTCATGATTCATTAAATGGTGTAACACTGCTGCCCTCTAGTGGTTAAATCATGTAATGTTTATGATTCATTAAATGGTGTAACACTGCTGCCCTCCAGTGGTTAAATCGTGTAATCTTTCATGATTCATTAAATGGTGTAACACTGCTGCCCTCTAGTGGTTAAATCGTGTAATGTTCATGAATCATTAAATGGTGTAACACTGCTGCCCTCTAGTGGTTAAATCGTGTAATGTTCATGATTCATTAAATGGTGTAACACTGCTGCCCTCTAGTGGTTAAATCATGTAATGTTGATGATTCAGTAAATGGTGTAACACTGCTGCCCTCCAGTGGTTAAATCATGTAATCTTTCATGATTCATTAAATGGTGTAACACTGCTGCCCTCTAGTGGTTAAATCATGTAATGTCCATGATTCATTAAATGGTGTAACACTGCTGCCCTCCAGTGGTTAAATCATGTAATCTTTCATGATTCATTAAATGGTGTAACACTGCTGCCCTCTAGTGGTTAAATCATGTAATGTCCATGATTCATTAAATGGTGTAACACTGCTGCCCTCTAGTGGTTAAATCATGTAATGTTCATGAATCATTAAATGGTGTAACACTGCTGCACTCTTGTGGTTAAATCATGTGATGTTCATGATTCATTAAATGGTGTAACACTGCTGCCCTCTAGTGGTTAAATAGTGTAATGTTTATGATTCATTAAATGGTGTAACACTGTTGCCCTCTAGTGGTTAAATCATGTAATTTTTATGATTCATTAAATGGTGTAACACTGCTGCCCTCTAGTGGTTAAATCATGTAATGTTCATGATTCATTAAATGGTGTAACACTGCTGCCCTCTAGTGGTTAAATCATGTAATGTTCATGATTCATTAAATGGTGTAACACTGCTGCCCTCTAGTGGTTAAATCATGTAATGTTCATGATTCATTAAATGGTGTAACACTGCTGCCCTCTAGTGGTTAAATCATGTAATGTTTATGATTCATTAAATGGTGTAACACTGCTGCCCTCCAGTGGTTAAATCGTGTAATCTTTCATGATTCATTAAATGGTGTAACACTGCTGCCCTCTAGTGGTTAAATCGTGTAATGTTCATGAATCATTAAATGGTGTAACACTGCTGCCCTCAAGTGGTTAAATCATGTAATGTTTATGATTCATTAAATGGTGTAACACTGTTGCCCTCTAGTGGTTAAATCATGACATTTTTCATGATTCATTAAATGGTGTAACACTGCTGCCCTCTAGTGGTTAAATCATGTAATGTCCATGATTCATTAAATGGTGTAATACTGCTGCCCTCTAGTGGTTAAATCGTGTAATGTTCATGATTCATTAAATGGTGTAACACTGCTGCCCTCTAGTGGTTAAATCATGTAATTTTTCATGATTCATTGAATGGTGTAACACTGCTGCCCTCTAGTGGTTAAATCATGTAATGATCATGAATCATTAAATGGTGTAACACTGCTGCCCTCTAGTGGTTAAATCGTGTAATGTTCATGATTCATTAAATGGTGTAACACTGCTGCCCTCTAGTGGTTAAATCATGTAATGTTTATGATTCATTAAATGGTGTAACACTGCTGCCCTCTAGTGGTTAAATCGTGTAATGTTCATGATTCATTAAATGGTGTAACACTGCTGCCCTCTAGTAGTTGAATCGTGTAATGTTTATGATTCATTAAATGGTGGAACACTGCTGCCCTCTAGTGGTTAAATCGTGTAATGTTTATGATTCAGTAAATGGTGTAACACTGCTGCCCTCCAGTGGTTAAATCATGTAATATTTCATGATTCATTAAATGGTGTAACACTGCTGCCCTCTAGTGGTTAAATCATGTAATATCCATGATTCATTAAATGGTATAACACTGCTGCCCTCTAGTGGTTAAATCATGTCATGTCCATGATTCATTAAATGGTGTAACACTGCTGCCCTCTCGTGGTTAAATCGTGTAATGTTCATGATTCATTAAATGGTGTAACACTCCTGCCCTCTAGTGGTTAAATCGTGTAATGTTTATGATTCATTAAATGGTGTAACACTGCTGCCCTCTAGTGGTTAAATTGTGTAATGTTCATGATTCATTAAATGGTGTAACACTGCTGCACTCTAATGGTTAAATCATGTGATGTTCATGATTCATTAAATGGTGTAACACTGCTGCCCTCTAGTGGTTAAATCATGTAATGTTCATGATTCATTAAATGGTGTAACACTGCTGCCCTCCAGTGATTAAATCATGTAATCTTTCATGATTCATTAAATGGTGAAACACTGCTGCCCTCTAGTGGTTAAATTATGTCATGTCCATGATTCATTAAATGGTGTAACACTGCTGCCCTCTAGTGGTTAAATCGTGTAATGTTTATGATTCATTAAATGGTGTAACACTGCTGCCCTCTAGTGGTTAAATCATGTAATGCTCATGATTCATTAAATGGTGTAACACTGTTGCCCTCTAGTGGTTAGATCATGTAATGTTCATGAATCATTAAATGGTGTAACACTGATGCCCTCTAGTGGTTAAATCATGTAATGTTCATGATTCATTAAATGGTGTAACACTGCTGCACTCTAGTGGTTAAATCATGTAATTTTTATGATTCATTAAATGGTGTAACACTGCTGCCCTCTAGTGGTTAAATCATGTAATGTTCATGATTCATTAAATGGTGTAACACTGCTGCCCTCTAGTGGTTAAATCATGTAATGTTCATGATTCATTAAATGGTGTAACACTGCTGCCCTCTAGTGGTTAAATCATGTAATGTTCATGATTCATTAAATGGTGTAACACTGCTGCCCTCTAGTGGTTAAATCATGTAATGTTTATGATTCATTAAATGGTGTAACACTGCTGCCCTCCAGTGGTTAAATCGTGTAATCTTTCATGATTCATTAAATGGTGTAACACTGCTGCCCTCTAGTGGTTAAATCGTGTAATGTTCATGATTCATTAAATGGTGTAACACTGCTGCCCTCTAGTGGTTAAATCGTGTAATGTTCATGAATCATTAAATGGTGTAACACTGCTGCCCTCTAGTGGTTAAATCGTGTAATGTTCATGATTCATTAAATGGTGTAACACTGCTGCCCTCTAGTGGTTAAATCATGTAATGTTGATGATTCATTAAATGGTGTAACACTGCTGCCCTCTAGTGGTTAAATCATGTAATCTTTCATGATTGATTAAATGGTGTAACACTGCTGCCCTCTAGTGGTTAAATCATGTAATGTCCATAATTCATTAAATGGTGTAACACTCCTGCCCTCCAGTGGTTAAATCATGTAATCTTTCATGATTCATTAAATGGTGTAACACTGCTGCCCTCTAGTGGTTAAATCATGTAATGTCCATGATTCATTAAATGGTGTAACACTGCTGCCCTCTAGTGGTTAAATCATGTAATTTTTCATGATTCATTAAATGGTGTAACACTGCTGCCCTCTAGTGGTTAAATCATGTAATGATCATGAATCATTAAATGGTGTAACACTGCTGCCCTCTAGTGGTTAAATCGTGTAATGTTCATGATTCATTAAATGGTGTAACACTGCTGCCCTCTAGTGGTTAAATCGTGTAATGTTCATGATTCATTAAATGGTGTAACACTGCTGCCCTCTAGTAGTTAAATCGTGTAATGTTTATGATTCATTAAATGGTGTAACACTGCTGCCCTCTAGTGGTTAAATCGTGTAATGTTTATGATTCATTAAATGGTGTAACACTGCTGCCCTCCAGTGGTTAAATCATGTAATATTTCATGATTCATTAAATGGTGTAACACTGCTGCCCTCTAGTGGTTAAATCATGTAATATCCATGATTCATTAAATGGTATAACACTGCTGCCCTCTAGTGGTTAAATCATGTAATGTTTATGATTCATTAAATGGTGTAACACTGCTGCCCTCTAGTGGTTAAATCATGTAATTTTTCATGATTCATTAAATGGTGTAACACTGCTGCCCTCTAGTATAGGGCTGTAACTACACTATCAGTGAACAACTGCCTCACATTTGAAGAAGATTGGACAAAGTATGACCATTCTACAGTGTTTCTTCCATGAAGAGATCCAGGCGGAGCTCTAAAAGGACATTTGGAGACCCAAATGGACACATGGTAACCAAATGATATTCTGACACACTAAAGGTGTTTCTCCCTTTATATTGTGATTTTATATTATTTTCCTTTTATTTTTAGCTTTTGCAAATTGCAAAAACTATGTATATATGGTGGAAGACATGGTGTGTGAGTAGCGGACTTGCTGTGCTTAATGGCTGCGACCGAGCGCACGAACGAGTATGAGAATAGCTCAGTTACGCAAACGTTGGTTGACGGCTTATGGAAGAGGAGGATAAGGTTTGTACTATAAGTACTAGCGTTTTCTGAAGGCAGTAGCTCCATGGTAACATCCGCTAGCACGTTGTCGGGTCTGTAATGTGTCTTTTTCCGTCGAAATGCTGCAAGATACGACTTGCAGCGGTTATGGCGACTTTGGACAGTGTGTGTGTGGGCTCCTTTTGTGGAGAAACCATAAGAAATGAAAGAAAACTGATGATTTCTTTGCAAAGATGAGGATTTTGGGCATGCTGGGATACCAAACACGGACATGTTTTGTGACGTTTTGCGCAAACAAGCCGTAGGACCGGAAGGGGAGGGGATCGAGGATGCCGGTGTTGAACAGGCAAAACCCTTGTTAAATAAATGAGATGATAGAATGTGATGATCACAAAGACATTTATTATCATGCGTATGGAAACCTGCATACACAACAAGAAGCCCAACAGACTTTCCCACGAGCGTTGGATGTTTCGTCGCTACGTGTCGCTTTATTTCTGAAGGCTTCAGAGCTTCGTTTGATAGCATTAGCTCACATTCCACACACTGAGCCCTCGGCTCTGCCTCGTTGCCTCCGTTCACAAAGCGGTACTTAAGAAAGTCAGGGTTGTACTTGCGCACACATTTAGACTTTTGGGGGGTATGGCACCACTGTCGTCTTCATTTTTTCTTTTTAATAACTTATCCATAACTTTGGTTACAGGCTAGCGGCTAGCTGAGTGTCTTCTTCTGCTTATTGCAGCTTGTTAAACAACTGACTGACGCATTACCGCCACCAGGTGGTGGGAAGCTGTATTGTAACTGAGCGTCTCATGGATAACAGTGATATCTCTGGTGTCTTCGATTGATAACCTATGCGGTCCCGCGGCCCTCGCGGCCCACAGGTGCAAAACTGAACGTTTTTCGCGGCCCTCTAGGTGGCGCTCGCGGTCCAATCATGGGCCGCGGCCCTATGGTTAAGAATCACTGCTCTAGTGGTTAAATCATGTAATCTTTCATGAGTCAGTAAATGGTGAAACACTGCTGCCCTCTAGTGGTTAAATTATGTCATGTCCATGATTCATTAAATGGTGTAACACTGCTGCCCTCTAGTGGTTAAATCGTGTAATGTTTATGATTCATTAAATGGTGTAACACTGCTGCCCTCTCGTGGTTAAATCGTGTAATGTTTATGATTCATTAAATGGTGTAACACTGCTGCCCTCTAGTGGTTAAATCATGTAATGCTCATGATTCATTAAATGGTGTAACACTGTTGCCCTCTAGTGGTTAAATCATGTCATGTCCATGATTCATTAAATGGTGTAACACTGCTGCCCTCTAGTGGTTAAATCATGTAATGCTCATGATTCATTAA